>NC_138184.1:61575756-61918256 GCF_964194105.1 Spermophilus citellus
AAATGAAAATGAATGAAAAACAACTAATCATTTTTAAAAAATCAATATTAATAGAAACCTGATGTGCATAAAGCCACCCCTGTCACAAGAATGGTCAGTGGTATAGAGATAAAAATTCAGTTCCAGTTATCAACTGGACAGGCCACATCTATCCCAAACTTTACTGATTGGTAACATCTCTGATAATAAGTTATTTCCAATAACTTGGAAGAACAGTGTCTTCATTCTTTTTTTTTTATTGTTGGTCGTTCAAAACATTACATAGTTCTTAATGTATCATATTTCACAGTTTGATTCAAGTGGGTTATGAACTCCCATTTTTACCCCGTATACAGATTGCTGTATCACATCAGTTACACTTCCATTGATTTACATATTGCCATTCTAGTGTCTGATGTATTCTGCTGTCTATCCTATTCTCTACTATCCCCCTCCCCTCCCCTCCCCTCCTCTCCCCATTTCTCTCTCTACCCCCTCTACTGTAAATCATTTCTTCCACTTGTATTATTCTTTTCTTACCCCTCATTTCCTCTTATATGTAATTTTGTAAAACCCTGAGGATCACCTTCCATTTCCATGCAATTTCCCTTCTCACTCCCTTTCCCTCCCACCTCTCATCCCTGTTTAATGTTAATCTTCTTCTCAAGCTCTTCATCCCTACCCTGTCCTTGGTTACTCCCCTTATATCAAAGCAGTCATTTGGCATTTGTTTTTTAAGGATTGGCTAGCTTCACTTAGCATAATCTGCTCTAATGCCATCCATTTCCCTCCAAATTCTATGATTTTGTCATTTTTAATGCAGAGTAATACTCCATTGTGTATAAATGCCACATTTTTTTTTTATCCATTCATCTACTGAAGGGCATCTAGGTTGGTTCCACAATCTTGCTATCGTGAATTGTGCTGCTATGAACATCGATGTAGCAGTGTCCCTGTAGCATGCTCTTTTTAGGTCTTCAGGGAATAGACCGAGAAGGGGAATAGCTGGGTCAAATGGTGGTTCCATTCCCAGCTTTCCAAGAAATCTCCATACTGCTTTCTAAATTGGCTGCACCAATTTTCAGTCCCACCAACAATGAACAAGTGTACCCTTTTCCCCGCATCCTCTCCAGCACTTGTTGTTGTTGGACTTCATAATGGCTGCCAATCTTACTGGAGTGAGATGGTATCTTAGGGTGGTTTTCATTTGCATTTCTCTGACTGCTAGCGATGGTGAGCATTTTTTCATGTACTTATTAATTGATTGTATGTCCTCCTCTGAGAAGTGTCTGTTCAGGTCCTTGGCCCATTTGTTGATTGGGTTATTTGTTATCTTATTGTCTAATTTTTTGAGTTCTTTGTATACTCTGGATATTAGGGCTCTATCTTAAGTGTGTGGAGTAAAGATTTGTTCCCAGGATGTAGGCTCCCTGTTTACCTCTCTTATTGTTTCTTTTGCTGAGAAAAAACTTTTTAGTTTGAGTAAGTCCCATTTGTTGATTCTAGTTGTTAACTCTTGCGCTATGGGTGTCCTATTGAGGAATTTGGAGCCCGACCCCACAGTATGTAGATTGTAGCCAACTTTTTCTTCTATCAGACGCCATGTCTCTGATTTAATATCAAGCTCCTTGATCCATTTTGAGTTAACTTTTGTGCATGGCGAGAGAAAGGGATTCAGTTTCATTTTGATGCAAATGGATTTCCAGTTTTCCCAGCACCATTTGTTGAAGATGCTATCCTTCCTCCATTGCATGCTTTTAGCCCCTTTATCAAATATAAGATAGTTGTAGTTTTGTGGATTGGTTACTGTGTCCTCTATTCTGTACCATTGGTCCACCCGCCTGTTTTGGTACCAGTACCATGCTGTTTTTGTTAGTATTGCTCTGTAGTATAGTTTGAAGTCTGGTATCGCTATACCGCCTGATTCACACTTCCTGCTTAGCATTGTTTTTGCTATTCTGGGTCTTTTATTATTCCATATGAATTTCATGATTGTTTTATCTATTTCTACAAGAAATGCTGTTGGGATTTTGATTGGCATTGCATTGAACTTATAGAGAACTTTTGGTAATATCGCCATTTTGATGATGTTAGTTCTGCCTATCCATGAACAGGGTATATTTTTCCATCTTCTAAGGTCTTCTTCTATATCTCTCTTTAGGGTTCTGTAGTTTTCATTGTATAAGTCTTTCACCTCTTTTGTTAGGTTGATTCCCAAGTATTTTATTTTTTGGGGGGATATTGTGAATGGAGTAGTTGTCCTCATTTCCGTTTCAGAGGATTTGTCACTGATATACAGGAATGCATTTGATTTATGCGTGTTGATTTTATATCCTGCCACTTTGCTGAATTCATTTATTAGCTCTAATAGTTTCTTTGTAGACCCTTTTGGGTCTGTTAGATATAGAATCATATCATCTGCAAATAGTGATAATTTAAGTTCTTCTTCTCCTATTTTTATTCCTTTAATTTCTTTCGTCTGTCTAATTGCTCTGGCCAGTGTTTCGAGGACTATGTTGAACAGAAGTGGTAAGAGAGGGCATCCCTGTCTTGTACCAGATCTTAGAGGGAATGCCTTCAATTTTTCTCCATTCAGAATGATTCTGGCCTGTGGCTTATCATAGATTGCTTTTACAATGTTGAGGTATGATCCTGTTATCCCTAATTTTTCTAGAGTTTTGAACATAAAGGGATGCTGTACTTTGTCAAATGCTTTTTCTGCATCTATCGAGATGATCATATGGTTCTTATTTTTAAGTCTATTGATGTGGTGAATAACATTTATTGATTTCCGTATATTGAACCAGCCTTGCATCCCAGGGATGAATCCTACTTGATCATGGTGTATAATTTTTTTGATATGTTTTTGAATCCGATTCGCCAGAATTTTATTGAGGATTTTTGCATCTAGGTTCATTAGAGATATTGGTGTGTAGTTTTCTTTCTTTGAAGTGTCTTTGTCTGGTTTAGGCATCAGGGTGATGTTGGCCTCGTAGAATGTATTTGGAAGTTCTCCCTCTTTTTCTATTTCCTGAAATAGCTTGAAAAGTATTGGTGTTAGTTCCTCTTTAAAGGTTTTGTAAAACTCTGCTGTATACCCATCCGGTCCTGGGCTTTTCTTAGTTGGTAGTCTTTTGATGGTTTCTTCTATTTCCTCTATTGTATTGGTCTGTTTAGGTTGTCTATATCTTCCTGACTCAATCTGGGCAGATCATATGACTTAAGAAATTTATCTATGCCTTCACTATCTTCTATTTTATTGGAGCATAAGGATTCAAAATAATTTCTGATTATCTTCTGTATTTCTGAAGTGTCTGTTGTGATATTGCCTTTTTCATCCCATATGCTAGTAATTTGGGTTCTCTCTCTTCTTCTCTTCGTTAGCATAGCTAAGGGTCTGTCGATTTTATTTATTTTTTCAAAGAACCAACTTTTAGTTTTGTCAATTTTTTCAATTGTTTCTTTTGTTTCAATTTCATTAATTTCAGCTCTGATTTTAATTATTTCTTGCATTCTACTTCTTTTGCTGTTGTTTTGCTCTTCTTTTTCTAGGATTTTGAGATGAAGTATGAGATCATTTATTTGTTGTTTTTTTTTCTTTTTTTTAAGGAATGAACTCCAAGCAATGAATTTTCCTCTTAGAACTGCTTTCAATGTGTCCCATAGATTCCGATATGTTGTGTCTGTGTTTTCATTTAACTCTAAGAAGTTTTAAATTTCCTCCTTGATGTCTTCTAAAACCCATTGATCATTCAGTAACCTATTGTTCATTCTCCAAGTGATGCATGATTTTTCCTTCCTTCTTTTATCGTTGATTTTCAGTTTCATTCCATTATGATCAGATAAGATGCATGGTATTATCTCTACTCCTTTATATTGTCTAAGAGTTGCCCTGTGACATAATATATGATATATTTTTGAGAAGGATCCATGTGCTGCTGAGAAAAAAGTGTAACTGCTTGATGTTGGGTGGTATATTCTATATATGTCAATTAAGTCTAGGTTATTAATTGTGTTATTGAGTTCTATAGTTTCCTTATTTAACTTTTGTTTGGAAGATCTGTCCAGTGGTGAGAGAGGTGTGTTGAAGTCTCCCATGATTATTGTATGGTGGTCTATTAGACTCTTGAACTTGAGAAGAGTTTGCTTGATGAACATAACTGCACCATTGTTTGGGGCATATATATTTATGATTGTTATGTCTTGTTGGTATATGGTTCCCTTGAGCAGTATGTAGTGTCCCTCTTTATCCCTTTTGATTAACTTTGGCTTGAAATCTATTTTATTAGATATGAGTATGGACACTCCTGCTTGTTTCCGCAGTCCATATGAGTGATATGATTTTTCCCAACCTTTCACCTTCAGTCTATGTATATCTTTTCTATCAAATGCGTCTCCTGTAGGCAGCATATTGTTGGGTCTTGTTTTGTGATCCATTCAACTAGCCTGTGTCTCTTAATTGGTGAGTTTAAGCCATTAACATTTAGGGTTATTATTGAGATATGGTTTGTTCTTCCAGCCATATTTGTTTATTAATGTTACTAAACCTGATTTGTTTTCCTCTTTGATTGCTTTCCCCCCTTTACTGTCCTACCTCCCACTGTTGGTTTTCATTGTTATTTTCCATTTCCTCTTCCTGTAATGTTTTGCCAAGGATGTTTTGAAGAGATGGTTTTCTAGCTGCAAATTCTTTTAACTTTTGTTTATCATGGAAGGTTTTAATTTCATCTTCCATCCTGAAGCTTAATTTCACTGGATACACGATTCTTGGTTGGAACCCATTTTCTTTCAGTGTTTGAAATATGTTATTCCAGGATCTTCTAGCTTTCAGAGTCTGTGTTGAGAGATCAGCTGTTATCCTGATTGGTTTACCCCTAAATATAATCTGCTTCCTTTCTCTTGTAGCTTTTAAAATTCTCTCCTTATTCTGTATGTTGGGCATCTTCATTATAATGTGTCTAGGTGTAGATCTCTTATGATTTTGCACATTCGGCGTCCTGTAGGTTTCTAGGATTTGGGATTCTGTCTCATTCTTCAAGTCTGGGAAGTTTTCTCGTATTATTTCATTGAATACATTGTTTATTCCTTTGGTTTGGAGCTCTGTGCCTTCCTGTATCCCAATGACTCTTAAGTTTGATCTTTTAATGTTATCCCATATTTCTTGGATGTTCTGCTCATGGTTTCTTAGCAGTCTTGCTGAGCTGTCTATGTTCTTTTCAAGTTGAAATACTTTGTCTTCATTGTCTGATGTTCTATCTTCTAAGTGATCAACTCTGCTGATAGTATTCTCAATTGAGTTTTTAAGTTGGTTTATTGCTTCCTGCATTTCTAGGATTTCTATTTGTTTGTTTTTTATAACCTCTATCTCCCTGTGTAATTGATCTTTTGCTTCCTGGATTTGTTTATGTAGTTCCTTGTCAAAGTGATCTTTCATTGTCTGATTTTGCTGTCTCATGTCTTCCTTGAGACTCCAGATCATCTGAAGCATGTATATCCTGAACTCTTTATCTGACATTCCATCTGTTGCATCTATTACCTCTTCTAAAGTTGAGTTGACCTGCATTGCTTGTGGTCCTTTCTTTCCTTGTCTTTTCATACTGCTCGCATTTCTTTCTGCTTGGTGAAACTGTTGTGTTTTTGAAATTTTCCCCCTATTTATTTATATTGCTCTTGTATAGTTGGAAAATCTCCCTTGCAGGGCGGGTAGTGGCTGTGCTCCTCCTCTAATTAGGGTGATCTGTCTACCACGCTGGTCGGTCGCAGGTCTGCCCACCCTGCGGGCGCGGGTGGCGGTTCTGCTCTGCCCCCACTCCAATTGTGGTGACGTAACTACCACGCCCTCGGGTAGTTGGTCCTGATCCGGATGTGGGCGGCGGCTCTGCTCGGCCCCTACTCCAATTGGTGTGACGTGTCTACCACGCTGGCACGCCTCTAGGCCTGTTCCGCCGGTGGGTCGCAGGTCTGCCTACCTTGCGGGCTCGGTCGGCAATTCTGCTCAGCCCCCACTCCAAATGGGGCTACCTGACTGCCTCTCCAACAGCTTGCTGGGCCTTTTCCGGACACGGGCGGCGGCTCTGCTCCACCCCCACTCCAACCAGTGTGACGTGCTACGTGTCCACCACGCTGGCAGGCTACCGGGACTGTCCTGCCAGTGGGTCGCAGGTCTGCCTACCTTGCAGGCTCAGACGGCGGTTCTACACAGCCCCTACTCCAAATGGGGTGACCTGGCTACCGCGCTGTTGGGTCGCTGGTCCTGTTCCAGGCGTAGGCAGCTACTCTCTTCGGCCCCAGCTGCAGTTGGGGAGTCATGATACCACGCCGGCGGGTCACTTGGCCTGTTCTGGGCACAGGCGGCAGCTCCACTCTGCCCCTCTGGCCCCCACTGCACCCAGCAGGATCTGGACCAAGAAGCAGTTACCGTGGGGTCCCCGTCCCTGGGCCAAAGCTGCTCCGGGAGCCAGAACCCGGCCTCTCCGAGCCCGGTGCACGCTCCGCTAGGAGCAGGCTCCAAGGAGCGATCTCCGCGGGTTCCCCAGCCCTAGGCCAAAGCAGCTCCAGGAGCCAGAGCCCGGCCGCTCCAAGCTCTCCTGCTGGGAGCAGGCTCAAAGACACAGTCCCTGCGTGTTCCCCAGCCCTGGGCCAAAACTGTTCCCGGGGTCAGGACCCAGCCACTTCGAGCTCGATGCACGCTCCACTAGGAGCTGGCTTCAATACGCAGTCTCCGCGGGTTCCCCAGCCCTGGGCCAAAGCAGCTGCAGGAACCAGAACCCTGCCACTCAGAGCTCGGTGCATGCTTTGCTAGGAGCGAGCCCCAAGGAGTATTCCCCACAGGTTCTCTAGCCCTGAGCCTGAGCGATCTGTCTGCGAGACGCAGGCAAATGCCAGCCTGAAATCACCTGTTCCGTAGCTGAATGAGCTGAGATCAGTAGAAAACAGGGATGATTCCATCAGCTCTCCAAGATGGCGGCCGCTGTCCTCCTAAGATAATTTTCTTAAAATAGTCCAAGAAGAGTCATGAATCCTTGCATCATGTACAAAAGGAGAGGCAAGGTGGATTTTTTTTCCTTAACTATAAATTTGAGGACGCCTTCATGTGAGACTTTTTCTTTGTTCAAGTCTTTAGTTAGTCTCTTAAGACATTTAAATGTTAATGGAGTTCCCAGAGTGATAATATAATTGATGCAATACTCTTCCAAAGCTGTTCTAAATACTGCAGTCACCGGAGTACAGTAATATATCTTCTCAATGTCAGAAAGCACAGAGTGGTTATTGAATTCCGGCCTGCTCCTCTTTCCAATGGCTTCTTTGAAGAAGGATCTTAATGGGGAGGCTGACTCCGGAGCCATGGGAGCAGACCTGATGAGCAGGCTGGAAGTGCTGAAGGGGCCTTTAAAGTGTCTGTCTGTCACTGGGGGAAATAAAAACGCTAAGGAGAATTAATGTGATAAGCGAGCGCTGTCGGTGAGCCATCTCAACAACACGGACTTTGAATTTCAGCAAAACCACATAATGTGATGGAAAGACCACAGGCTTCAGAGTCAGCCAGGCAAAGCTGGATTTAATCCCCAGTTCTGCTTTTCTCTGTCTGGGTGAGACCTGAAGCACGTCATTTGACGTCTCTAAGACTGAGAAACTTGCTCCCAAAAGCCAGGTAATAATAATTCTATCACAAGTTTGCATGCATGGAAGGGACCACACCAGAGGCTCTTAATACATCTCAGATCTCGTCTGCCTCTTAAAGGAAGGTTTATAATCTGTCTCTTATTGTACAGATGTGATCCTTTTTTAAAAACTAGAAATGATCTCAGGGATTAGGCTGACGCTTGACTCCTAGGCAAATTACAAACCACTTTCAGTAATATTGTCTCATTTGGCGAACTCTAGATAGGGCAGAGGGAGGGAAAGAGAAGAGGCAGGGGGTTAGCAAGGATGGTGGAACATGATAGACGTTATTATCCTAAGCACATGTATGAAGACACCAATTGGTGTGAACCTACTTTATATACCACCAGAGATATGAAAAATTGTATTCTATATGTGTAATAAGAATTGTAATGCATTCCACTGCTGTCATTTATTTTAAAAAATCAATAAAAAAAAGAAAAGAAAAAAAAAGTTGTCTCATTTGGATCTGACCTTGTAAGGTCAGAAGTATAATGATCAGATTTAACAGAGGAGGAAAATGAGGCTTAGAGAAGTTCATGTCATAGAATGTTGACACTGGGACTCACCCTGGGTCTTTTTGGCTTTTTTTTTTTTTATAGAATTAGCTTGGTTCCCTGATATTAACTTATTTCTCTGATGGTTTTTTTTCCTAACTGGGGTTCCTCATCTGAACCATAGAAAATAATTTGAATGACCATTATACTGTTATCTTACCTGTCCCAGGGATGCAACTCCTGTGCTCTAGAGTCACTGGGAAAAGTCTGCTCACCACAAACAACAGATACCTTCAAATTGGGCTTAGTTCTCTTGCTAAATCTTGGTTAAGAAAAGTTATAAACTCAAGACCTGGGGCTTCACTACCTGCTACCATCAAAACAGGGGGATCTCTTCACTTTTGTTCCCTGTTTTCCTTCTCGCTCCTCCATGGCTCCATCTCAGTTCCCACCCGCCAACCCCAGACTGGAAGGACAAGTGAGATGAGCCAAGCTGTGCTCTTGGAGAATGCCCTTGGTTCTCCATCCAAATCAAGTACCTTGAGGACATGTCCTCCTCTCTGACACTCAAGGGCTTCGGGTTCTTCAACTGTCTGACAAGCCTGCACAGATTCATGACCAGATGGCAGAGTGAACACTCATGAACCACACAAAGCATCCTGGGGTGCCTGTGAGAATGTTGTGAATCTTAATCAAAGGGAAAGACTTTTTAGTTGAGTGGTGAAGGAAGGATATGGGGTTATCCATAAAGGGTAAGGGGCTGGGGTAGAAGATAAATAGGCTCAACCACCCAGGGTGGATGCTTGCCTATGACCCAGGGTGAAGGCCCAGGCTCTGGGGAAAAGAGTCTAAGGATCAAGAAAGCACGAACAGCATGATGAGTGACAATGGGTCACCTTCTTCTGTGTTCTGGATATGATTTGTCTCTCAAAGTTTCACATGATGGAAACTTGGCCTCAAAGTAATGGTACTTACCACAACAGTGGGGCTATGCCAAGTGCTTGGTCTCTTCGGCACTGTCGATTGCCATTCTCACACATGCTCCTGCTATGATGCATCCACTATAAAATGATGCCATCTAAAGGGTCTCTCCAGAGGCTGAACAGTTGGAGCTACCCAATATCAAACTTTTTATCTCCAAAACTGTGAGTTAAATAAGGTTTTTTTTTTTAAAATTAAGTATCTGTCCTCAGGTATTTTGTTATAGAAATGCAAAATCACCTCATAATACAGCCAATAGCCTGTACCAACCTCCAAAGTGTTATGTTAAAGGAAGAGAGTCAGACACAAAACATTACATAATAAATGTGAGTTCATTTATATTTAATACAGAAAAGGCAAGAAGAGCAAGACAAAGAACACGTTTTCAGTTACCAAGCTAGTGGGGAGAATTGGAAGGAGGGAATTTGGGGGTAATTGAAATATACTTTATCTTGATTTTGTTAGTAGCTATCTGATTTTGTGCATTTTTTCTACTCATTGGCTTATATATTTCAAAACAGTAAATTTTGCTGTGTTTAATACCTATTTTTGTGTAAACACTCATTTTTAAAAACCCCATGTGAATGGTACTTCTCTGGAGGGAGAGGAATGAGACTTGGGTGTAAGAAAAGGGAACAAAAAATACATGAAATAAATAAAGAAAAAGCCATAAGATGTGTACCTTTGTCTTGATTTTTACTTTAATAGAGGGTCTACGGTGTTTTCATAGCACACATGTTGTTGATCTCCAATTCTTTGGTTGTAATTTTGCATGTTTATTCTCTTGTGTTTGATCCAAGTTTTTATTCACAAGCCCCAATGAAGCATCAGTGTTCTCTGTCTCATTCACTTTTGATCTCCTTTTCCTCATTCTTTTCTCGCTTTCCTCCCCCTGCACCCTTTTTTCTCTGCATTTTTGAAGAATTTTTTTCTCAGTCTTCCAAATTATAGCCTGGAATTTACACAGTGTCGATTTTGTCCTTTACAGCTGACAAAGCAAATTGAAAATCTGTGATAGCATTTTAATTTCCTTCTAGAATCTTCTTATTTTATCCAGCCCCCATTTATTTATGACTAACTCTAAAACTTACATCTGAAAAGGCAATTAAGAGGGTTGGGCAGGATCCTGGTAGGTGATCCATTTTTCCCAATTTGGCATGGTATACAGTACTGGACTATTTTCTTATCTCAAATTTTATCTTGGGCTTCATAGCCCAGTTTTCCCTGAAGTGTACTGAGAATACCAAGTCGACATAGCTCCTCTTTATATGTAAAAGATCTTGTTTTCAAATACAGGCTCTCTCTTTGCCTCTGCAATGCTACATTATGTGTGGTTATCACTATTTTTTTTATTGTTTCACTGAGAATGTTCTCAATATCTATTTGGCCTTGAAGGGACGTGAATGGATGACCTTTACTTCTCATTTGCCCTTGAACACAGGTGAGTGACTGACTCCGTTTGCCCCACTATTCACCTTTTTTCCTCATGTCAGGTGAGCTGCTGTTATGATGTTATGTTAAATGATGTTCTGTTAAATTATTTCAGGTTGATTGATACGACAGCCCCAGGGGAGAATCAAGAGCTGAAGCTACGAGCATCTCGTCGTTGGGTATCCTCTGTGTGTGGTTAAACTCTTGTCCTGGGACTACCTCTTTGCTTCTAGCTTCCCAATTGATCTTTCTTGATTGGGGCATAGCCAGATACGGAACTCTCATGAATAGAGGAAAATGCTATTCTTCTCTGGTCAAGCTGCTGAAACTATGGAAATTACCATAAAATCGTCTGAAATCAAAGTCTCCTGTAGGTCTAGGTGGCTATCAGGTTTATCTGTTATAGTATCAGGATAGCAGAGTGCACTGAAACACTGGCTTTCACAGCTGAATTGTTGTTATTCTACTAGACCCAGATAAGACAAAAAGCAGCCAGTATGTGATTATTATAATTGCTTTAAGAAATTTGGTACTTGTCCCACACCACTCCAGTGGGAACCGAGTCCTGCTCCCTTTCTTGAGTGTAAGCAGCGTAACAAAGTGATAAAGAGCCCCACAGGGTGCTGGGGAGGGTGTGGAGCACAATTCATTCTCCAAGCTCTCCAAGCATCCTGTAGACCCACAGAACCATTTCCCTATAAGAAAGAGGATTCAGGGGGAGTTGAGTGTGCAGAACCACAAAATTCCACATAGATCCATAGATGCTCTAGGAAGAAAGAGTGTTTAAATTGAACCATTTCTACATCAGCTATGAAGACTGTCCCATTGTTCTTTGAGAGAAGCCAGCTCTGCTCCTGGACATATTAGAAAGATCACTGGGCTAGACGGGAGACCTGCTGCTTCTGAGATGTGTTGGGGGTACGTTGAGCCATTGAGATGCTTCCTACTGAATGGTGGTAAACTGAAATCACATCCTCTTTGTGGGGATGGAAATGTAAGTACTAGGTTAATTAGGGAAGGTGGTCACTTCAATTCAGCCTACCACCTCAAGATAATTAAGCAAAGCTTGGTCTAGTTTAGGTTCAGAAATATTGAGACCAGGGGTGTCATGGCTGTGGCTCATGACACAGTTCTCAGTGTGTATCTTCTCCCTGTACTGTAACTCTGGGGGACACAACTACCCAGTAAGTCATAGGTTTTAGAGGTTAAAGACAGAGAGTGTCACATGCCATTCAAGTAGGAGAGTGCTACTCTTCAAAAGGATGGTCCAGTGAAAATCCTTGACTCTTTCCGGAAAGGAAGACTTCAAACATGTCTTCACTTCACCCCACACCATTCCCCCAAAAACTATCTTGTCATAGGACGAATACAAATTAGGACCCAAAAGACTAATATCTAGGGAAATGTGCCTTTGACTTGTTCTATGAGATTACCCCTCACAGGCTACTGAGAGTTGCCCCTCAGAGGAGGAGAGTTTAGAAAGTTGGATGTGGTTTCTGTGGACAGTATTAACTTGGCGCTAGATGCCTTATTACACATCCGAGCATTGGAAGATCATTTTATGACTAACATTTGGGTTAAATCTATAAACACTGTTTATCTTGACATTATTTCCCTAAAAGAAAAAAAAAAAAGCAAATAACAGCCCCGTTTCCCCTCCTATCATTTTGGCCTGACCAAAGGGGAGGAGGCTGGTGGAAGGGGGAAGGAAGGTAATGCTGACAGGATGTTGAGATGCTATCTTTCCTTGTATCTTCCAATTTTTGCTGGAGGAAGGAAAAAATGTTGACATGACACAGAAGGTCTAGCCCCAGGGAGTCCAACAAGTGAAAATTGATGGATGTTCACCACCAAATCCCTTTCTGTAAGGGATGTTATCATGTTACATTTCTGAAAATATAGAATTCACTCTGGATAATATTTTCACATATGCTGATAAATGCAGATGCCAAGAAAAGCATGCTTTAAGAAAGAATCCAAGAGATGCGGAGGGTTAGGGCTCTTTTTGAATGCAATTTACACGTTCATGATCTTTCTTGTTTTTCTCAATGATGTTATAAGGTTTACCTGTTTCTCTTACCACTTCCTCTCACTTTAGCCTTGTCCAGAAATGGAGGACTGCAGATGAGTAAAGCCTGATTCTTAGTTTTCTAAAATAGATGATGGGGAAGATAATAAACTTGCTCCATTTGGGGTGGAAAAGTGCGCGCGCACGCACACACACACACACACACAGACCCACACACACTGCAAACTACAATAAAAAAATAATTTTTAAAACATGAAACAAAATCATGAATAATCCCTCTAAGTAAAATGTCATGCTATTTTATAGTTTTCAGTTTATGTATTTTATCTTGATGCAGTCATTTTGAATTCTTCCTTTCAAATTTAATTGAATTTGGTGAAGTCCTGATTCTCATTTTTTAGGTCTCCAAAGTAATTAACAGAAAGGGTATTTATGTTTTACCCCATTTTTTGCCTAAGGAAGTAGTTTCCAATATAATCAGTCATAGACAAAACTGAAATGACCATTTTTATCCCTGGACCTTTGATTTTATTTTGACCTTGGTGGGGTGGGGGGAGTAAGAATCTTGAACATTTGTTGTTAACATTTTTACAACTTTTGTCAAATTACTTTCTAAAAGAGTTTTGCCAAGAGGAACTATGGATACTATCACCTAGACCTTAATTTCAAATAGCAGGATATCTTCAGGCAGGCAGTAAACCTGTTGTAAAATTTTCACAGATGCAATGAGCAGGTGAGCGATTCAGGAGGTCTAATGGTGGAAGAGGGAAACAGTCCCCCTGGTCACAAAGCAATGAGAAGCATTCGAATACAGGAAATCCACTGTTTTCATAGTAAAACAGGCCCAGTATTAGGAAGACCTCTCTGCTATTTGTGATAAATGCCCAAATAAAATTTGGGTTATCTTTCCATTAAAAGTTGGTATATTTCTGGTACATTTAAAGTAAACTTTTTATTATTAAATATTGTATAATGCTACATATTACTTTTTTTGATACTGGGTATTGAGCTTAAGGGTGCTTAACCACTGAGCAACATCCCCAGCCCTTTTTATTTTCTTTAAATTTTTATACAAGTTCTCACTAAGTTGGTTAGGGCCTTGCTAAGTTGCTGAGGCTGGCTTTGAATTGTGATCCTCTTGCCTCAGCCTTCCTGGCTGCTGGAAATCATTTTTTTTCACATATATCAAAGTTAAAGACAGGCATAACCATTCACTCAGCAATCTCACTCTTAAGTATGTACCTTAAAGAAATGTGTACACATGTTCGAGGAGGTTCTAACACAGATATTGTTATCAGCATCGGTCCAAGAAGCAAAAACAGGAAATAATGCAAATGTTCTTCCCTAGCAGAATGGACTGATGTGTCATGGGATAATATACAATGGGATATCCTATGACAATAAAAGTAAATCAACTACAGATACATACGACACCACAAAACTATCTTGAAAACAGCATTGGACAAAAGAAGCCAGACCCCTAGCATTATATGCAACTGGAATCCATTTATATAAAGTTTAGAACAAAGAGTATATTGTTCTTGGAGGCACAGAAAAGTGATGGAACAATGAAGGTAAACATAATTATGACACGGGCATGCCCAGGGTGGGTCTTTGAGGCATCCTGGTTAGAAAGGTGTCTTCTGAGCTGGTGGTAATGTGTGTGGAGGTCAGTGAAGTGTGAAGGTCACACTGTCTGTGGGAGAGGCAATTATTCGTTCTACAATAATTTCAGAACTCTAGGTTTCAAGTCTCTAGGTTGATACCTATTTATTTCTATACATATGTCAACTCACACACACACAAAAAATCTGTTAAAAAGAAATAGTGGTTAGGAGAAAAAACATTACCATGTAGCTACTGCTCCAACCCAACCCAACTCTGAGGGCAGCAATCAAATGCAGCCAAAGCATTTGCTTCCAGTCACCCCCCATCCACACTCCACTCCCAGAGCACAGCAGAATGGCCGAGGGATCACCCGCACAGCACGAGCTTGCCTTTCAGTATTTAAATGAGCCACATTGAATAAACAATGGGTTGAAGGGACAATATGTGTCTAATTCAGCTGCTGCTCCTCTGATGTCTTTCAGGTCCCTCCCATGATCGGGGTTGAAGCTTTGGAGGTGTTAGGTGGACTGTGAGCAGCTCTCCCCAGGGGGTCCTCCTTTTGTGAGGTGGTAAACAAATTGCCAGGCTGTGATGTTATTAGCAGCAGTAAGCAATGACAGGATCCAGAATGGAAGCCATTTCTGAATGGTCCCTGAAGCATGCTGGTCAGCCTTGCCGTCCTCTGTGGGGGAAGGCCAGGGCCTCATTTCCACACACACTTGGCTGTGTGCTGCATGCTGCTGCTCTCCGCTGTCTTCTTGCCAAGTGTTCCAAGACATGGAGCTGCTCCCTTGAACGATTCCCCAGATGGGCACTTGGTATGCGCTCTATATGCTCCTTCACTGACCTCCACATACATGACAAAACATTTTTGTTTTATTTGGATGGCAACATTGCCTAAATATTTGTCCTTATTTTTCTAAGATGCATGGAAACTGGATCAGGCTGAATCTGAAGCAAACCAGGCTTGTCTAACTCATCCAGGCCCCTTATTAACATCATCCTATTTTCTCTGATCTGGAGCTCATTTGGGGTCCTTCCCATGGTGACCAGGAGAGGCTCAAGACATCAACAGCTGCTAGCTAGGTCACACATCTCCATGAGGTCCTTGTACTAATGCAAGAGATTTTCTCACACTCTGAGGTGATCCCCAAGCTGGCATGACATTTCTGTCTTATAGACTGATTGCTCTTTTAAATTAGAATGAGTTCCATAAAGCAAACACATTTGTGTCAGATGAAATTCATTCAGGATCACATTTACTGAGCACCCACCATGAACCAGGTCCTGAAATCAATGCGGACGCTCCTTGGGCACAGGGAGGGACCTAATTTTGAAATAGGTCTAATAATATTTCTAGATAAGAAATAAAGACCAGAAAATATCTAGTTTCTCATTTCCATTATTGCATCAAGGTGATTAAAAACAAAACAAAACAACAAACACCAACAAAAACCCTCTAACATTCCTCAAAATGGAAATACAGGGTAGTAAATGTTCCACCACAATTTTTCATCTTTGTATTCTGAACATATAGCAAATCTCACTAAATGCCTCTTGATGGAGGGAATGGATTAATGATTTATTACACAAGTTGAAAATACCTGTGTGAACAAATGCAGAAAGTGTGTGGGTCAGGTGGCATGTGTGTGACATGTGCAAATGAACATACTGGTGAAGAGAGGTGGCTCTAATTGGCCCAGCAGTTGGAAGCACAATGCTAGAACCTCTTGGCCTCAGCACTGATTCTGTGTAACCTGGAGAGAACAGTCAACCAGTCCTGGCCACCTGTGGTGGGAGAAAAAAGAAGATCTGGTGGGAGAAAAGAATCACATTAATGGGTTTCCGTTCACCTTCTTTCATGATGACCTCCTGCATGAAGAACAATCCCAGGGCCCAAGAGAGGGAAACACTCAAGGAGCAAATCAAAGCCAGCAGCTCAGGTTCTAAGTAATCCTCAAATGCCTGCTTCTCTGTGTTCCTTTGGTCCCTGCCCAGGGTCCCCTGTGTTTCTCCAGAGTCCTTCTGGATATGCTATAAATGGCTTGGTGGCCACCTTGGAGGTAATTTTAGGAGTTTTGCCCATCTATCCATTTATCCATCCAGAAGAGATGTGCTCTCTTCTTGGTGTAGCATTTGACTGTAGATCTTAGGATTGCCTCCCATGACTGCAGACTTGCTCTCTGTGGCTGCCATGTTTGAGTTCAGCCCAAACTCTCCCACTGGGGTGGGTCTCTCCCAACTGGATTAGATTCATTCATCTTCCTGGACAACCTAAATTCTATTGCATCCCTGACCATCCAACATGTTCCTCAAAGTGTTATGGGACATTATGGGTCACAATTAAGGACACAGACTGTAATGATAGAAGATGAGATTGCTCTAGGAATTTCCCAAGCACCCAACAAGGGCATCATCAGGTGTTTGGTCTGGATCTCAGAAGGGTGACACCTGGTCAGGGACATGTTGTGGAGAAGAAAGTTACATTGAGGCTAGAAGAAATCAACTAGAAGCACAATCATGTGAGGTGCCAGATGAGCTGAAAAGATGCTGGGAAATGGACAGAAATACCTGCCCACTCATGAGTTTGGGGAAAGGGGCTTTGAACACTTCCTTCTGTCAGGCTCATGCTGTCTTCTGTAACACAAAAGAGATTCTGTCCCTGTTGTAAATAGTTGGCTTCTTGACCATATTCTTATACTGACTAATGGTGTCTTGATGGGCAGGTTATTCTGCCCTTTATACCATATCTGGACCTTTATAACATGATTGGGGCTTTTTATATAATGGTCCTCCCAGTTATTTCTCTCTATTAAATTTCAATATGTTCTCAAGGATGTGATTTGGAAGGAAAAAAAATTTAAACAAGAATATGAAATGAAAGCTAGTTCAGAAGCAAACACAGATCCTCAGTACTTTCATTTAGGACAAAGAAATGCAGACATAAATTCCAATAGTGTTTTTATTATTCAGTGACTTCCCATAATATCATTAAAAAAATAAAATGCAAATGTCTTAGCAATAGGCCCTCTGATGAAGGAACTGACCTCCTCAGTGTTTCAGCTTCTTAATAACATATTTTCTCAAAGATTGCATATTTTCCAATAATTATTTCTTTATTCCTTTCACAAAAAAGACAAAAAAATTGGAAACACATTGTCATAGTTCTTGAAAATGAAATAGGCAACACTTCATCCTTTTGCTGATCAGGTGGGCATTTTTATAATAAGTCCACATTGTGAAGACACAATGCATGGACTCCTGTGCCTCCCTCTCTCACCTCTCTGCAGAGAGTTGCCAATTCCAATCTCTCAAGCTATTTTCAGAACCACATTTCCACCTGGGTATTGTACATTGCCTCTTTGATGTCCTGCAAACTTAGCAAGGGACAATCATTCGACTCCTAAACACTGCCCCATTCTCCTCCCTTCAGTTTTCATTATCAGTCACTAATTTTACCTGTGCCTTGAAAGATCTTTACATTTTGGAAAACATGTTCATATGCATTCTTGATGTTCACTTCAAATTATGCCTACTTTTCAGATGTCACAGAGCATGGAGTTAAATGTCACATGACTAAGAAAATGAGTACAGATTGCTTCCAGAACATCACAACTGCTTTATCTGCCTCCCTTGTCTACTACAGATCTGTGGCTGGCTTCCCATTGCCCATAGAATAAAGTTTTGTCTCCTTAGCCTGGCATTCAGAACCCCATCAGGCCCAGAACATCTTTATCTTATTATCTCCCTATAAATTTAAGCAACTTCTCTTTGGATGATTTCAGACATCTGAAGGGAAAACAGAGTCACAAAAAGGCATAAGCAGTCAAAAGGTCTGAGTCCTAGGATGGCCCTGGAGGAGCACAGAGAGCTCTGGAAGCCAAGAGGAGAAAACAAGGGAAGATTTTCATCTGAGCAGAGCCTCAGACAAGGATTGGGGTTATCCAGGCTGGGAAATGGAGAGTGGAATTGAAGGAAGGGGGAACCGCATGTGACCCACACAAAGGAAAGGGTGATTGGCATCTGCTAGCATTTGGCTTTCAGAGGATAAAGGATGCATGCAGAGGGAGGGTAGGAAATCAAGCTGCAGAGATCAGCTGGATCCAGAACTTGAGATGCCTTCTGTGAGCACTGAATAAGTTGACTTTTTTTTTTATCCTTAAATGCCATGTGTACAGGATTGAACCCTCACAGCATCACAGGGAATGAACTGGAGGGAGGCAGAGAGGCTGTGGGAGGACCCCATAATCATCAAGGGGATAGAGGGCAAGGTGGGGCGGTTGAGAGGGGAGGCTGTGGGACTCTTCCACCCCTTGACAGCACTCATCCCAGATTGCCTTGTATTCAGCTCCATTTAACAGTTGACTGATCTTTCAGGAAGGGAATGTCTTAATTTTTCCATTCAATAAACTTGATTGAACATCTATGATGGGCCAGTGACCATTCTTAGTCCTGAGAGCCTTATGCTCATGGCCATGTTTGTTCAAAAGGGATGGAGGCAGGGAGTCAAATAATGCAAAAGTTAAAAATGAAGCAAGCTGATTTTAAACATTGAGAGGTGGGTGCTCTGGAAAAAAAAAAAAACACAGCAGGGATATAGGATGGAGAGACTGAGAGGTGGGAAGGGGAATTCTTTAGAAGAAGCCATGCTGGATGAGGTCTAAATGTCCAAGCCAGCCCTGCAAAGATGTGGGAGAAGAGGAGTCCAAGGAGAAGGAAGAATGAGGGCCGAATTCCTGGCTGGTGCAAGAATGAACCTGGGAGATGAGGGCAGAGAGAAATGTCCAACGCAGTTGGGGCAAAGGGAGTTACAGGGGACAGTGACAGATTAGGAGGGAATGAGCTGGGCTATCTCAGGGGCTTTCTTGTCCATGGTAAGACATTTGGACTCTTTTGAAGTTTCTCTCTCTCTCTCTCTCTCTCTCTCTCTCTCTCTCTCTCTCTTTCCAGATTACACGTAACTATGGGATTTAATACACCATATTTGTTGATGCACTAAAGTATTTTAAGAAGTCACTGGGCTGGGTGCAGTGGTGCAAGCCTATGATTCCAGTGGCTCAGGAGACTGAAGCAGGAGGATCGTGAGTTCAAAGCCAGCCTCAGCAACAGCAAGGCGCTAAACAACTCAATGAGACTCTGTCTCTAAATAAAATACAAAATAGGTCTGAGGACTTGGCTCAATTCCTGAATGCCCCTGAGTTCCATTCCCAGTACTCCCCCCTGCCAATTAAAAAAAGAAGTCATTGGAAGGTATGAAGCAAGTGAGTGCTGTGATGTTTTAATTTTTACAAAGTTTACTTAGCCTGTTATGCAGAAAATGGATTGAAAGATGATAAAAATGGAGTTAGATGTTCAAATCTGCTGAAAACCCCCTTTTTAGGGGTAATTGACCAGGATTGGAGCAGTAGAGAGAAGGAAAGAAACTACAGCTCTGTTTGAACTTATTTATGGTGTGTGTGTGTGTGTGTGTGTGTGTGTGTGTGTGTATGTGTGTGTGTGTGTGTATGTGTGTATGTGTTTGTGTGTGTGTGTGTATGTGTGTATGTGTTTGGGTGTGTGTGTATATGTGTATGTGTTTGTGTGTGTGTGTGTGTGTGTGTGTGTGTGTGAGAGAGAGAGAGAGAGAGAGAGAGAGAGAGAGAGAGAGAGAGAGAGATACTATTGCCAGTAATCAAGGGAATTGCGGTAATCTCAAGTCTTGGCTTGTAAGTAGCTCTAAATACGTGTTGGATGCATTGAAAGCATGTGTTTCTCTTTATTTAAAAATGATCATCTCTTGAATAATGACTTAATAACTACACACTCTATGTATCATGCAGGCTTAATGAAAGTGTTCTGAAACATTTTTCAACAAAATTGCATTTAGAAGTAAATATTTACTTGGGTACAAGTCGTTTGTGAAATTAAGTCATCTTTATGAGGCATACTCCATTATTTTAGTAACTAGCAAGCAACATAATATTTATGGAATTATACCATGTGAAGCCTTTCTAACTAATTATTTTACTTAGAAAACATAAACACACACTTTTTCTTTAAAGGGCAGTTACAGGCAAAACAAGTTTCTTAGCACCTAGACAGTGTCTAGTGAGGCTATGTGCAGTGCCCGATAGGGGACCTTTCTCCAAAAAAATAGGAAGCCGTGACTTTGTCAGAGTCCTTTCTCGGTGACAAAGCAAATTCCGGGGTCCTGGAAGAAAATGACTTGTCCATGGTATTTTAGAAAGTTTCCTACTTGCAAAAGCCAAACTATTCATACCTGAAGAATCAGAAGTACACTTCTGAAAGCCACAGACCAGAGGTGAGCTTGGGCTCAGGACTTCGCTGGCCCTGGGGGTCTCTGAAATGCATTTCTGTTCCCACAGTGGGAGTCACTGTCAGCTCTCCCAAGGAGCCAGCACTTTCTTTTCATATCCCTCCCAGTCCCTCTGCAAGCCCCCAGTTAGTCCTTCCTCCTCACCTCTCACCTGGCTGATTACAGGTCTGCTCATTGGCCTCCCCACTCTTGATCTCCATAGGGCATCCTAATTGATATGCAAAAACGCAAATCTGGTGTTGCCTCATCTCTTGCTTAAAAACATCGTCGTTTGCTGTCTTCCCATTAGAAGAAAACTGGAACAGCTTATTCTGCTCAAAAATGTATTCCAGTGGTTCTCAGCCCTAGTTGCACTTTGGAATCATCTAGAGAGCTTTTAAAAGATTCTTTGGTTCAGCGCCTACTTCAAGACCAGCTCTTCTGATCTCTACCCAGGGGAGCAGGCACCGGTACTTTTTCATACCCTCTCCTGTTGTCATCCTTGGGTGAAGCCAGGGTTGAAGCCAGGGTCTCCACCCAACCTCAAATTACTCTCCCTCTTGAAAAAAGTCCACTTTTCCTGTGCCTGAGTCCTGGGGTCTTGCACTGCAAGGTTTTCAGATATGCTCTTCCCTCTGCCTGGGATGCCCCACTCAGAGTTTAAGTCTCTCTCTAGGGGCTCCTTCCACAGGCAGGCCTTCTGTCCACTGTTCCCCACCTCCTTTCTGTTTTAATCTCTTAGCGCTTAGTTATTTTATTTCATTGGGTCATTGAGCATAATGTGCAATTGCATATTTTGTTGCATGGCTATTTATTTAATATCTGTTTTTCCCAATAACCAATAGACTCCTTGAAGGCTATGGTTGGCTGACTCCACTCTCTTAGCACATACTCCAAGGCCTAGCCTACAGCGGGCACTCTGTGAACAGCAGAGTTTAGGAGGAGAGCAATTGAGCCAATAGCAATAAACTCTGCCACCTATGAGCCAGTTGGTAAGTCATCCTTCAGTATTACAGAGGGTTTGGTTCCAGGATCCATGGATGCTCACATGATATGCACAGTATTTGCATATGACCTATACAATCCTTCTGTATCCTTTAGATCCTCTCTAGATTATTTGTATTGCCTAATGCAATGCTCTGTAAATAGTTGTACCACTTAGTGGATAATGAAAAATACATCTGTACATGATCAATAGAGATTTCTTAAAATTTTTTTTTCCTTGATCTGCTGTTATTTCAATCAGTGGATGCAGAACTCTGGACGTGGAGGGCCAATTCTACTGGAAAAAAAATCACTGATCTGATAGAATCTCAGTTTAATATGTGGATAATAATCACTATCTTGATCACTTTGGAGTCATTGGAAACTCAAGTAGGATGAAGGATCAGAACCCTCCCTGCATACTTGAAGCGTTACGTAAATAAGAGTAAAATGTCTAATTTTTTCTATCATCAGCTCAGCCCATCTGTAAATAGTGTCTTCTGTAGTAGATCAGGAAAATAACTTGGGAAGCTCAAATCATTTGCTTTAGTTCCCAAAGGTGCCAAGTTGCAAGCAGAGAGTAGTGAGATTCTTGGACTGCCTGTCTTTTCTCCCTTCTTTTCTCCCATTCCCTCTCCTCCCTCCTCCCTTCGTGGCTCCCCATTGTCTCAACCCTCACCTCTGACTCTCCATATAATTACTTTTTAACACCAATAATCTTTACTGGACTTCATCCTCAAAACTATCATGCGCTGAGGGACCATCTCATACAACCCCCTGCTGTAGGAAATCAGCTAGCAGTGCCCAGCCTGCTGCTGAGAGCCAAAGGACTCCCCCAGATGACCAGGGAAACCAGACTCCGGGGGAATCTGGACCCTGAACAGCCTCAAATCATTCAGTCAGCTTCTTCTCCAAATAGAACAAGGAATGATAAGGCAACAGAGAGCTGCATTCATAAATATAACCGAAGCTCCTGACCTGCTTCTGATGCGGAGAGAGAGGAAACACAAAAACAGCGTTCGTTCCATACCCACTTTCTGAGCATTTACTGCAGAAAGAGATGGCCTTTACACCAGCCCTTCAGAAAGCTATGCTATTGCTTTCTTATCTGTTTTGAATGACAGCTCTGTGCATCCCATTTTATAAAGGAAAGAACTGCAGTCAGAAATGCTCGGTAAACATGTCCAGGTCACAGAGGTGTGATGAGACATTCTGAAGGCAAATCTTGATTTTTTTTATTATAGGAAACTACTGGAACTATAATAACTAGCATGGGGAATAACAAGAGTGGGGAAGGCATTTATAAATGTTCCTCCTGCCTGCAATGCTCCTGCTGCCACTATGCCATCCTCCTGTGACCACTCCCTCTTAACAGAGTCCCTTCTTCCTCAGAGCTCCCTTCTCCAGCAGCGCCTCCTGCTCCTGGGGCTGCATCCATCAGTGACTCCCACTCTCTTCCTCACCCCTTCCCATAATGGCTGTCATAAGGAGAGGCCCCTCACTCCCTGGAGTCTGCGGATTCCTGCTGTGCACAGCCCAAGTCTCCCCCTCCTCTTCCTCTTACCCTAGCTCCTCAGAACATTTCTCTGAATTTCACACAATCAGCTGGAAGTCAACCAAAGGGTGGAGGCTGCTCAGCCTCAGCCTCACCCTCTCAGCTTAAGTCCCTTCCCAAAGCCCTGACTGGCCCCGGGGGACCTATTCCAACCAGAGCTGACAAATAAAATAAAGAAGACTTAGTTAAATTTGAATTTCAGATGCACAGTGAATATGTATCTTGGTTTAAATATGTCCCCTAGATTGCTTGGGATATACATATGCAAAATTTTATTTGTAGTTTAACTGAAATTCAAATTTGGTTGGGCACCCTGTGCTGGTTTTTGCTAAATATGGCAACCCTCAAACTAACTCTCCTCTCTCCCAGACCACAAGCAGTAGGAAGAGACAGTAGTAAGGGGGTTGTGTCCTAGGTCTTCTGTGAACTCTGAGAGGATTGTGTCCTTCTTGGTGACTCCATTTGAGCAGTGAGGGGCTGAAGCTCTTAGCTTTAAGGACTTCACGGACACTCTTTTTTGGGCATAAGAGAGAAATCTGCTATTTCCCATGTTCTTACCCCCTTGCTCAGCCTGCAGGAGGCTGCAGTTATTTCCTTCTGGAATATGCACTCACTGGATTGGACCTCTTGAGAGCAGGGCTTGTTTTCATTCACAGGCACCATGGCATCGTGGGGAAAACAATAAAACGTTGACATCTCCAGCTGAAGAGTTGGCAGCACCATTTACAAGTTACTTAGCCTGAGGAAGCCTCAGTTTCTGCTTCTGATTACAATGGAAAGGTTGAGTTAAGCTCCTTTGCTGGAACAGAATAAGCACTTAATAAGCAGTAGCTATTATCGCTGAGCGTGGATGTCTAGAGCCTGGTCTGGGTTTCTGGCCCAGGACTGGCACTCTGAATGATCAGATGGAAAAAGAAAATTGACAGGATGATAGGAGAGCTACACTGCTACACTGACCAGATTAACTGGCCATCAGCACCAAGGGAAGCCTAGAGCCTCTCTTCTTAAACAGAAGATCCAATAGAGCTATATTTACGTGGCTTCATGAGGAGGCTGCTGCCTTGGAGTGCATATGGTCACGGTCAGATCACATGGATGCAGTGGTCTGGGGTCCTCATCCAGGCCAGGCCAATCAGTTCAGAGTAATGGATCTTCCAGCAAACAACTTCTTGCAGCAGCCAGAGGCTGGCTGCAGGACACACACTCCAGGCTCAGGATGCTGGACCACCTCCCAGGCAGGTGGAGGCACCCAGTGCATTCTTGGCAACAGCACACCATAGGTAGATAAGGCAGTGGGAAGCATGATTTATTCTTTGGGCAAACTGGGGGCTGATGAGTAGGTATGTTGACCCAACTTTTTGATGAAGTGCCAGCTGAAGGAGATGGCTGGAGTCCTAAATCTGGGGAAGACATAAGAGAAAGCATTTCCTGGGAGAATTGTGGAGCAAGTTGAGAAAAATGGGGAGGACTTGTCCCCAAGAGGGCAAGGACCCAGGAATGCTGGGGTATCTATGCTGCCTGAAAGGGCATCACAGAGGCAGCCTGAGGGCTTGGGAGCTGTAATCATTTGGTGGAACTAGTCTATTTGGACAGAGGTCAGGTCGCTGGGAAGCACCATCTCACTATTAATACCAATGTTAATAGATGGCATTTATTGAGCACTTACTGGATGCCAGGCATGGTGCTTAGGGCTTCTGAGATGGGTTGCATAATATAATCATGAGAACTGCTCTCTGAGGTATGTACTATTTAGCTAGCATGCTGGGGTGTTTACAAGAAGTTCAGACATGTTTAGTTTGAACCCGACTAACCTGATCTGCCTGAGTGGCCTCTGACCCTCTCGTGAGGCAGGAAAGCAATACATATTTTTAAAATTAGAAATACTCTTTTATTTTTATAAAAAACTATATATGTTCATTATAGAAAATTAGAAACTAATAAAAATGATAATAATAAATAAGTCAAGAGAAACATTGTATTCCCACAAGAATTCCACCACAAGGAAATCACCACCATTCACAGCTTAGTATATGTCTTTCCAGATCACTTTATTTTCTTGCAGCATCGGGGTCAAATTAACGTTGTGGTGGTAGACCCAGTAATGGTTTTCAAAGACAGCAAGGGTCTAATCCCTGGAATCTGTGATTGTTACCTATATGACAAAGGGACTTAAGAGATGTGGCGAAATAAAGAATGTGGAGATGCGGAGGTTATCCTGGATTATCTCAGTGGGCCTTAAGTATAATCTCTGGCATCCTCATAAGAGGGAGGTAGAGGAATCTGACTCAAAAGGCTGAATGTCATGTGGTGATGGAAGCAGAGAGATTTGAAGAGACGAAAGATACAAAAAAAGACTTATGATTTTGAGATGGAAACCTTGCCTAGAGGATGGAGCTGGGACTTGGAAGGTGGCAGGTGTGTCTCCTTTTAATGCATTCCAGGTGATCAAGTCCTCCTGCCTGGTGGCCTGGACTAAGAGAATGGCTACAACTTGAGGCTTTGGGGTATCTAGAACTCACCCCCAGGCCACCTAGTGCTGATCTCTGAAGGGGCATCAGCTTCTCTCTAACAGGACCCAGTACCAGAGGCAAGGCAGCAGGTAGCCATCTCAGCCCTGTGGTGTGGCCTAGGAATGCAGGTGGAGAGGCAGCCTGGGCCTGCCAAGTGGGCCACTGTAAGGATCCATGAACACCAGGGTGGGAAGAGGAAGTGGGCCTCACTCGGCCAAGCCACACATGCCACTGCTGAGAGCCTGCGCTCTGGATTTGGCATTATCCAGAGAGATTGGCAGGCAGACTGACATATACTACAGAGGAGCCCCTGGGGCATCCTGAGCCAGGGCTTTCCTGGCCAGTCATTCTGAGTTTTTGCCAGTGGCTCCATTCAATCCTGGATTCTGTGAAGGGTTCTATAGAGCATAAAGTAGCATCAATGGGCCCAAGTTAACATCTTCTCCTCTTGGCACCACCTGTTTCACCTGTTTCTATTTTTTTTTTTTGGTGGTGCTGGGGATTGAACCCATGGCCTTGTACGTGCAAGGCAAGTACTGTACCAACTGAGTTATATCCCCAGCTCACAATCTTTGGTGATTTTTCTCCCAAGTGTCACATTTAGGAAGGAGAATAAGACATGGGCACACACAGACATTGGTTCCTGAGGGAGCTGGGGAGGAATGGCCCCATCTACTTGAGACAATAGGGATCACTCCCTAAAGATATGATGTGAACATCAATGGAATCTATTATGAAATGAATTGTGTCTTCCGAAAAGATATAGTGAAGTCCTAACCCTTGGTATCTGTGAATATGGCCTTATTTGGAAATAGGGTCTTTGCAGATATAATCAAGTCAAGAAGAGGTTATTAGAGTGGGTCCTTAATATTGTCCCTATAGCAAGAAGAGAATGCTCCATGAAGACTCAGAGACACACAGACACGCAATGGAAGAGCCCTTGAGACAACAGGACAGAGATTGGAGAGATTGCAAGTCCAGGAACACCAAGAATTGCCACTATCGCCAGAAATCAGGAAACAGAAGACAGGGATCCTAGCTTTCAGGGGAAGCATGGTCTTGGTGATACCTAGATGTCAGACTTCTTACTTCCAGAACAGGGAGGGAATATATTTCTGTGGTTTAACCACCAAGTTTGCGGTACTATCATACCCAGGCTTAAACTAAGATTGAAAGTAGAAACGTGGGAAGACCTGTGTGAGATGGAGGCTGGAAGGTTTGGATCACGTTTGAGGGAAAAGTGAATTTGGCTAAAGGCACAGCCAGCCATGGTGAATGAGGCTTGAGAGGCAGACTGGGCCAGACGGTGATGGGGTCCATTCCCAAGTCAAACACAATATCCTCAGCTTTGGACTTCCTTTTCCTTGGAGGCAAAAGCATGAGTCTCACATAAATTACTACAAAGACAACATCAGAGCTGACTTCCCTCCTAGCCATACCTTGCACAGACACTGGGAAGATTTTCTTTTTAGAAAGTCCTGCTTCCCTGTTTGTTCTGAAAAGTGGATAACCCCCCGCTCTCCGCCTACACTTGGAATGAATCGAAAGGCAGAATTCAGGAGTCAGCAAGATGCTATTGAAAGATAACTTTGAAGGTGATAAAACCTTGCCAGTGTGCATGGGTTCGTGTGAGTGCCAAATGCATCTGACCTGGGACAGTTAAATTGCAAGAGAGTTAGTTTGCAGAGCAGATTGTCTAAGGAGGAAACACTACCACACTCCAGTTTGGAGTTGGAGGAAAGAATGCAAACAAATCCCCAGGTTTTAGATTCTAGATGGTGATGCCCACCAGGTGCCTGGGAACAACAGCTTTCTCCACCATTGTGCCTCAGAAGGGAGGAGTCAGGGCAGGCAGGAGGCCAAAGTGCTCGAGGAAATCCAGAGACGTGGAGACAAAGCTTTCTACTCCTTAAAACCATAATACCATATCTGCACGTGTGCCTACGTGACAACATCCTGAGTGAGAGATGGCTTGAGCTCAAGAGGTGAGAAGAGGAGAGAAACAGCCTTCAAGAGCCACATAAAGATGGCGGAGGTAAGAATGAGCCCCAGGATGATAGTGGAAAGATGTGGGATATTTTTAGCTTTGCCATCAACTTGAGGTTCTTGTAAACTCCTTCTTTTGGGCTTGGGTTTGTCAACTGGACCAAAATAATGAAAAATATGCATGTATCATGTATATCATACATTGCCATATTTCTTTACATAACATATGATATATACCATCATATAGATGTATATGTCTCATATATATGAATCCTCTAAGCCCATAACTAAGATGATGTTCTTGGCGAGAGGGGTCCAGCTGAAATGTCTCTGGAAGGGAAGACACTTCTCTAGTTGATCATTGGGAGAGCCAAACCCCACTGATGGAAGTCTGTTTGCCACTCAGGCTTCTAAACATCTCACTGAGCATCTACTTCTCATCCTGCATTTGGTATCATCTTGATGTGGCCTGATGAGCGATGCCTGGGTGAATATAGAAAATGATTGAACTCCTGCAGATGTTAGGAATGGGCCGTTTTAATCCAAAATTGATGCTGTCCTTAGAGACAGGAAGCAGAGTAGGGATCCCTCTGGCCCCCAGTTCCTCTCTGTCTTGGTGGCGGAAGCAGGAAGCAGGGCCCAGGGCTTCTTGAGCTTCTGTCTGAAACTGAAGGAGCTCTGGAGAATTCCCAGAGCCCCATCCTCAGCCAAAGCCTGTTCTCGTTGTGTGCCCCCCACTCCACATCCTATACCATATGAGCACTCCGAGGGCTGGACCTCTGGCTCCTCCAGAATCCATTACCCTGTTGCCTGGAGGACACCTCTACCTGGATGTCCCTGAGGAGCCTTGAACTTGACAGTTTGAAAACTAAAGTTCCTATCTTTTTCTTTTCCAATTCCCAAACCTATTGTCCTTTCTCAGTCAATGTGACAACATCTGCCTGGTCACCCAAGAGAGAGAAGCAGGGAGTCATTCCCAACATCCTTCCTCTATCTCTTTCCCCCGGCCTCTGCAAATCGGCCACTGGTAACTGTGACTGGTGTCCCTGGCTCTGGACTCACCTTTACCATCTCCCTGAGAGCAGGAGCCAACAGTTTTCCTGTAAAGCAGCAGCTGGAGAATGCCGGCAGCTTTTCAGAGACAATCTCCATCACCACTACCTAACTCTCCTGCAGCACAGACAGCACACAGGTGAGTGAGCGGGGCTGGGTTCCAATAAGACTTGCACTTGCAAGAACAGGTTCAGGCCAGAGATGTCCCATAGGCCATGGTTTGCTGGCTCCTGATCTACCTTGGGGTCAAAGCGAATTTCTTAAAAGACAAATCCAATCCTATCTGATTTTTGGCTTTAAGGCTTCCTGTTCCCATCCCCATCTACCTCCACCCTGTGGGATCTGGTCTGTGGACCCTTGTCATCTGCATCTCTATCCTGATGCAGTTCCCAGTTCACCCAGTTCTACTTGTCAATTCCATACCTCGGTGCACCTGCCCTTACAGCCTGAAAGGCTGTATGTCTGCCCACCACCAAGCTTCTGGGTATGTTTCTTGTCCTCCAAGACTCCACCCTGAGCCCTCCTCTCTTGACTTCATTCATCTCATTATCCATGCATTCATTTAGCATTTATGTATAAGCCACTCAGTGAGAGATTTCTATGTGCCAGGAAGAGTTCATAGAAAACATAATGAGGTAAGGGGGGGGCATGAGGACCGCTTGACCTGAACCTCACTAGATAGATAGAGCCTTGAGGTATTACCTTCACGTGAGGTCATCCTCAGCATTAAGAGAAGTCATTTATCATACAATTTTCAGGTGATGTCCCATTACTAGTGTCCAAGTTACACTAACTGTAATTCAGTCCTGTGACTAATAGGATAACATAACATTCTACTCTTGATGCATTAATTTGTTATATGCAAACATTTAAAACACAGCATAACTTTTGTAATCTCTTGCTTTGGTTCATTTTTAAACTATACTAGAAGTTTAAAGTAAATGAATATGAGCCCCTCTGCACTTCTAAGTGTCTATGGAATCATTGGGGAGGGGATGGGAGGTGTTTTGAGCTATTTTTTTTTTTGTGTGTGTGTGTGTGGTTTCTTGACAGTCTTCTGAGCAAAACCCTGACACATAAGCTTGCAATCATCAAGATAAAGCAGTGTAGGGCTTGCTATGAAACGGGAGCTTCCATCCACTTTCATTCCACACAGGTTGCCATGCCTCGACAGCTCCTGAGGAAATTCTGAAGAGACCCCAGCTCATAGCTGAAGCTTGGTTTTTGCAAGGTAGATATACAATGGTGACAGAGAAGGACAAGGCATCCCCACTCCTAGAGCTTCCATTACAGTGTGACTAGTGAATAAACAGTGTAGCATGAGCTTTGACAAGGAAAGACATTGTAAAAGGCAATGTGACATAGAGGGACAGAGAGGTTGGGAAGATAGGGCCAGGCTGTGGGCATTTCCACTGGAGATAGAGCGGCCACAGGGTTTTCCTGAGTCATTCAATCTGCGATCTCACAACACTCATTCAGCTTTCTAATGAAGCCTGTCAAATGCCAGTTGTTATGCATTTGTTTACTCATCTGTCTCTCCTGGGCACTGTGAGCCCCTCATCAGCAGAAACCCTAACTGAATGCTCCGGGGATCCTGAGCCTGGGGAGAATAGCTTCTGCATGGAATCCAATGAGATACTCCCTCCAACTGCAGCTTGTGTCTCCACCACCAACCGCAGTAAGCAACTTGGGGAAACTGAGGCAGCGGCAGAGGGAACCTCAAAGTTCAGCACACTGGCAAGCCCACTCCAAAGGCAGAAGGCTGAAGGAGTCAGTTGATACATGTGCATTACATTTACCTTAGAAATTAAGGGCATCCATCTACCAGTCAATCACCAGTGGGTTTCCCCAGTCATCTAAACATCTGAAAAACAGTCCGGGAGACATTAAACATGCACATGATGTGGCTCAGTCTAGATATTTGTGGTGATGCCACTGGATAAAAATAGCCCCTCAATGGCCTGATCCCATAAGGAGGACAAAGCCCCTTCAGTGCGGTTGGGGGAAGGGGTAACTTTTTAATCCTTCTTTTTAAAAAAATTTAAGCCTATTCTTTGTCTTCCAAGCATGAAGGGGATACTGGCTTGCTACAGAACATTTGGAAAAGTACAGAAAATTGCAAAGACCCTCCTAAAAATGCTTTGGCGTACTTCCTTCCAGCCTCTCAATGCTGCTCCTGCTGACAGCAGAGTGGGGAGTAAGTGCAGAGGGGAAACAGTCTTTTTACTGGTTATTTTGTATACAATGAGGTATCAAAGTAGGGCCTGGCCTTTTTGCATATGCTTTTAATTTTATCTGATTATGAAAGAAATATGTTCTAATTTTGGAACTGATAAGAAAGAAGTGTCTGTCACCTATATCCCATCTCCAAGAGATAAAGACTGTTCATGCTGTACATGAATTTCAAAAACCTATTTTCTAGGCAAATCAATATAGGTGAGATCTTGCTGGGCAGTCAGGGTTGCATCCTGAAAAATTATTTTCATGTAATTTCACATCAGAAATATTCCACCCCCCAATCTCAAAACCCTTTTTGTAAGTGGATGATAACAACAACCCAATCCAATTCTCTGGATGGATAATTTTTAAAATAATTTTTAAGTGGTTTGGCATTTCTAAATTTTTACGACTCTGCCTCTAAACATGGTGGACATTTTCAATACAAGTTTTTGTGTGAGTTTCAAACTGTCCCCATAAGAAAAGGAGAATCTATTTCTATAACAATATATGTCTGTATGTTCAGTATATGATCTTCAAAATATAGGTTGTTAGGGTCTATAAACAAGTCAAGATGGCGCCTGGCATTTTGCCAGAGGGAGTGGTTTGTGAAGTAATGCCAGTGAGCCATTAAGTGTGGAGATTCCTTATTGGTTGACTGCTGTATCTAGTTTATGTTAATTAAGATAAGCTGTGTGGAATGTATAAATACCGCTCCTGTCCTACAATAAAGGGCTCCCAGTCCTGCTGTATCAATGTACACAAGTTGCTCGTCCCCCCCCCCCCCCGGGTTATTTTGCTGCAGCCGGACTGCTGCAATAGGTCATCGGGGAGTGTAAGTTGGTACAATGGGTTTGGAAGGCTGCTGGCGTCTGCTCAATTAGCACGAGCTTACCCTTCAACTAGCAATCTCCCTCATAGGTCTATACTCAAGAAATTATTGTCCATGTCCTCAGAAAGAGGGTATGAGAATGTACATAGGGCTGGGGGTGCAGATCAGTGTAGAGGGCTTGTCTAGCTTGCACCAGGCCCTGGGTTCAATTCCCTGTACATACACGTGCACACAAGATAAGGACAATCATGTTTTTAAACTGGAACAACCTGATTTGTCAATAATTTATCAATAGAAAACTAAATAAATAAGTTGAGGCCTATTCACAGAATAATATACCACATTGAGTTCTGAGTGTTAGGGTTCCCTAACCAAATTCATGTATTGAAACTTAATCACCAATGTGATTGTGTTGGGAGGTAGGGCCTTTGGGATTAGTGCCCTCGTAAAAGAGGTCCCAGAGTTCTCTGTCACCCCTTCTACCATGTGAGGACACAGTGAAAAGGGCCATTTATGAGCCTGGAGGCAGAACCTTTCCAGACTCCAAATCTGCTGGCACCCTCATCTTGAACTTCCAGCCTCCAACCTGGGGGCAATAAACTTCTGTTGTTAGAAGTCACTTGGTTTATGGTATTTAGTTATAGGAACCCAACAGATAAGACGCTACATAATTAAGAACAATGAAATATGGCTACATGCAACAAAATGCACAGATATCTCAGAAATTGTTATGCAAAAGAGCACGACACAAGAGGATGAAGACTGTGCAATTCCATTTTTACAAAATTTATAAGCAGGGAAAATTGATCAGGGTAGAAATCAGAACACTGTTCCCTTTTGGATGGAAGTAGGGCAGGAGGGGTTGCTAGAAGCAATTCTGTATTTTTGATCTGTGTAGTGATTGTCTCTGTGTTCAAATGTGCAAATCTGTGACGCTATATGTTTAAAATTAATGTAGTTAACATACTTTACTATATACAGGTTTTACAAAAAAAAGAAAAAAAGTTCTATCAGTGCCAGTATATTATCTCACCAAAGGAGAACTTCAGTCACTTGTTCACGCGGTGGGCACCCTCTGGGGAGATGTTTGTGGAAAGCAACGTGTTGTAAAGACCATCCTGTTTCCTGCAGCACCTTACCCTCAGAGAGTCTATGGCTTGACAAAGAGAATGAAGTGGGCACAGTTTTCCTTTGTGCCCCACCCCCTTCTTTTGCTCTATGCCTTAGAGAGTATGGCTGTTTGTGGTCAGGCAGAGTCAGCAGGGATGGCCTGGGGGACTCTTTCACTGGAGGAGTAGGGATGCCAAGATCAGGGACCTGGTTGTCTTCTTCATTCACTGGAGGATACATGCTGAGCCAGTAACTGGTGCCAGGCCTGGGCCATGTGCACTGATGTACAATACAGGAGCAGAGGGACCTCACACGGATCAGGATGGTTCTTAGCAGAAGACCAGGAAAGGACAAGTGTAGACAAGGAGGTTGGGAGATTGGAACCTGGATGCACTGATGATGGGAATAAAATGGTACAGCGTGTTGAGCAAGCAGTAGGATAGCTCCTCAACAATTAGAATCACTGTAGGATCCACCAACCCCACTTCACAGCATGTGCATACACACACACACGCACACACGCACACACAATGAAAGCAGGGACATGAAGAGATATTTATACACCCATGTTCACTGCATTATTCACAATAGCCTAAATGTAGGACCAGCCTAAATGTACACTGACGGATGGATAAATAAAGAAAATGTGGTATACACACACACACACACACACACACACACATACTGGAATATTATGCAAACTTGCAAAGGAAGGAATTAGGGAATTCCGATATATGCTAAAAAATGAAAACATTTTGCTAAGGGAATTAAGCCAGTCACAAAAAGACAAAGGATATGATTCTATTTGTATGAGGTATCCAGAGTGGTCAAGTTCAGAGACAGAAAGAAGAATGGTGGCTGCCAGGGGTTCATGGGAGGAGAGAATGGGGAGGTGAAGTTGGATTTAGGGGATGGGAAATGGAGAAGAGCCTCAAGGTCCACCAAGGAGGACCCAAACCCTGCATTTCAACCCCACTGTCCCCTAAACTGCTGTGTGTCCATTTCTACTCTGGGTCTCAGTCTTCTTACCTGTAAATGGAAAGGAGTGAACTAAAGGACCTCAAAGTTCCTTTTCTGGTGGCCCCTAGTTCATCAGGACTATTTGTTTCCAAATCTTCTTTTAAAAGATGAAAAACTAGAAATAGTTCCTAGGTGACCTATTCCCTCAGCCTGGTCCTGGGTCTGCCTTTCATCCCTAACATGGACCTGCTCCCTAGAAGTGCTTGATTTCCACAGGTCTAGAGCAGCTACCATCATTGCAGGTCCACAGAGGCCACTTCTGAGAGCCCAGGGTCCCCAGTTTTCGCCCAATCTGTGTGGAGCGTCCTGCACATTGCCCGTGGCTCCAACAGCCTGTGTGCTCACCACAGACCCTGGCTTCAGCCTGTATTCCAACACCACCATGGTGAGCTGGCTTATGGTACTGTATGGAGAGTGTTTTCTACTTGCCAAAACCAGGATAGTTATAATTACAGCAACAGAATTAGAGGTGTTGGGTAGCCTCTCGTTATAGTTTCCATTTCCATTTCCCTAATGCATGTGTCTTTTCCATAGAGGCAGAAACTGAGTCACAGTAAAACTAATTGCCTTTCTCAAGATCACAGAGCTGCTTAGTTGTAAATACAGGGTTCAAACCCAGTTCCCCTTCCCTCCAGTGTCCATGCCTTTAACTGCTCACAGGACCACTGCTATGGATCAGAATGCCTGCGGTGCTAGTCTTACGGCCCGGGAACTGTTTCTAACAAGTAGTCATCCTTCAGTGGAATGTGGCATTATCCGTGCCTGTGTCAAAGCGTTTGTTTAATGGACACTAAAGATGGTTCCTACTTTCAAACATCTCTCAAACTTGGGATCAGTGCTTCTCAAACTTAGAGGGAAGAATGAATTTTTATTTCTTTAATTTCCAGTAGGTTACACACTGATATTTTTGTAAACCATAATAAACAATAGATTACCAGAAAAATAAAAGGAAAAAATATGGACTAAAATTCCAAGTATTTTGTTCTTTTGAGGCATTACAATAGCTATGTCAATAGCTATAAATGTTTGCTTTCTCCCAATTTTTGTACTTAAAATGGATCAGTAACAGTGCACAATAAGCACCACCCACAAATCATGTTGAGGAGCAATGCCCTAAAGTAGAAGAGACATGCTTTGGATTTCGAAGAACAAACGTGAGTTGGCATTGTTAATTTGGAGTGCCCGGCCCTCGCTGTTTCCATCTCTTTTCCTGGGGAATTAGAAGCTAAAGCACATGGCGTATTCCAAGGGCGTTAAATTTGGCTGCCAAAAGTGTAGTAGAATTATAAAAGGCATTGGAGCCAGGCAGATCTGGGATTAGATTCCAAAAGCTGTGTCCTAGCTAGGAGACCTTGAGAAGTTCAAATCTTCTCAATGACTTATCACCATCATCATCCCCCAAGACAAGGTTAAAAAGTCCTATTTTACAGGGATGCTGTTAAGATTGAGGGTCACTAGGTATGTAGATTACTTCGCTGGACACTCAACTGCTGCAAGTCCCTTCTCTTTACCTTTTCTAGTTTCAAAAGCTATCAGAGGAATTCCAGACCATGGCAATCTAAAATTGCATCCTCTCTTGATTATTCTTGGATTGGAAGCAGACTTGATTCATCTGTAGCCTCACCAGCAACATGTCCTGGTGGGGACAGAGGCGATACTGGGTCAGTGGACACGCCCTGCAACTCTGCCTCTTCCCAGCATGCTCTGGGCTGCTGCTTCAGGAGGGCCATTCAGTCTCAGCAAAGCAAAAAAAAAAAAAAGCTATGAACATGCCATTTTATTGGAAAAAGCTGGACTTTGGAAGAGCCAAACAAGGGTTTTTTACAAAAAAAATTCAGTGTTTCCCATTATCTCAGCTTTACTTCAAACGAATCAAGCCTTCTACTGAAGTCTCCAGCACCATCTTTGCAAAATCTATGAAATCCTGATATCCTGATATTAAGCCTCAGGAAATAAGTCCTGTTCCCCTCCCTCCCCCTGTTCCTTTTGGCAGGACTTTTTGGACATAGTGCCCGGCAGATATTTGGATTTGGGATCTGGAATGAAATTCTAAATTCATAAACGCCACCTGTGTGACCTTGGAGGAATCATATGTAAAATGGGTTTAATGCTGTAATTCCAGGGCTTGAAAGCAAGGACCAGGATTATGGATGTGAGACAGCTATACAATCCCCTTGCCTGCCCCACTTCCTTTGCTTAAGTAGTGGAGGGCAAGTGGGTTTGAGGAACAACCAAATGTCATGGGTTCCATGGCTCAGGGAACAGAGCTTCAGGACTTTCTGCTCCCCATCCAGATTCCCAGGATTACCTCAGGGCAGGTGGGTTATAAACTTTTATTGTTCAGAGGGCATGCATCCGAGTCGTTTCAATTGTAGTTTTCAGTTCTGAAATGGGAGCCCAACTAGTGAGTTTTATGTGACTGAACAAGGAAATAATTTGTTCATCATTCTTTAAAGGGGCTCTGAGCTTATACCAATAGCAAGCCTGTGTTTATTTGGAATCTTTTTCAAAAAAAATTATAGCCCAGAACAGGCCTGGAAAAGAGGGATGGTGAGTGATGGGGACCACATGGTGGAAGGAATGCAACTGATTTTATGCTCAGTCCATGTAGGAAGTGTTGTCCCTGTTTCTTCAAGGGAGAGTTGGTCTGGCTTTTAAATGTGCGCTTGGGAGAGGCAACATATCAGCCTAGCTCCTGCAGGGTGGGCGCCCAAGTGAAAACATTCAGTATGTTCAGCTTTGGACCAGTGCTTCACGGAGCTCAGCAAAGTGCCTTGACCCTGGTGTCGCCCTCTTAACAATCCATACCTTGCACATGCTGGTAATTTCACTACCTGCTCTGCCATTTTGTCCTTGCCTTGATCCCCAGTTGAGCTTCTTACTCCTTGATGAGAGGCGTACCCACCTGGCCAAGCTGCCTTAGGCTACCCTGCACCATATTCCTCCTGCTTTGACCTTGATGGTTGGGGCCTTTGACTTCCAGAGCTCTCCTCCCAAACAGCTGTCCACCTTGATTTCCCTTCATCTGCATGAGCTGCTACTGTTGAATGTGTATTGAGCTGATGGGGTTTCAAGGAGAGCACTGCTCTGAAAATTTAATCAGTGGATCTATTTGGAAGCCTGATGGCGGTTGTGGCCATGAGAGGACATACGTGGAAAGGAACAGTCCCTTACCCACTTACTCTAGGATGAACCCTAGACATCTCAAGTTCTCCTCGATGCTGATGGCTGATCTTGAACTTCCTAAGGAGAAGGGGAGCTGAAAACACCTTCTCTTAGTCAAAAGGGAACTAACTTTCCATTTCCTGTACTAAAAGAAGAAAAAAGAAGGTATGTCACTCAGAGGCCATATACTCCCCCAAATCCTTGATATTTACATCTTGAATTAATCATGATAATGGCAAAACTGGTAGAACATGTACCACTGGAAAGATGCAAAATAGTTTGTGTGGCATGCAGGGCTTTATAACCCCTGTTAAGGATCTGTAGGCAAATTTGCTCCCAATAATTCATGCCAGTTTTTTCCACCTTGGAACCTGGGGCAACGAAACACCAATTGAAACTAAAATCCTCCTGTAGAAAAGTGCACTTCATGCTTGGATGACTGCATGATTCCCCGGGGAAGAGAGTGGATTCGGGACTTCAACATTTTACCTGCAGCAGAACAAAAGACGGGAAACTGTTCATTTTTAAATAACTGTACCTATTCCTATACTTTTATACAGTTCCCCTTTGGAGGAACATGGCTGATTGAGTGTAAAATAAATTTTGTGTGGCTATGGGTTATGCAAATGTAAGACCTTGGACATAGAATGCAGGGGCAATGTTAAGATAAAGACATGATAAATTTCTCTGCATAAGAAATTAAAGGGAGGCTCATTGAAAAGAGAGTGTTTGGGAGTTAACAATATTTTACATGCTCTGGAGGTAAAGAATCCAGAAACCTTGAGTGTGGGGCTCTCAGGGGCAGAGGAGGGACTCAGGCACACTGGAGTGGACCTAGTGTCATGGCGGCTGGTGGCTGTGGGTGATGGCAAGGCAGCCCTGGAATGAGGCGTCATGCCTCATGACCATGACCATGGTCATCATGGCTCAGACATGGCTGCACACCAGTGCTGGGCAATTCCCCAGCACATTTTTACCCCAACTTAGATTATGCCAGGAGAGGAAATTTACATAAAGAAGCTATTTAATTTACCTTGAATTTAGTGACATTTATTAAAATAGAGTTTTAGCTTCACCCTTCATTGAGTCAAGTGACTATGAAATTCAGACCCACGATCATGGTATCTGCTGATTCACCTAAGCTTTGTGGTATTGGTGATCCTTTTGTTCCCAAGCTGATGACATGCCAGAATGGCTGTGTGCCTCTGTGTCTCCTGTGCTTCCCCTTTTCAATCCCTTCATTCCTGTTTACTGTTCTCGTCTTCTCAAGCTCCACAAGGGCAGAAACTCTGGAAGCCACTTTCCCGGTTGTATTCACAGTCCTTGGCAGTATGCAGCAGGTGCTAAATAATGGCATGTTGCATAAATACCTGAAAGAAGAAGGAGAGAGTGGCCAGGAAGGGAGGACCAGTCAGAACAGGAGCAAAGAAATGGTCAGTCAATGGGCTCTGGGAATAGGAGACCAATGGTTGGGTCAGCACAAAATTGTGGACAGAGTAGCCAGCAGCATGGCCCTAGATCATGAAGGAAAGTCCACGCAGGCCAGAGAAGGCACAAGAAAATGGATACAATTCCATGCCAAGTCCCCAAAGAACTGGCAAATGGCCAATTTCTCCCAGGTGGCTGCCAGCCTAGTTTGAAGGGCTGTAGGCAGGCAAGAGATGGGGCAGGTGTTTTGGTACAAGTGTGTGGAGGTTTTCCAAGCCTCACTGGAACTCAGAGGTGATGCCAACCCTAGGAACAGAGCTGTCCTCCCAAGCAGCTTCACTCTTTTCTCATCTCTCCTTTAAAACATTCTGCCAGGGGAGAAGCAGGAGTTCAGGAAAAACCCCAAACCCTCTGCTGCAAATCCTAAAGCCGCCTGGATTACACTGCTCTCTTTTGACACCGTCCATGGCTTCTCTTGCCTTTGAGATTTATTTCAGAAGGTGGGGCTGGTTTAAAGTTTCTCACGCAGTAGCTAAAAGGTGGACGGGATGCCTTTGCAATAGAACGAACCTTCCCGACTGAGTCAGAGCCTCCTTGTACCAGATTCTGTTAGAGAAGAGGAAAGAGAATAGAAGCCCTGAGCATGAGATCTTTGTGGATGGAAGACAACAGCAGATCACTGCTTGTCAGAGTCCTGAGCAGGAGTGTGCTAGTGATGAGAGTTGAGGGCACCTCACTTGGCAGCAGCCTGTCTTCTCCCTTCTCCTGCCCAGCCTGTCTGTGGCTAGAGTTTTGTATTGCTATCTCAGTAGAAGTTCATAAATCTGGAAATAACCCCTGAGCAGTGACAGTCTCCAAATTAGCATTGAACAGATGGTTACTATTCTTTGCACCTATTCTATTCTATTCTATTCTATTCTATTCTATTCTATTCTATTCTATTCTATTCTATTCTATTCTACTCTACTCTACTCTATTCTATTCTATTCTATCCTTTCTGTTTCTTTCTACCTTTAATCCAGAGTTCAGTCAATGTGTGGCTCATTCAGGTTGAGTGTTAGGGGTGGTATGGAGGAGGTGTGCAGAGGAGATTCATTCACCTGGAGTGTGGGGTCGGGGGTAGGCCGGAGGGAGACTGGTGGGAACATCCAATGTGAAGATCAGATAAAAATGGCTGCCTTCTGCTGCAGGACTTTAGGGACAGGGGTATCAGGCTGCACTCCTTTTAAATGTTTGCTGTTCAAAATCAATTGAGCTGGACTTTGAAGGGTGAATAAAGTTACCCACCAATCAGGGAAAGAGATGTGGAAAGTGACAGTTTCTCAAAGAAGCAGCAGAGAAAGTTAATTCTGTGACTATACTATTTCAAGAATGTGAACCAAATGGAAAGAACAAACAAGAATGTGAGCAAAACCGTGAGAGGACTTTGCCTTCCAGATTTCTGAATAGGCTTTACTCACGTCTTGGGGCTTGGAGAAGTCAGATGTGTACCACGACACCAAGCGGGTGGTCTTCCTGCACAGACATGGCACCCACCCACCAGCAGGAGGAGAGGGCTGAGCATGGCTCCTGGGGATGCTAATACATCATGCTGAGTCACACATATTTGCTCTGAAGCTACATTTTTTTTTAAACACAGTTTTGAGGAAGACACCTCCCCACCCCCACTGCCTTGACAAGTCCAGACATTTTGGCTTAGCAGGGCGTCCCTGCTGATCTCTCTGAGAGCTCTGGTTCCTGCACACCTCATACACCACATTTGTGCTTCAGTTCTGTGTCACAGGGATGCTGGTGACTGGCACCTAAATGCACCATCATCCTCTCTACCTCCACTGTGTGTACATACTGTTCCTTCTACCTGGCTTTCTTTTCTCCTCTAATAAACTATTTAACCTCCTCCCCCTTCCTTCAAACACCAGATCCAGTGGCCCTTCCTTTCTATAGCTTTCCCTGAAACACCACAGTCCATTACCACAACCCAAAATGGGATTAAGTATTGCATCCCTTTTGTTTTATTACTTTGAATATAGTCCTACAGAAACAGTAAAATAATATGCATGGATGTTCTCTTCTAAATGTGGCTTTCAAGAACATTCTCTCATTCAATGAGTACCTACCGTGTGTCAGGGACTTGGGACAGAAACTATATATCTCTCATCAGTATCATTCATTATGACCTCAATATTGCCAGAAGCTCTATGAATGGATAGGATAGATGAGTGAATGAAAGAATGAAAATCATTAAAGTTCCCACCCAAACTTGATTTGACAGTAACATAAAAAAAATCAGGTATTCTGGGGCTGGGGTTGTGGCTCAATGGTAGTGCGCTCACCTTGCACATATGAGGTCCTAGGTTCAATCCTCAGCATCACATAAAAATAAATAAATAAAATAAAAGTCTAAAAAAAATCAGGTAACTGCTGGGTGTGGTGGTACACACCTGTAATACCAGTGGCTTCAGAGGCTGAAGCAGCAGAATCATGAGTTCAAAGCCAGCCTCACCAACTTAGTGAGGTTCTAAGCAACTCTGCAAGACCCTGTCTCTAAATAAAATATATAAAAAAAGGTCTGAGTATGTGGCTCAGTGGTTAAGCACCCCTGGGTTCAATCCCTGGTACCAAAACAAAAAAAATTAAATAAATAAAAACAATTGGGTATTCTGACACCCTTCTCTGGAGTTATTTGGGTGTCTATAATTTGATGTAAGATGGAATATCTATGCAGTTGTACAGAGAGGAGCTCTTTAATGGTCACCCATCTTTTCTATTCTGAAACCATGTATTCCTGTGGTTCCAGAGATTGAAATAAAGCAATTGTATCATGAATCACTTAACAGGCCACGAATGAGCTACTTGGCACAGACCCCCGCAGCGGGAAGGCTGGCCACAGAGACCTGTCTTGCTGCCCGTCTGTGTCCTGCTGGAAACCTCAACCAAGGCTTCGGCAATTTGGGGTTTTTCTAAAAGTACTCCACCAATTTCAAAGACAAGTTTCAAAATGGGTTTGAGGAATAAATAGGCCGTTCTATAATCACACACTCTTCTTCTTTGGGAGACACATAGTAAGCTCCCCTTTGATTTGATGATTGGTACTTGGTCCACATGTTTCCCAGCCGTTGGCTATAATTAGAATATTTCCATAAATGGTGATGATGAATCCGTATGACTGATTTCTTCTAACCAGCACACCTGAACATGGATATCAAAGTGAAGGGCAGATCCCTTGAGGCAGTCTCTGAACTTGATTGATTGGGAGTCAGAATGCTGGGTATCCATTCTCAGCTTCCCCACTTACTAAAGAGTGACGCTGGGCAAATTACCTATAGCATGTGTAAAAAAGGAGAGAGTGTTTCCTCCACAGGAATATCCTAAGGTTCAACCGAGGCAGTAGATACAAAGCTCTTGGCACACAGGAGGTAGGGAGTCCATGTGAGTGCCTTGGGTCTCCTAGGACATCATGTGCTCCTTCTCATAATTCTGACTTTAGAACACCCTTGAAAATGACCACCGGGGTCATATGTGACATGATAACATGGGAGTTCTTTTTAATTGAAGATCTGGGGTCCTTCCATCAGCCTCTGGGATTTCCCGGGAGCCATGGTGATCCACCCAGTGTTTTCCTGTTGCGAGTGCTCTTGGGACTCCCATCTTCAAGGAGAAGAGGTGTCTGCCTGGCCAGGGGCAGTATCTAACTGTTGAAGACCCTGAGAATCTCGGCCTAAGTACTGATCTGGTCCAATTCAGATGAGCTTCCATCATCATGAGGGTTTTTAAGGTGCATAATGAATAGCATTATGTTTCTCTGCTGAGTTTTGAATCATCCAGCCTGATGCCATGGCTTATACCTGTCATCCCAATGGCTTGGAAGGCTGAGGCAGGAGGATCATAGTTGGATGTCAGCTTCAGCAATTTATCGAGGATCTTGGCAACTTAGTAAGATCTTGTCTCAAAATAAAAATAAATAAATAAATAAATAAATAAACAGAGAAAAGGGACACTCAAATATTGCTGGTGGGACTGCAAATTGATGCAACCACTCTGGAAAGCAGTATAGAGATTCCTTAGGAAACTTGGAATGGAACCACCCTTTGACTCAGTTATCCCACTCATTGGTTTATACTCCAAGGACTTAAAATCTACATAGTATAGAGATGCAGCCACATCAATGTTTATAGTGGCTCAATCCACAATAACTAAACTATGGAACCAATCTAGGTGCCCTTCAACAGATGAATGGATAAAGAAAATGTGGTTTGTATGCACGATGGAATATTTCTCATCCTTAAAGAAGAAAGTAATTGTGGCATTTGCAGGTAAATGAATGGAGCTGGAGAATATCATGTTAAATGAAATGAGCCAATCTCAAAAAAAAAAAAAGGCCAAATGTCTTCTCTAATACATAGATACTGATCCATAATTGGGCGGGGGGTGGGCAGCTAGGGAAGAATGGAGGAAATTTGGATTGGGCAGACAGGAGTGAGGGGAGGGGAGGGGATATAGGGAGTGGAGGTACAATGAGATGGACATTATCACCCTGCATACACGTATGTATGCATCAACTGTGTGAATTTGCATCATCTACAGCCAGAGAAATGAGAAATTGTGCTGTTTGTGTACAACGAATTGAAATGTATTCTGCCACCATGTAAAACTAATTAGAACAAATAAAAAATTAAAAAAAGAAAGAAACAGAGACAGAAAAGACTTTGGATTTTGGTTTTATCATGTCATGTGAAGATAATAAAAATAATCAGTTTATTTAAACAAAAAAGTATGGGTATGGAGCTCGGTGGTAAAGCATAAAGTATGCCTAGGTTCAATCTCTAGTACTAAAACAACAACAACAGCACAAACAAACAAACAAAAAAAACGAATTAATCAGAGACAGAAGTCTCAGTGGCTGGAGCACCCACATCCTTCTTTTGGCACTGATACAGCTAGTTTAAGGGGTTTGCTTTGTGTGAGAGCCAACAGGGTCTGTTTTACTCCCTGGCTGGACTTTATAACAATCCTGCTCATGGCAGATCCACCTACCCAAGTGACTGTCACTTTCCCAAGGTCCCCAGTGGAGATACAAAAGGAAAGAGGTCTAACATGCTAATTTGATGATATTTGAGAGAATTAACCCCATTTGAGACCAATAACTTAGCCTCCCACAAGGTGACAGGCCCCATCACCATTAGGTGGAGTGAGGGGCCAGGCAAAGGCCACTAGTGCACATGGAGGCCCCTGTCCCATTCCAAACTATCCTTGACTTGATGCTTTTGCAGAAGGGCCACTCTCCATCCACTATTCCCCCAGCTCCCAATGCACAGGTGGTGCAGCAGGACTCAGGAACTGAGGGGCTGATTTTCCATCAAGGTCACAAGGAGCTGGAATGTCGCCTCTTCTCCTGTGGTGCCGGCCAGGAGCACTGGGTGAGGAGGGGAGAGAACGCCCTTCCCACTCTGCAGAGCTCAGCCCAGGGATCTGCCCCCTCCAGCACAGCTTCTGTGAAGGCTGCCCTTGGCACATGACTTCTGTCGCTGTTTAAAACAGAAAGAGAAAGTCACGAGTCCCTGAGCTGATTAAATACTGAGCACAGTAATCTCTTCAGTTTTTCAAAATTGTTATTTTCAGGGAAGAGGAGTCTGTGATTAGCAAATAAAACTAACTCTTTATATGGTGGTGTGAAAACAAACCCTGCAGTTTACAGTATTGGAGTGTCAGCAGGTGATTGATTATGCTCCTTATGTTTTCCCTCACCTCCATGTCAAGCAGGTGGCAGGTTCTAATTAATATCACACTTCATGACATTTTTTTCAATGAAACAAATAGAAGTCTCTAGTAGATCATAAGTTTTTTTCTTTCTTTCTTTTTTTTTTTTTTGGTTTGGGGTATGGGCACTTTGCCTTTTGCAAGAAAAAAAAAAGATTATGTTTAATGTACTTGATGGACAGAAGAGGTAAAAAAATGTGAGCAGAGTGAGTGAGGTGTCCCAAAGATAAGGGACACATTTTGGGGCCAATGAGATTTCCAAGCACCTTCTTTGCTTTGCTTTGCTCTCTGGGAAAATAATGGAGGTTGTCATGGTTAGCTTCCTGGTGTGTAGAAGGTTGGCTTCTGGGCCCTGGAGTGACAATGAGTCCATGCCTCACCAACATCATGGAAACAGCTGGAATTTAGAGAGCTGCTTCAGGCTTAGACAGTGAAGATGTTCCTGGTGACCATGATGGATTGGAGACAGCCCTTTTCTTGGGGTGGGGGATAGTACTCTGAAAGCCTCCTAGATTTTAAAGTGGCCTTGTGGCCCACCGCTAGGGGTTCTTGATACCCTGTTAGGATAAGAGCTCATATTTATATTTAATTTTATGCATAGAGGAGTTAGAAATGTATAATTTCTTGGACGTAAGAGCTACAAATTGATTTTCAAACTTTTGTATGTAAGTTGGGTTTTTAAAGACAACAATTTATAGAAAGGTTCTTAATGAGATGGTTGTAAATCAATATATAGTTTTAACCAAAAAAGTGAGTTTTTGATTTTTAGCCCTTTCTTTGAAAGAATTTCTTTTCTCTCTCTCTCTCTCTCTATTTTTTTTTTTGTACCAGAAATTGAACTCAGAAGCACTCAAACACTGGGCCACATCCCCAGCCATTTTTTTTGTAGTTTATTTAGAGACAGGGTCTCACTGAGTTTCTTAGTGCCTTGCAGTTGCTGAGGTTGGCTTTGAACTCCCAATTCTCCTGATTCAGCCTCCCAAACTGCTGGGATTACAGGTGTACGCTACCACACCTGGTTTTGGAAGAACTTTTATGGAACATATCTACCCATTCAGGTGAAAGAAGAGGTGTTTTGAGTGAAGTTAATGGAACTCAAGGCTCTGCTATGACCTCTCCCTCATATTGACTGAGCCCTAGTGTCATCTGTGAAGTCCCAGGGCTCTGATGATTGGCTTGGAGCCATGCATGAAGTCACAGGCTTGATTCTGTAGGTAGGTAGCTCAGTATCAAGTAGCTATCAGCATCCAGATCAAGCTAAAATTTCCTAGAACTTTACTTGAGTGTCTCCCTAATGTGACCGCTCCGCCCTCCCAGCCTCTTCACTTGTTTCTTGCTTTAATCTTTTCATCAAAGGGACTATTCTCCTGCCCTCTTAGTGCCTGGCACAGCATGAGTGCTGAATAAATAGCAATTGCAAGATGCGATGCATATTGTCCAAGGAAAGCCATCTTGCATCCCAGATGATGCAGGGAAAGAGAATAAAACCTGGGGAATTTTAGAGGAAGGGAGCATAGTAAACTTGTCTTTATTTATTTTTCCTTACTTCAGAATGTTCACTACAGCTCTCCCCACAGTGGGGTTTAATACATGGGAACTACTGCATCTTTCACTCCTCCAACCTCACTGGACATGTGTGAAACACATGCACACACCCTTTGTTAGAAACCAGTTGAGACAGGAAGAAGTGAGGGACTTGGAGTCCAAGTTACTGTTCTTTTGCTGGACATGCTGATCAGAAAATAGGCTTCCTCTTTCTTGTCCCCAGATCCAGACTTTGGAATGAGCCTCTGTAGTGCAATAAGCTGGCTCACTTACCCAGTCAGCTTAGCATATGGAGAGGAAGAACAGAGGTGTGGTTCTCTAGAGTTACCTCAGGGCTCTGATGAAGATGTACATCCACTTGGAAGAAGATGGAAAACAACTCCACTCACACCAAAAAAGAGAGAAAAGCTGATATTTCTCAGAGAAGTGTTTTTTATTCCCTGGGCTGGGGGTGGGCATGAACGGTGTATGAACACACTTAGGGGGACTCTTTCCTAATATTTGTACATAGGTGGCTCTTCTCAGTTTATAGAGCAAGGTAGAAAAATTAGGAAGAAGGAAAAAGTCTCTGTTTTATTTATTTATTTATTTTAAATCACCGACAAGAACAATTTTAGAGGAGGAAAAGTTTATTTGGGGTTCACGGTTTCAGAGGTTTCAGTCCACAGATGGCCAAATGCATGGCTTTGGGTCCAAGGTGAGGCAGAACAGCATGAAGGAAAGGTATGGAGAAGGAAAGCATGTCAGGACATGGCACCCGCGAACAGAGACAGCTCCACTCACTAGGGACAGAATATACACCCCAAAGGCATGTCCCCCTACCTCCTCCATCCTTACCCTACCTGCCTACAGCTACCACCCAGCGAATCCATTCAGGTGCATAAATGCACTGATTGGGTTAAGGCTCTCATGACCTCATCATTTTGCCTCTAAACTTTCTTACATTATCTTACACATAAGCATTTGGGGGACACCTCTTATATAAACCCCAACAGTATGTAAGAATCATGGGCTACTACATTAAACCCAGCTGCATTCCTGAAAGGTCCTGCGTGGATCTTCATGTCAGTCAGACATTTTGAATTGTGGTTTTTATGTTTATTGACTGGGATAAGCCCTCTGCTCATTTCTGGCAGGACGACCACACTTGGTGGGTACTGCATGATGGCTGAATTCTGAAAAAATGGAAAGAAACTAACCTCAAAGTTATGAGGAATGTGTTTACAAATGTACAATAAAATTGTGCACTGAATGCCCTTAAAGAATTTGGCATCAGCACTAGCACACACAATTAAACCCTAGCACATACCAAACGTGATATGTATAAAAGTACAAATGAGGAACTGTCAGCATATCAGCAGGGACATAACACAGCAATGCAAGTCAAGAGACATAGGGCCCGACAGCCTATTAGGTCTAAAAAAGCAAGAACACCATTAAATAGCAAGATGTAAAATTAACCATCTAATTGGAGTCCTCCCACACAAGGGACTTTACGTGGACTGTGTCCAAAGGGAATTTCTACTGAAGACTGAAAGCTGAGACCAAGCTGGAGATGACATGCATTCACGTAAGTCATCTATGTTTGCAGACCCACAAGGGATGAATTCAACAGTGTGTATCTTGAGATGGCTCATAAGAAGAAAAGCGGTGGGCCGGCCACATTTCTTGGCTGCAAGCAGTAGTGTCCAACTGATTTATAGAAATAAAGAGAATTTTTATAATTCATAGAAACTTGAAAAAGCAGGCTTGGAGCATAGACTGGATTTAAAGAGCATCTAGAAGCAGCAAGAAGTCCTCAGATCAGGACTGCACAGAGACACTGCTCAACACTACTGCAGCACGTCACCTGGCTTGCAGTGCTGGTAGACACTGCCTTACATCTATGTCCCCCTGACCCTGCTGGATACAGACATGGGCACCATGGCTGTGACATGCTGCCACTATCAGTTCTGATTTTGCACCTTTTTGACATCTTGCTTATGATTCTAATTTCCTGGTAAGAATTTGTCTTTGACTCAGTTGAGATTATGCTTCTGTGCCGTGGCTCCCTGGAAAGGGGAGACTACCCTTTATTCACCATCAAGAAAACAAGCTTTGGGAAATGCTTCTTCCACCCACCACACCAACCCCCAGGCCTCAGAGCGGAGCTAGAATACATTTCCCTATGAAACAAATGGATGCACCAATTATGTGTCTTGACGGGCTTTCAAATACCAAAAATAAAGGGACTTTTTAAAGCATTAAGGAGACAAAACAAACAAAAATATCTCTGAAGTCTCAAAGAAAATGATATTTGTTTAGTTTTATAATCACTGTTTAAAAATAGAACTCAAGCCATATCTTCTTGTATTTATTATAAATGATCTAGCCTATACCTCCCCTCTTACTCTTTTTTGCTCCCCATTCTCTATCTATTTGCCTGTGCAATTTCCAACATCTATGCATTATACAAAGAGCAAAGTGTTGGTCCATGAACATCACTAGGGAAAAGAAAAAGCAAAGAAAAAAGAAAAATCAACATGGAGGAATGTTGCAGTTGACATTTCTTTTTTTTCATCATCTGAATCAGTTCACGTATTAACAGGGAGATTGCGCTATTTATGTTTGCTAAATGAAATACCTGAGATAGCAATAATAGAAACTATTTCCTAAGTGTTTACTATGTGTCAGATGCTTTGAATATGTTATCTTGCTCAATCATCATGGCAACTTGATGGAAATGGAGTTTATTATCACTCTATGTTGAAAGGAAACTAAGATAATGCTTATAAGTGGCTTTGGTCAAGGTTGTAAAACTAAGTAAGTAATGGGCCAATCTGGAATCCTACCCACCAGCCTTTTTAACCCAGGAAGTCCTTTTACCAGGCCCCGCCTCCTCTGAGTCCTGGCACATTTGAATAGACCTGAGTCAATGTTATTCTGATGGGTGTTGACTTCCTGCACAGGCACATTCCTTCAAATATAAAAACATGGCTCTCATGGCATTCTTGCCAGGGAAAAAGGGAACCTCAGCTCCAAACTGAAACTGAAGTTTGATTTCAGGAAGTGGGAATTGGCAGAAAATAGGAAAAAGGGGTCCTGAATTGCAAGAGACAAGCATTGGCAGAACAAGACCCCCCAGAGGAGCAGTGCCCTGGGAGGATGTTTGGTCAGTGAGATTGCTTTTGGCCAAAGTCACTGTCATAGCAGATGGAAACCAATGGTCACTCCAGGATAATATGACACAATGTGCCTTGTTTTTTTTTTTTTTTTTTTTTTTTTTTTTTTTTTTTTTTTTTTTTTTAATGATTCCTTCTGCCTGGTGATATTTCCCAGGCTTCTTTCTTTCTTTTCTTCTTTAATTTTTTTACTCAAGCATTAACTTCAGAAGAGAAAATGAAAAAATTGATAGGCATTTTGCAGATCATGACCATTTTGCCTTTGCATTACATTTTTAAACATCCTGAAACTGCTTTGCAATTAAACTGGAAAAAGCAAAAAAAAATTCATGAAAGTCAATATGCATTCTCTTCCCAAAACACCAAACACATGAAACACGCCATAGGACCATAATACTTTACATACTCCACTAAAAACTCTTTTTTCTCCCTGGAGAGAATGAACAAATAGCCCAAGTATTAAAGAGGATGGAAAAAAGAACAAACCGTAAGACAAGAACAATGTGATTCTTCTCAGACACCTTCTACCTATGAAGATTTATTTCTTGAATATTCAATAGGGTAGCAATGCCAGAAACCAATAAATTAAGAAAGGATTGTTTTGCAATTTTAAACTTAGCATGTTTCATACAGAGATATGGTATATCTAGCTTTTTTCCCACCCCTGAACCCTGTGTCATAGACATTTTCTTGTGGACATGTAATATTTTAAATTGTAATTTCATTTGCAATAGCAAATTCAATTGAGCAGCTGTGGCATAATTTATTGAACTGATTTCCTATTGGGAGCTTTAAAAGTAGTTTCTAGTTTTTCATTATTATGGAAGGTGACAAATTGTGTTTTGCATTATACTCCAACCTTACCCTTTTAAGGAACTATTTCCTTAAAATAAATTTCCCACATTTTAATCACATAGGGTCTAATGAAATTAACTATTTTGCTTTTCTTCATAGATTTACAAAATTGTTTTCCAAAAGTTGTTATCAATCTGCACTGCCACCAGCATTGTTTTCCTAAGCCATTTTTTTTAATTACAAACTTAGCAACATATTGTGTTTTATTTCTTTTAAATAAAAATTCTTCAGGGAGGAGGATTTCTCCAGTTAAGTGAAAGTATGGCTGCAACCGACCGCTCAGCTCTTGTGTGAACTCCTTCGGACCGATGATGAAATCATAGTGATAAAACTGGAGATGTCAGGGGCCTGTTTAGTTTACGTGTCAGGTGTTGGACTGTTCCCTACATGGCAGTGCTTTGGGGACACAAATGAGTGGAATATGTTTGTCCAATATGTCAGTCCGAGTTCCCAGAAGACTTGGCCACAGAACGCCAACAAAGCTGGAATTCAAAGGCCTGGCTTCCTGCCTGCCATCCCCTGCAAGGCTTGGGAGCCCACGAGAGGAGGGCATCTCCTGGGCACAGTCATTCTGGGTTTCAGAACTTTGCTTGGACACCTGGAATTCAAATTCCCCCACTGTGGAACCGGAATAAGCAAATGTACCCCGGGGCTGCCTTCTACTGTTTCATTCTCTGCATGGGTCATTTGTCATGCTGAAATATATTCTGCTAGAATGATGTGCCATGTCCAAATTGCCAGGGTGGCAGAAACCATCTGGCATGACCCCCAGGGATTTGGGAAGCAATCACGCCTCAGTTTCCTCACCCCCAGCATCGTGGTATGATCCCTTGCCTTCACACATTGTTCTAGTGATGAAACATTTTTTGTAAAAGCTGATTCAGGACAGTCTTGCTAAATTAATCTATCAGTGGGATCATACTTATTATCGATAATTGCTACTAGTATGACAATAATTGCAACACATGCATTGAGAAATTGTAGGCATTAATTTCATAGTTTTCATGTAGATCAGTTATCATGGTAACATTAATTTAATGTTGAGTCTGTACTAGATTTTTTCCAAGTGTTTGGCATGTATGAATTAATTACAAAAATTTCCTAAAACATATTTTTCCATCATCCCTCTTTTTACAGAAAGGTAAACTGAGAGCAGTTTCATAAAGACGTGTATTAAGTGGCACAGGCTAAGTTATGCTGCAATAACAAACAACCCCAGGTCTCACTGACTTAAATTAACTCCTTAAGTTGTACTTCCCTCTCATGTTACCTGTATATTGTGGGTTAATGTCAGTTCTTTATTCTGGGACCCACATTGAAATAGTTGCACTTATCTCTGTCATAATTGTATCCTGGTGGACATAGAAATATTGAGAAGATAGAACATGCAAAACTTTTGAAGCTATAGATGTAGAAGGGACACATGCTATTTCTTCTCGATTACACTGCCCAAAGAAAATGACATGGCTGAGTCTGTCATGAACAAAGAACATATAATAAGATTTTCCTTTAGGGAAGACCCAGTGTATACATTGAACAAATATAACCTACCATGACAATAACTTACTCAAGGTCTCACATCAAGAAAATTCTGGAGGCAGCATTTGAACTCAGTGTGACTCCAAAGTCAATCCACTGGGCTTATCTGTTTCACTTGACTAAATGACAAGATGCTGGAGAACATCCCAAGGTGAACCTTAGAGCTCAAAACTGTGTCCTCATCATTGGATTGGCATCCAGGACCCAGCTTTCAGCAACACTTCTTTGGCACCACTCACCCCTCAGTGGTTGGTAAGATGTACATGGTACCCAACAAATACTTGCTGAGTTAACTCAATAGAAGCCATGGAGGCCACAGGACCTGGCCCCACTATGATTTGCTTTTGCCCAGAACTGTTGACTCAATAAATACAAAAATGTAATATCACAAATGGTCATAACTGATCTAAAGGAAATGATAAGAGAGTGAAAGAAAAGGTATTTGTGATGTATTTAAGAGATTAAAAAAGATAAACCAGCAAAGCTTAGTGAATAATTGGAAAACCTGAAGATCTGGGAAAAGGAGGAGTCTCAAGTGACAGGGTGCTTGGTTTGAGTGTGAGTGGATGGTTCACAGCCCACAGGACAAATCCAATATATTCTGTGTTGTTGTGAGTAAAGTTTTATTGTAACACAGCCACACACATTCAATTACACTCTGCCTATTGTTGCTTTCCCACCATAATGACAGAGTTGGGTATTTGTGACAAAGACCATATGGCCCACAAAGACAAAAAATAATTGTGATGACTACTTGTCTCTTTATAGAAAACTCTTGGCTGAATTTTGCTGTACAGAATATAGATTTGGGAAGGGGGTAGTGATATTGGGGGGCAGATAGCCTCAGATCATGTTAATGCCGAGTTTGTGGTGCCTGAAGAATATGTCGGTGAAGATGTTCAGCAGATACAAGCCTGGGACTCTGGCGTGGAATCATGGCTGAATGTAAAGATTTAGTAGATTGTGGTCAAGTTGTGGCTTTGTCTTTTGTGTCGAAACAGCATGGTGTCTAAGCATCTGAAATAAAGATATCATGTGTGCTCTGTGCAGCACTCGTTGAAGTCTCCCTAAAGAAGTGATTTGCCCTGTGCAAGCTCACGGGAAGGACGAGTGTGGGGGATGCAGTAGGGCTTCTTCCAGACTGTGGGCAGGGGACCCACTGAGTGCAAGGCCCAGGCAGACTCCTCCCACTACCTCCACCTGTTTGGTTGAGCATGCCCAACCCTTCCAGGTTCTCATGGGAGGCCTCTTGCCAACTAGACCAGAAGCATCCCTTCTAGTTACGCTCTGCAGTCTTGCCAGCTCAATCACAGAACACCTCATATTAGTTGATGAAAGGGAGGAGAAACCATTGCCAGACCTTTTTATTTGTTATTTTTAGACAGGGTCTGGCTAAATTGCCGAGGGCAGCCTTGAACTTGCCATCCTCCTGCCTCAGCCTCCTTAATCGCTGGGAGAACAGGCACGTGCCACCATGCCCCACGATTGGTTACAGTTCTAAAATGATACATTCCTGAAGACACAGAGCTCCCTTCTGACCTTCAGAGTTAATCCTAACAAAGAAGTCCATGTCCTTCTGGGCTGCTCAATGAATCTGCACATAGTACAGAGAGCTCAGTCCAATCAGTGCCAGCACAGTGTGTTCCAACAGTTTTTAGACTTGTTCCGATGTGCCTTTGAATCTTCTTACTTCCACAGTGACTCACTTCCGTTTCCTCTTTTGCCAGCTAGGGGAAATAGCCATCCCTTTTTCTTAGTCTTGGCAAAAGTTGTGAGGACAAATACTGAGAGAAGGAGAGTGTATAACTGTGTGGCTCGTGAGCTCTAGAGAGAAGACCCTGCAGCTTCTAAAATGGTGATTGGCAGAAAGTGGGCCCTCAAGATGTTGAAGAAGTGTGTTCTCAAAGAAGAACTTAAGTTATCAGCCAGGCCTGGTGATGCACGCCTGTAATCCCGGCATCTCGGGGAGGCCAAGGCAGGAAGATCGCAAGTTCAAAGTCAACCTCAACAACTTAATAAGGCACTGAGCATCTTAGTGAGACCCTGTCCCTGTCTCAAAATTAAAATACTAATTCATTAACTTAAAAGGGCCGGGATATGGCTCATTGGTTAAGTGCCTGGGTTCCATTCCTGGCACCAAAAAAGAAGAGGAGGAAGAGGAAGAGGAGGAGGAGGAAGAGGAGGAGGAAGAGGAGGAGGAGGAGGAGGAGGAGGAGAATTCACCAGAAATGTCATATAGACTTTCTGATGTAGTAACCCATACAATAGACATTGTCTTAAAGAAGCAAGATTGTTGGCAGCTATGTTAAGATTTTCCCCCATTACCAATGGAGATAATGCACTTCATGAATGAAGATAATTTTACTTACTGGGGAAGGGAGAAAAAAAATAAGATCTACCTATTAGCTCTTCTAGATATGGATATTAATAATATAGGAAGTGCTGCCTACTCCTCTGAGCCTACTCCAATGCACATTCTTGAGCTCTGTTTCTGAGAAGGTAGCTCCAAATCATGCATGCTTGTGTTGTTCTAGTTCCAGCAGAGGTCACTGAGCTCAGTTCTGCAAACTACAGTGGAAACGGGAAGAACAAAATAGGGGAAAACACCTAAAATGATGATCAGATTTGTGTGTGTGTGTGTGTGCTCAGATCTCATTTTTAATTTTTTTTAACCACATTAAGAAGTTCTTGGATTTTATTTTTAGTGTTGAATTTCCATGCTTCCTTTTTGTGTGTGTTTCATATGCCAGCCAGTGTGTGGCTGGTGTGTATGTGAATGCCAGAATGTGTACATGTGCTTGTGTCCCTGTGCACGACTGAGATCAACTTGTGGGTCTGGGTACAAGTGTGTGGATTGTGAGTGTATTTTTTGTGTGGGAGTGCTGGCTGGATGGAAGGGAATCTTAGATGCCACAAGAGCCACATGCCTAATAGGAAGGATCTTTGTTAAGTTTTTCAGCACATGCATTTGCAGAATTAAAGGGTGTAAGCATGAGGGTAACCACAGAGGCCTGCACAGACTATTCTGGGTCTCCTCAAAGACCTTTAATTTACTATTGTATTTAAGGACAATGCGTGGCCTTGCACAGATAGATCTGCAGATGCTCATCTGCTCAGTGGCCTTGGAAGACAGAGCATCACCTGGTTGGGATCAACTCAAAGGTTGACCCGCACCCCACCAAAGCAGAGTTGAATAGCACATTGTGCTACAGGGTTTGTGTTTGTCTATTTGTTTTCCTCCTGGCTCACTCTTGGCCTAGGCTCAAGATAAAATTTGCTGCCTTTCTGCCTGCTGTGCTTAATTTTCTGTGGTACCTAAAATGCTGGATTTGTAGCCTTTCTCGTTTGGCTGTGGTTTGGCTTCTGCTGTCCAATTCAGTGTTCAAGTTTCCTCTGTGTGCAGGACTCAGAAATGTTTCACTTGAGAGTTTAAGTTTCATGATTTTAATTATTCACATCGTCTAAACTTGGCTTTGAAATCAACCATATCAAGCATGACAATTCACCCAAGAGTCTGGAATGGAATAAAGAAAGCAGAGATGAGGAGACTTCTGGTGCCAAACCCACCCCAGCGAGGTGCCCATATGTTTACAGATGGGGCTGGGAGGGAGGAGAGGACTTGGAAAGAGGAGAGAACTCACTTGAGGAAGCACCTACAGCAAGATAAACAGTGGATCTGAGATAACGCTTCACATCATCCGAAGAATGTTTTAGCAAGTAGGGGTTTCAAAACTGATTTTCCTCTTTGCACTTTTACTTTGACATGTTTGTGTTCTACAGAGTGTGGGTGCTGTAGTTGCAGAGGGCTAATAAGAAATGGTTTCTGTAACACCAGCTTGCTTAGGAAATTTGCCCTTTCTGTTATCTCTGCTGCTCTGTCTCTCTGGGTGTTGTCTGTGTCCCATAAACAAATACCACCCTGGTTTTATGAACTGGAGTTAAAAACTGCCAGCTCTTTTTTTTTTGGTTACCAAGTATTTTATTGTCCAATTCTTTCCTGCCTGCTGTGTGTGGGTCCTTCTGTAAGGGAACGTCACTCTGATGCCAGGGAGTCCATTATGTCAGGTATAGAAAGCTCCTGTAAGCACAGTGGCCTCAAAGTAGGATATTTAGAAGCGAAGAAGTTTCTTCTGTCTCTTAATGGACAAAACACTTTCATTTTTCTCTCTCTCCAGCAAGCATTCTTTAGAACTCTCATTTAATAAAATCATGTGTTACATAGGCACCGAGGATGAGATCTTTTGTGTGATGCCTGTAAACATTACTTGTCTGATTTTAATGGTAATATGTATAGGAATATTGGAAAGAAACACAACAGTAAGTAGAACTCGGGCATCACCTATCCCACCCAAAATAACTCTACTAACATTTTGGTGTGTTTCCTTTTTTTTTTTTTTTAATTTCTCATTTCTTTTTTTCCTTCTACCACTTAAAAAAGAAAATATGCAACTTGGTGTCCCAGACAAGCATAACTTTTGGAATACAACCACAGAGCAAAAATTTTTTGCATGTTTTCCACTATCTCTTTGAAATTAATTAAGAGGGAGCTTAGGATGTAGCACAGGGGTAAAGCACCTCTGGGCTAAATCTCCAATACCAAAAAAAAAAAAAATAAATTAATTAATCATGAGGTTCAGTTCTTGATCTGCCCTTAATGAAGGTACCGGGCAGCCCCTGGACTTCTCTGGTGCCTTCTAAGTGATGAGAAATCCGATGGTCCCTTTGGTAACAAATTGCAAACACAATTCAAAAATTACACTTCCCAGTCCCTTTATATAATTCAAACATTGATTTTGATTTAAAAATGGTCTTCTCCACTTCTTCCACTAGCAGGGCTGCCTTGGGAAACCCAAAGAGGATCAATGGGGTGGGTTGCCACCTATTCTGTTGTTGCTCTCCCCGCCACCTTTTGTCTAACTCTCACCCCCCTCCCCCCGTGGTGTTGGGAAGGAGCTAGAGGCTTCTTGAGTGGCAGGCACTGCAGGCTTCCTACTGTGGAAAGCCAGTGCTCTCCTGGGTCTTTGGCATGTTGCAGGGTGCTCTTGAGCACTTATCTGCAGCTGCCTTGATGCTGGCCACACACTGTCCTCTCCAGCTCTTGTCTCATCACCCAATGTTACCTTTGGTTTCTCTCCAGTGAGGCCTGTCCACCCTCAATGTCCTCCCTCTGGACAGGGCTCAAACCCCCTGCTAGGTCTCTCTCACTCTTCCACTCCTCCAGGCGGGCTTGACTCCCAACAAACCACTTTGTGTTTGGGGCTCATTAGCAGAAGAACGACCCAAGCTGATCCTCGCCGTGGAGATTGAGATTTCCCTGTGTGGGTGGTCGCAGTGAAAGTTCTCAGTAGGTGTGAGAATAGGGTCAGGCACCACCACTCCCAACACACAAACGCGTTCTCTCTCTCTCTCTCTCTCTCTCTCTCTCTCTCTCTCTCTCTTTCTTTCTTTCTAACACTTTGTGGACACACATGAAGGAGACTCACATCATAGCAACTGTTCTCTCCAAATAAATCCCCTCTGACCTTCTCCCTCCCTCTTTATTCATTTCCCAAACTGGATCTTTCCATATTCCTGAGGTGGACAGGGATCAAAAGAGCCATGTAAATTTTTTACACCTATGATCTTCAGAAATGTGCATCTTGATCTTGCACTCTCTCTCTCTCTCTCTCTCTCTCTCTCTCTCTCTCTCTCTCTCTCTCTCTCTCGGGACTGCCCCATCTGTCCAGTTTTGGTGATGGTTGAAACTTGTGGTTTAGCATCCATGCCATTTTCTATGATGCTTGATTTTGAATAGCGCATATCATGATAATGATCCTGCATTACCATTTATTTCTGAAAATGTGGGTTTTGTAGGTGTTTTGAAGCTCAGTGTATTCATTTCCCATTGCCAGGGTTACTTGGTGGGTGAACTACCACAAACTTGGCAGGTTAAAAGTACATGAATTATCATCTTCCAGTTCTTGCAGGGCAGAAGGACCAAGTCAGAGTCAGCGGGCTAACACTGCAGTGCTGGTGAGTACCTGCTCCTCCTGAAGGCTCCACGGTACCATCTGCTTCTTTGTCATGGCCAGTGGCCCACATTCCTTGGCTTGTGGCCCCACATTCCTCCAGCCTGTGTCTCAGTGGCCACATCATTTCCTCCCCTTCTGATTCTATCATCAGAGTGCCTGCTCTGACGCTCACCCTCCTGTTCCCCCTTAAAAGGAGCTTTGTGATGATATAGGGCCCACCCTGACAATCCAGAATAATCTCCCCATCTGGAGAACTGTAATTGATCATGTCTGTGAAGTCCTCATTGTGAAGGGACATAGGGACAGGTTCTGGGGATTAGGATCGGCATGTCTAGGAGGGTGGGGTGTGTTATTCATCTTATCATAACTATGTTCTGGATATTTTATAATTTAACTAATTTTACTTTCAATTCTTTATTGAATTATGATACACAGTGTGTCACTGAATTCTCTTGTGAATGAAGTTGTATGCAACTCTCTAATGATTTCTTCAACTTGCAATTCTAGAAGTTGAGTTACTGAGTAATAATATTTTTGAGGCATTTATTTTTATTTGTTTATTTGCATTATAATTCTTAATACACCATTATACAATAATTTATCATATCTCTGATTATATATAAGGTATGTTGACACCAAATTCACATCTTCATACATGTATTTTGTATAGTAACGAGGATCTCCTTTCACCCTCCATGCTACTCCCCTTCTCCCTCCCTTTCTCTCCCACCCCTATTCCCTATCTAGAAGTAATCTTCCTCCCATGCTCTCCCTCCCAGCCCTGTTTTGAGTCACCCCCCTTATCTCAGAGAAGACATTCGGCATTTGTTTTATGGGAGGATTGGCTAACTTCACTTAGCATAATCTTCTCTAATGCCATCCATTTCCCTGCAAATGCCATGATCTTATTCTTTTTTATTGCTGAGTAATATTCCATTGTGTATAAATGCCACATTTTTTTATCCATTCATCCACTGAAGGACATCTAGGTTGGCTCCACAGTTTAGCTATTGTGAATTGTGCTGCTATAAACATTGATGTGGCTGTGTCCCTGTAATATGTTGTTTTTAGGTCCTTTGGGTATAGTCTGAGAAGAGGAATAGCTGGGTCAAATGGTGGTTCCATTCCCAGTTTTCTAAGGAATCTCCATACTGCTTTCCAAATTGGCTGCACCAATTTGCAGTCCCACCAGCAGTGTATGAGTGAACCTCCCCGCCCCAGCACTTGTTGTTGTTTGTCTTCATAATAGCTGCCACTCTTACTGGAGTGAGATGGTATCTTAGAGTAGTTTTAATTTGCATTTCTCTGATTGCTAGAGATGATGAGCATTTTTTCATATATTTGTTGATTGATTGTATATCCTCTTCTGAGAAGTGTCTATTCAGGTCCTTGGCCCATTTATTGATTGGATTATTTGTTTTTTTGGTGCTTATCTGGTTCAGCTCTTTATATACCCTAGAGATTAGAACTCTATCTGATGTGTTAGGAGGCCTTTTAATTCATATTGCTTAATTCCCTTCCAGAAAGGCTTTATAAATTATAAGCTATGCAGAGACCACTTTCCCCAGAATTGACTGTTCTATTTTTTTTCTCAATTCTTTGGCCAAATTCTTACCTAAAAATTGTACCCTAATGATCTTGCTTACTGGCAGGCTAAACATACCAAATATTCGCTAGCCAAATGATATTTTTTCTCTTGAAATGGGTGCTCATTAGTTTTAGTAGTTTTTATAGAGAGTCATGTTTAGAAGTGAGAGCTTCATAGACATGTCATTCATAGATCTATTCATATAGCATAGATATCTATAGATATATATTCGTGTATAGATATATTCATATATCTATATCCATTTTTGTCAATATCACACTTTTATTGAATTTTGCTACTTCCATTATTATCATCATGAAATTTTATGGCATTTTATGATTGTTCTAGAACTTTCTGTTTTGTTTTACTGACATAATTATCCAGTCTTGTGATGGATATATAGATTATACCTATATGACCTTGTGCAAATAATGTGACCACTATTTTCCTCATTATTCTTCCTTTATACACATAAATAACCCAACTCTACAATGTGAGGTTTAAATGAGATAAGGAAAAAGAGCAAAAGTTGTACTTCGATGCTTATTCACAATGGGCTGCTGTGTAGTTAGTGTTGTGATTAAAATAATTGGTGTTAGAGAGTCTTTTGAAAGGATTTACAGGTAAAATTTTTATTTTCTTAAAGTATTATATCCTTGTTCATATTTATTAGATCTGATTTTCTGATTTCATATTTCTCTTACACTTGTGTATCTTTGTGTGTCAAATGACCTAACTTTTTGCATTTATTTTATATTTAGAAGTTATTCTCTACTTTGAAGATAATCTAAAATGTTTACCATGATTTTTATTTTTAATGGTTGTTTTGTTTTTGCATAGACCTATAAGGCACATGCAATTTTTATTCTATAGATATCGGAGATGACAATCAGGTAAATGTTTATTTCTTCCATATTTTTAGCCACTTTGGACAATATTACTTGATGCATATTATATGTTTCAGATTAAAGTTTGCTACTTCCATTATTATCATTATGAAGTTTTATGACATTTTGTGATTGTTCTAGAACTTTCTGTTTTGTTCTACTGACATAATTATCCAGTCTTGTGACATTTTATAATACCATTCTAATGGTTGTAATATTATATATATCTTTTAGTTGGTGAACTCCCTCTCATTTCTCTTGTTTTAAAAATAGTTTTAGCCATTTTATTTATTTATGCACTCTTTTCTGAATAACTTTACAACCATTTTCTTAATGTAAAAACCTCACTGTTCTCATGATAAGCTTATAGCATCCTTGTTCTTCCATTTCAGCTGGGAACTTAAAGCCTATCTTGAGTGTGTAAAATTTTGTTTTGAGACTCTGTGGTCTTGTTTAAATAGATCACACAATTTGATTAAAGGTAACTGGTGTACATTTAGTTTTATTAATTTTTCAATACTTTTTAAATCAGTGGTGTATCTTAACATGAGGATAGTCAGTCTTTTCCCATATGTCTTCTAATTGCATATTGCTATTATGCAGAAAAGTTATTGTTATTTTAAATTTCATTTGGCTAATTGTCTACTCTCTCCTATTAGTCCCAATAGCTTTTACAGCTATTTTTCTTTAGCTTGTGCTATGGAGTCCGCCATCAAAAAATAACATTTTTATAGTTTCCCCATAGTTCTTGCTTTTTTAAAATTTTTTCTGATTCTTGCTTTCTAAATTGGCTAAAATTCCTAGAAAAATAACTAATATTGACGACACTGGTGGATGTCTTTGTCCTTTTCCTTTTATTCTAATTCCATAGAATTGGACTGTTCACTTGGCTTTCTACATGCCCAGGGCATAACCAAAAGCAGGATAAAAACAAGCAAGCAAACAAAAAAACTTGCTCTCTCTGCCTCCATTTTGCATCTTTTTCCTTTGCTCTGAGTCACCTTGGATTCCAGGAACAGGTCTGATGGATAAGCATCTTCTGATGAGCCGAAACTCCCCCCTAGGCAATATCGACTTTCTTATCACTGACAAGGCCCTGCCTGACAAGTCCTGAGATAGTGATCAACCAGACCACGGTGTGACCAAAACTGTTCAACCCTGTGTACTTTGGGTTCCCCAGATCCATATAACTGGAAGCACAAATCAGTAACCAAGACAGGGTTGAAAATGCTGGTTCTCTTTGTTTCAATAAAATGAGATGGATAAATGTTCCTTTCCCGCTTTTCACCATTACTTCTGCATTTGAATTTTGGGGCAGGACTTGTTGGAATCACCAGACCTGGGCTTCTGGCCTAAGGATTCTAATGACAATATTTTTGGCATTTCACCATGAAAAAGGGCAAAAAAGTTGTTTTCCTCTTAGAGGTGCTCTAAGATTGTTTTCTGTACCTCTTGCAAATCTCTTCACTAGAATTATTAGGAAAAAAAATGCATGTTAATCACCTATTAAGGAAAGTAGGAATGAATGTTCATTCCAGCACTTACTGGGTAGACAATTTGCTCAAATTCCTACAGTTTTCATGTATTTATCTTTAAAATGTAGATGATAATATTCCTCTATGGGGAAGTTAAGATGATATGGACAAAATATCAAGGACATTGCCTGGTCCACATAGGTAATGGATACAGAAGACGTCCCACATACATGGGCTTTCTTTTGCAAAATGTAGATTGAAAACATGCAAAATCAATTTTAATAAGAAAAGCTAGACCTCACAGAATGATCTCTATGGTTTTGTTTATATGCAAACTAGATGGCTAGTAAAATCATGAGAACAATCTATAACTCTAATCAGTCACAAAAGCCCCATCTCGAAGATTCTGCTGCAAAGCAGTCACCAGGGCTGCCCGGGCCCACTGGAGTTGCTGCAGGGGGAAGTGGAGAAGCCACAGGAAGCCTGAACAGCAGTCCCGGTTTCCTCCTTGGCCCCTCCCAGGGAAGCAGCGGTGCGTGTTGTTGGAGTTGTATGCCGCTGTTCTACCATGTGGAATCATAGTTCACATTTTTCTTCCAGGCACATTGAAAACATTTGGCTCGCATTCTCCTTGAGCTGTTTTATAAGGGCAATAACCAAAGCCAGGGTGTGCTCTTGTCAGGAGGCAAAGCACACAGTGGAGGCTGCCAAAGAGTTTCCTGCTGGGGGGGTGGGGTGGGGAGGTGGCACCCATCCTTGGCTGCAGGATGCGTGGCTGGAGCTCATGGCACTTGCACAGAGCAAGTGCTGGGGACTTTCTGTTCTCAGGGCTCGTGCTTTGGATTCCACCCTTCAGTCCTGCTGTATGATCAGCGGAGTCTGTTGTGTTTGCGCTTGTTTGGGACCAGCTCAGAACACATGTCACAGCAGCAGTTCAAGGGCTTCGCTCTAAGGCTTGGAGCTGGGGGGAAATGCTCTTTTAAGATTAGCATGCTGTTCTTCCCTTCTGTTAATGCAGGCTCGAGTTCCCACAAATCAGCTGCTGGGGAAGCAGGCTTTCCCTCCATTTGCTCTCTCTGCAAAATAACTTCTGGAATGAGCAGACCATGCAGAGCCAAATGCAGGGTTCTAACGCTGTTGCCCCACACTCTTAGAAGTCCACCTCAGCTTGGGCAGATCTCCTTTCATGTAGTCTTTTATTGGCAGGGACTGCCATGGGGAGAATCCCCAGGAGATTGCTGAGGCTGTTTTCTCAGGATTTCCTTTGATTGGAAGCTTTTGGCTGTGCCTTCTGTAGCTGGCTCTGTCACAAAGCAGAGGGCTCAGTGCATCCTCCAAGTGACAGCTGCCATGCCAACACCCAGGAGGTTCTGACTGTGAAAGTGCCTTGGAGACTCTGAAGACCTACACATGCGGGCGAGGTCCACTCTCCAAAAAAAAGAGGCATTTGGGACCCATGAGGGGAGAGAATTTGGGCTCACATCTGAGAGATCCAAGTTGAAACGTCAGCTCTTCCGTTTGCTCAATGTGTGACCTTGACCTCAGTGTTGTTACCCATACAATGGCAACAAAAAGAGTCGTCACCAAACTTGTGGCAGAGAATCAAGGAGATAAGACATGCAGTGTTCCTTTTCTTTTTTCTAATTTCCAAAGCTAACCAGGTAGTTTTAAAACAGGCTGAATGACTGCTACACACTTTTTATCTTTGTGATTTATTCGGCATCCATTCAGTATTCAATAAATTTTAAAAAAACTTAAATAAATAAATACACTTCAGTGCCTTTAACATTGTAGGTAGTGTGTTAGGTGCTGAGAATAAAGAAATACATCTTCAAGACATGTCCCCATCTCTTGCCTACCTGAAAGATAAAAACATTCAGTGATAAGAAAACATAAAGGTGATGGAAGGATCAAGAAAAAGGGTTGTGACCACCCAAGATATTTATATTGTTTGTGGAGTGACAAAAAGCCTCCCAGAAGATGAGAGATTTAACCAAGAGGATGATTATATATAATATATAGAGGGCAGCTCATAATATTTCCACAACTTAATGACAGCAACCCTGTTGTGGGATACATCTGAAACATACCCCAAAGGTAAAGATACTGAAAGCTAGTTTGCCAGCCTGTGGCATTATTGATATGGAACCTTGAGGAGCTGGGCCTACAGGAAAGATGTTGAGGCCCTGGGGGTGTACACTAGAAGGAGATGTTGGGACCTCAGCCTCTTTCTCTTCCTGTGCTTCACAGCTGGCTGTCATAAGGTGAAATGGCTTTGTTCCACCCCATGTTCCCTGCCATGCTGTTCTGCCTCATCACAGGCTCAGAAACACCAGGCCAAGAGATCATGAACTAAAACCTCTGAAACCATGAGCCCAATACATTTTATTCCTTTTAAGTTGATTATCTCAGTTTTTTTTTGTCATAGGGACAGATATAAATCCTTTGATGGGGAATCAGAAATGGCCTTCCCATTGAGGTAGAGAATCAATGAGCTTCAATGAGAAAGGTGGGAAAATATCAAGACTGGTCAAAGAATCTAGGCGGTCACAGTCTAACACTGAATTCAGCAAATCCTACTCAGTAGGACTGTCTTTATCATCCCAAAGCTAAGATTGGCTCAGCCAATCATGGACTGCCTGGAAGCCAAGAACAGGAATCTGATCTAAGCCTCACCAGATAAAAGATGTTAGTGCCATGAGGATGAATCTATCTAGATGATCAACATTCCATTTCCTGTTCTTGGATGCACAGGGGAGGCTTATCTCATGGTCTCCTCAGAGTCATGTGCCCAGGACCTGGCCAATTAAATATGAACAGAGTATTGTATCCATTTATAGGTTTAATCGTGGGAGGTTTCTTATGATCGTTCATGTACCATGTCTACCATGTCTTTGTTAAGGACATGCTTTGGAAAAAGCCTTGATTGGCAGCTTAGAGAAGAGAGTTGGCTCTGCACCCAACTGCAAGCCCAACCTACACTGGGTCATCACGGGAGCAGCACCATGTCTGGTGGACTTAAGGGTTCCAGTCATCAATTCACTGTGTAGACTGTAGGACAGCTGTGTCCACAGAGCTGAGTCTCAGTCTAGAGGAGAATAGCTGCAGAAGTCCTCCTGGAACTATTCTAGGGGCCTATGAGATTTCTGGAAGTGGATCCAGCTGTCCTGTCCAGAAAGAGTTTTCTGGAATAGTCAGGGCAAGGATTCCTGTTCTCATTGCTTCCACTTGAACTTTTGTTTGAGCAAAGTGTCCAAGGCTAAATAAAGACTTGAAAACCACTGCATATTACCAAGGAATAGATTTCTCAGAAAGTGTGTGTGTGTGTGTGTGTGTGTGTGTGTTTTCATTCCAAACTTACAGAATTCTCATTTTTTCTTTCATATCTTTCCTCCACCTTACCTGAGCACACCTGTTTTCTTATGAGACTGTGAGCTTCTTGAGAGACCCATCAACATTTGACTCTTAGTATTTAGCAGAATCCTGGGCAGATAGTGGTCAGTGCAGTTCATTTTCACAATGCCATCTGCATGATCATTTCAAAGTACAAATACAATGTTCCTTATCTCAAGCCATTTAGTACTCTTTAGGAGCTACCACTACTCCCACCATGGACCCAAATTTCTTGGAAAATTGTCCTTATTCTTCTTCATCTCATCCATGACCCCTTGGATAGCCTCGTTTCCTGTACACATTTCAGTAATATCAAGTTACTTGTTGTTCTTGGACAAGGCATACTCTTTGATGACCCAACCACCATATATGGTTTCCCTCTGCCTCAAACGCATCCACTGCCTTCCCAAGGGAAGCTCCTTTAATTCATGTCACATCCCTACGATCTCTCACCTCCTCGTTCAGGCCAATTAAGGCACTCCCACCTCCACAGTTGATTCTTTCCTGTTGGCTACAGCTCCAATTTAGCAACTCCAACAGGTAGAATAAGAGCTGAAAAACAAAGCATTTTCTGTTCAAGAGAGAAGAGAGTCAGAGATAGGTAGAAATAACAGTAAATTCTGCACAGCATGGAATGAAATATTTATTGGATTTGTTTATACATAGAAATAAGCAATCCTTTGAGACTCACAAGTACTAAGAATAGCAGGTATTTCTCACAGGGTTGGTCAATATATTGTGACCGATAAGAATAAGAACCATTTAAATGTCAATTAAGAATGAATGCTTCAAAAATGTCCCAATACTAAAATGTGGGTGGAAAAATAATAAATGCTTGATTATTTGGTGTATTGACTTAATCTCCTCAATTGGTTTACATACAGTGGAATGGAAAACTTAATATTTCTTCAAACCCTTCCCCTATCTGCCAGTAGCCTCAGTTATCTGTATGTGAAATTAATGCATGGCAGGGTCTTCTACCTGTATGCTTCCTCTTCTAGAGAGATAAACAAACAACCAGTAACAACAAAACACTAGGCATTGGGCTCCAGAATAATGCAGGAACTACAGGGCAAGGTGAACTTCACCCTTCATTTTTTCTGGTCTCTTTCTCTGCAGGGATTCAAGCCAGTGTGGATCCAGTGACCTTTTCATGAAAACCAATGGGACATTTCCAGTGCATGGTGTCTGTTTAGAGATCTTCCTGCAATGGACACCCAGTTTATTGCCTCATGCTGAGTAGCTCAGAGGCACATGTGGATAAAAGGTTACTCTTGAACTTAAACTTGATATGGGTCTAGAGAATGCAACTTCAATAAAACCTATATTTAGGGACCATAGAGAGCTACTAATGTGGCAAGAGATCAAGTTTTCTGCTATGGCTATTTGAATTTAGGATGAGACTCTGTTCATCAATGTTAATCATCCCACACACAAGTGAGAATAGAGGAGAGCTCTGAGTTTGGAGCTTGTGCAATCTGCAAGGGATTGGATAGTTGCAAATAAGAAGTCCTCATGTCTTCTTACTCTTAGGGCAAATGCTAGCTTCTTGAGAAGACAGAACACAAGCTTAGCTCTTCTCAGACTTTGGAAGATGCAAATGTCAGTTTCATACTCCACCTGGTTCAGTCACCTGGTTTTCCTTGTCACCAGCACAAAAACAATTTTATGAGGAGTTACAACTTGTCCCTCCCCTGCCCAAAACCCCTGAGTTAGTGGTTCTTGGACTTATCTTCAGTGCACATCAGAGAGTTCCCAGGCTCTCAGAAGCAATGGACTCTCCAAAATAAGATTTCTCTGTTAGGGAAAAATGCACCCCGATAGAGCTTGGGTGTGCATAGTTTAATAAAGCCCTCTGTGTAATTCTCACGAGCTCCCCGTTCTGGGTGAGTTTCTTGAGGACAAGGGGCTTTTCTGTTCCCTCCATTACTGTTCATCTTGTCCTCAGCATCTAGCTTAGAGCCTGGGGCACAGTAGGGATTCGAATAGCTGTTGGGTTAATTCAAACACACCCACTGGCGGACAATCATTCACTTCTGTAACTAGAGTTATGTGTCACTTAATGATGGAGGAGTGTTCTGAGAAATGGGTTAGGTTGTTTCACCATTGGGTGAACAGTACTGAGGGTATTTTCACAAACCTAGACGGTACAGCCGATCACACACCAAGGCTGTATGGGATAGCCTATCACTCCTAGGCTACAATTTATATAGCACGTCTCTGCACTGACTTCTGCAGAATTAAGTGTCTGTGTACCTTTTTAGTATATCTATGCATAGGAAAGTTATGGTGAAAATATGGTCTAAACGGTAAGATGTGGTACACCAGTCCAGGTCACTTCCCACGCATGGAGCTCGCATGACTGGAGTTGGTTTGGGCATCAATGGAGTGAATGGTAAAGGCCTCACACATTGCCATGTCCTACTGTAGACTATAAACTTGTGCACTTAGGCTGCACTTTTTATTTAACAAAGATTTATCTTTCATCAATCATAAATTAACCCTAGCTTACTGTAAATTTTTACTTTAAAAACGTCTTTTTTTTAACTTTTGACCCTTGTAATAACATTTAGCTTAAAACATAAATATTGGATAGCCATACAAGAATGGTTTCTTACATCCTATTATATAAGGTATTTTCTATTATTTTTAACATTTTTAATCCTTTTTTTTCCACTTTTAACATTTTTTTTATTAAAAACAGACACAAACACACAGCTTCGGCTAGGCCCACACAGTGTTGGGATCATCAATATCTCTGTCTTCCGCATCCACATCTTGTCCCACTGGAAGGTCTTCAGGGGAAGACCTTGCCATTCAGAAGAGGAATTGATGCTCATTCCAAACAAACGGAGTGGTCATCTCCTGTGACAACAGTACCTTCTTCTAGAAATGCTCCTGAGATCTTCCCTAGGCTATTTTACAGTTAAAACTTTCGGACGTAGAAGTGCACTCTAAAGCAACAATAAAAAGCATCATCTAGTACATATATAACCCACTAACAATAATTTATTATCATTACCAAATATTATGTACTACACATACTTGTATTTTCTATAATTTTTATAAAACTAGCAGTGTGGTAGATTTATTACATCATAACTACAAACACTGTAATGCTTTGTGCTATGACATCATGACCTTGCAAGGGCTGTAGAGTTACTAGTCAACAGGAAGTTCTTAGCTCTGTTATAATCTCCTGAGGCCACCATCATATATGTGACCATCATTGTCACAAATGTGGTTATGCAGTGCATGACTTTGTAAGATAAATTCCAAACTATTTGTGTCTTAATTGTCCTAATGGTCTAATGGTCCTAATCTGCCTGACCTGTATCTTCTTTTTGTCATTACTTCTAGTCTATTCTGTGCTCCAGGTTTTAGCATTGTCAAACCACTGTTCATTTAATTTTATGCATCTACAATATTGCTCCATTTGTTTGGGATATGCATCAATTCCTTTTCTGAATGGCAAACTCCTATTCATCCTTCAAAACATAGGTTGCCTCATCAGCTATAGTCCGAACAGAGCAGTTAATCTGCTTTTCCTGTGGTTTTTCTATAGCACTTGAGGACTGAAATCTCAGGTGATAGTTTAGTAATTTCTCCTAGCTAATAGCAGAGTGCTCAGCTCATAGTAAATGCACTGTTAAGTGTTGGTTGCATTGACTTGCATTGTCTGAATGAGGGAGATGGCATGCTATGTATAAATTATATGCAAATAGCAGGATATGATTGCTATGCTAGGAAGTGGTAATTATGCCTAACTCACTGAGTGGATGATATTTAAGGAAACGGGCTCCTAGAAAAGCTTTTAGATCATCCAATCTGCCTCAAGCAACCACCCTGTGTTTGGTGACAGAGACACAATTGTGCAGAAGCCACTGTTTCATATCACAAGGAGTTGCTATTCTAGAAGGGAAAATAAATACATAAACAGAAAATTACAGTGGAGTATGCATATAATTTGTGCCAAGACTGCTTGTGTGGTCCACAATCCCTGTTTCTTCTTGGGTACAAAGAAAGACTACATTTCCCAGCCTCCTCTGCTTACGATTATGAGCTTATAGACAGCCCCAGCCAAAGAAACACTGGGGAAAAGTGACATCATTTTCAAGTTTGCCTCCGATATCATCCAGTGATATTCTTGGCTGTCTCTCTTTTCTGGCTGGTCATTTGACTCAGAATCTAGTGAGAGACTGTAAAGCCCAAAGAAATGGCAGAGTCATAAACAGAAGGAATCTTGGTCCCCAGGTTGCTGTGTGGAAGGAAGGCTACCTGCCCCAAATCCAACAGTTACACGATAGTTACATGAGTTAAACTGAGCCACGGTCACTTTAGTCCTTTGTTTGAAAAGAATAGTAGCTAAAATACCATTCATATTGTCAACATGCATGTATTAAAAGCTTATTAAGAGCCAGGCTCAGGGGGTGAGGATGAGAAAGGAATATCAGCCATAGTATGGGAAGAATGAGAGGAATGTCTCCTTCCTTTAGGGTGTCACTTGGAGTTTAATGTATCACATACAGGTGTAGGCCTGGTGTACCTGGAAGAGAACAGAGAAGAATAACGGGCAAAGGATCCAAGTACATGAATAGACTTGGGTCTCTGGGCTCTGCTGTCTCACCACCAAGCCTTACATCTTTCCATGTAGGATTTCTTCAAAAACAAACAAACAACAACAAAAAAAAAACTATTCTGAAGGGATAAAGAGTTTGACTATTAATCCTTTCCATAGTACATAATCCATTCAGGGGACATTAACAGGACCAGGATAAGAGCAGAATATCCACTTGAGTCACACCTCTTATTAAGGAAGACTCTTAGGATCCCAGCATGGTCCAGATGACCAAGCTACACAGACAAGGGAGATGGTCAAAGCCACATTTTATGGACAGTGAAACAAACACAAAGAGAGAAAATGAGGTGGCCAAGTTCTCACAGAGTGTTTGGGAACAGAGCCCGGAGGCTCATTTTCCCAGCCCACTATCTTCTGCACCAAGCTCATTGGGGAAGAGATCTTTTGTCTCTTTCCAGGCTGAGAAGGGTGTTAAGGCTTAATTACCCCTAAATTAGGAAAGGAAAGCAACATTTACCTCACTCCTCTTACATGCCAACCATGCCGCCACGCATTTTGCACACATTCTTCATAACAACATGGTAGATTACATGTGCTCAGTTTACAAAGGAGGTACCTGAGATTCTGGGATGCTGGCTGAGGCTTTCTAGCTTCAAGATCACTTAGGATTGGCTCATTCCTTCAACCTTACATTCAGCCAATCTTTGTCCTGAAATTAGTTTTTGCTTTATCAGTGTCTTATCGTGGTTCCCCTGGTGACAGGACAAAAGACAATGGGAACCTTTCTATTTCACGTCCATTCTACCTCATGGCACCCCACAGTATAATCTCTGGCTCTTCACGGTTTATAAATTGTGCCCAGTGTTAGGTACAGCAGTTGACATTTAATTTTCTGGCTAATTGGATCCTGAAATTATATTGAGAAAAATACAATCTTTTACTGGGGTAAAATTCACCTTGACATATAATTACTCTAAATTTAAATTGCTGTAATCAAATATAATAATTTTAATTATTTGAAATTATTTTAAATAACCTGTGCAAGAAGACCATTTCCTCTGCAACTTATTAATAGATTTTTACCAACATTATCATTTCACTGACCAACCAAATGAGAAAAAGATCCACTGGCATACCTTGCATGCATAAGTATGCATGTGAGCTGTCTGTCCCCCACCATCTATCAAATTAAACTCTAAGTCTTAGAAGCCCTCATGTGAGACATAGGACGTGATTTTGAAAATTATTTTTTTGCATGATCACGATTTGTCAGTAGTGGATTTGAATTGTTCATCTGACTGCTATATCTGACAAATAAGAAAGCTAGTCAGAGCTGGATGAATGTTGAGGAAATATGATAGCCCGATTAGTTCCAGAATCTGTGGGTATGAGGCCCTGGATAGTGAGAGAGTAAATATGTACAAGACCATGTTTACGAACAAAAGTAGCAAGTCAAATAAAAGGAAAAGTTCTTCTGTGCTGGGTGGCCAAGGTGAGGTCAATATCAATATTGGCATTGAGGCTGCCAAATCCATGTTTTGCATGACGATAATTTAATCAAGATGTGTGGGTGACAAAGGGCTTATCAAACAAAGAATGTTTTAGTACACAGGTTGGTTTGTTTGACAAAAGTGACACCCATCTTCTTTCACAAAGCTACTATAAAATTCATATCCAGCCTTGCAAAATTTTATGTTGATAGCAGAGACTGTGAAGTGTAAATTTATTGTACATTGGACATGCTTATTTCTCTTCATGAAAAATAATGTTTCTTTTCTCAGGAAACAGGGATATTTATTTTATCCTATAGAAGCAAAATGTATAATAAAAATCATAATTATAATTGTACTCTGAGAGTTCTAACACATATTTGTTGAATCCAAAGATATTTTTTATAATCTAAGGACAGTACTAACCTGAAGATATTCTTATAAACTAAGGACAGTACCAATATTGTCCCATTTTACTAGTTAGAAAACTACGATGTAATGAATTTGAAATATACATAAACTTTTTCTATGACTCTTTAGGCAACTGTAATAGGCAACAATCAGGTAAAACCATCCCATATTAAACATGGAATTCTGAGAAACCAATTTGGTAGGACATTTTAGGTATAAATTTACCTTATTATTCATTCATTCATTCAATTTATGCCAAATTTCCTACAGGAGATTTGCCTCCCCAAATTCTTCAGAATAGAGGGAAAAATGAATAATTTTAACAAAATTCTAATCATAATTTCTTCAGATAAGGATCATATGGAGGAAAGTCTTATTAGCTAAAGCATTAAAAAAAAGAAAATGAGATAAAACTTACTGTCATTATCTGAATAAGAAATGTACTTTTTTATTGTATAGATAAGGGTAAATTTTTCCAAAACAGTAAACTATAAGAAAAATTCATCTACTACTTTACTTAAGTACACACACACACACACACACACACACACACACACACACACACACAGAACACACATATATACTAGGTATTGTTGTCAACAGAATCTTCAAACCATCTGTGATATGAATGAGAGCAGCAATGGAGTGCCTTCATGAATTATTCCCAGAATTTCAAGGGTAGTGACCGGCTTCAGGAAATTAGAGGTCATTTGTAGTTCATTCCCAGGTCCAATAGATGGTGAAATCTCTTGATTAAAAGAAATCATGTTTCCTAAATAAATTTTCCATCCATGAAGATTGGCTCCTTGTAGAAGTTTCCAAAAGTAATTAGGTACAACTTATAAAGCATAAAATGGGTTGGTAATCAGATTTGACACTCCATGTGGACACATCTCTAGGTGACCTGATTTTGTGAAATCTTGATCACAGAGAAGATGGGTTTTAACAGTGCCACAGCTGCTTGCTTGGAACTTTCACCTCCTTAAAAAGTGATGGGCTACATTTTTGTATTTTATCAATGTATGCCCTGACTGTTCTTGGTTTTACTGGGGTGCCTCCTTCCTCTAACAACTTACTTAACATTCTTTCAGTTTGTTTTTTGCTAATTTCTGACCCCATATTTCTGCTACAAGGATAACACATACCAACAAGATAACACAAAACAAAACCAAAACAGAATGAAACGGAACAAAAATTTGTTGTATCAGTTTTTTATTTTCTTCATATGTGTATCCATGGTTTATCTCTATCTCTTCCTCAGGGATGAACAACTTCAAACCCTGAGCCAACCATTTTCCCCAGTCTGCCTGAGAAAGTTCTAGGGACAGGCAGCTTGAAACAAAAACAAACAAATCAAAAGAAGAACACATAGTTTTTTGAAATGGTCACCCATTCTCTCACCCTTCCTCAGGTGCAAGCAATTTCACTTACCCCCAAGCTTCAGGAGTCCTCGGCATGGGCCACCAAATGCCGCAATCTGGCTGGGCACAAAATAACTGAGCCACCACGAGGCACTTGTAGGTTCAAACAAGAACTCCTTTATTGCCCGAACTCTTACCCGCACTCCACGCACGCTTCCCGGGAACTCACTCACCCTGCTCTGGGCTCTGCGCAAACTCTCCAGGAACCCCCTCCCCGAGAACTCAATGGGAACTCCAAAGTAGCGGACCGAGCCAGCCTATTGTGGGACCCACCCTATTGCTGGAACCACCCTATTTCTGGACAGCAGGGGTCTATATACAACTCAATACACAGTCTGTTTCAATCCAGCATCATCCAGTCACAGCAGTTATACACAGGTTCACTTAATTATCATCATCTTAATGGCTCGATGGTGTTACCTCTCAACCACTCCTTCTGGCAATGCCAGGTACCATTCTGACTCAGCTGTGGCTCTCAACAAACCACAGCAGGCCAAGATGGAGAATCCTACCTTGGCAAGACCTATAGCTCCAGGAGTGAACTTCTTCCATGTTCGTTGTGGAAGGGAAGAAGGAGCCTTCAATACTGGTGTCTGGCTTCCAAGATGAATCAGGGAGGCCCAACAATTCAGAGGCCAAATACTGCGGGAGCTGGAATAGTGTCTGGACCATCTAAGAGTCCCTGCAGAGTAGGCCCTGCATCAATGGGAAGGCCTCCAGCAAATTTCACAAGTTGCTTCTCTGGGACCTTAGGTGTGTCTCTGAAGCAAGTTAGGATGGCAGTGAGGTTGTGGGTACATTGATCAGCACCATGAAGTGTACCTTCTCAAAGTCACAAGGAGAAGGAGAAAAAGGAAAGAGCAATATCTCAGATCATTGTTAAGTGCTAGTCTGACTTACTCAAATATTGAGGTTTGGGGTTGAGAGAACAGGAATTCATTCTGGCCAAGGAAGTAGAAGCTGTGAATGGATGGGGTCTTTGTATTTTTGGAAGAATAGAATTATCTGGTGATTGGTCTTTGGCTAACACCATGCACTCCATTTTCCAGGAACAGGCCTTATAATAATAACCCTGGTAGAAGATCACCTTATGTGTATGTATATTGCATATCATGGTATCAGCTGTGCTGTTGGTGACATCCTCATTCTGCTCATGGGCCATTATCTATCTGTCCCTGATTTGGCAGCCCTGTTTGGAGATTTGGTAGTTCCTGCAATCCTGTTTGCTGGTCAAGACATGATGTTGTTGATCCTGGTGCATCAGTAGTAGACTGTGTACTTGTGTTTATATTGGAGAACCAGACTTTGGCCATGGACTTGAAGTTACTTGAGGAAGGAAGCTGTGATATACTGCAGAATTTGACCAAAAGCAAAGATGGTAAAATTGATATTGATATTGTACTTGGGGTAGACATGTCAAAACCCAAGAATCTACTAACAGATGTGAAAACCGTGACTGAAGTGAAGAAAGTGAGGAGTTTGGGGATTGTTCCGAATGAGTTCCAGCAGCTCTCCACTCACTCACTACACTCTGTACTGCCCTCCAGGGACTTATGAACTGTTTCCATAGCCTCAGTTGATACATGTGCAATGTTCCTTTCCTCTGACACTTAAATCATCCGATGTTTCTTAGGGCACATACTTTTGTTTCTAATTCAGTTCCTCATTGAGAAAGAATTCTTAGAAGTTTCAGGGCATATTTATTTATTCCAAAGTACATTTTATCCTGTAGCTAGTGCTTTATCCTCTTACATCTTTGTAACAAGTCATGTGGCTCATCTCTTTGTGATTGTCTTTCTATTTTTTTGTAATCCCCTGTTTATTCTTCTTCATTTTTTTTTCTCTCTAGCTTTTGCATATTTTCATTCTGCATCTGGATTATTTCACTGATCATGTCATTTCTAGTTTTGTTTGTCACTTTGCTGTACATAGCAGTCTTGGTTGGCAAGTGTTTCCTTTCAAAGCTTGGAACATTTCACTCCAACTCTCCTTGATTTTAAAGTCTGAGGTGAGAAGTTTGAAGTGAGGCTTTATAAACATAATTAAATTTGTACAAACAAATATAAATTTATATAAATGTAAATAAATGTGACCTCATGTTTTTATTGTATATGTTTTACTATTTTTTTTTCTTATTTCCATTGTTAGTCACTTGATTATAATATGTCTTGCAGAGCTGCTTTCTTTCTTAATCTTTTTTCTTTGGGATTCTGTATGGATCATGTATGTTTATGTGTATCTTATTTTTAATGTTTTAAATTTTTTTTCTAGTGTTATTTCATCAAAAAAGGTTAATGTCATTAGCCTAAATCTCTATGTTCTTACCTTTTGCCAAGATTTTCTATTTAATCTTGGGCCCAAAGCAATGGTGTTTGCCAATATGTACTGAAACTTTTGAAAATGTAAGCACAAATAAACTTTCCTCCTTTAAATTGTTTTCTGGTATATTAGTCATATTAATAAAAAACTATTAACAGGAAAGGAGATAATTTTTATCAAGATTTTGAGCTTTTGCTTTATTTCAGTTTATTCTATGTTTTAATGCTATTTTGAAGTGGAAGTTAATGTATCTCAATTTTATTTATTAAGGTTTACATTTTCATTTATACCAGTTTTGCTTCAATGTAAGTTTCTCTTCAAAGTAAAATTGTACAAAATTGATTGAGACTATAAATTTGTTCTATCAGATCCTCCAGGAATGTTCTTATTTAATATGCATAAGCTTATCTCAAATAATTTGGAGAGTTCTTCATGCCTGGGAGCTTTATTTATTGCTTTATTTATTTATTTATTTATTTTTATTGGTTATTCAAAACATTACAAAGATTGCAGAATCACATCAATTACACATCCACATTTTTACATAATGCCATAATAGTAACTGTTGTATTCTGCTACCTTTCCTATCCTCTACTATCCCCCCTCTCCTCCCCTCCCATCTTCTCTCTCTACCCCATCTACTGTAATTAATTTCTCTCCTTATTTTTTCCCATTTCCCTCACAACCTCTTATATGTAATTTTGTATAACAATGAGGGTCTCCTTCCATTTCCATGCAATTTCCCTTTTCTCTCCCTTTCCCTCCCACATCATGTCTCTGTTTAATGTTAATCTTTTCCTCCTGCTCTTCCTCCCTGCTCTGTTATTAGTTGCTCTCATTATATCAAAGAAGACATTTGGCATTTGTTTCTTCGGGATTGGCTAGCTTCACTTAGCATAATCTACTCTGATGCCATCCATTTCCCTGCAAATTCCATGATTTTGTCATTTCTTAGTGCTTCATAGTACTCCATTGTGTATAAATGCCACATTTTTTTTTTATCCATTCATCTATTGAGGGGCATCGGGGTTGGTTCCACAGTCTAGCAATTGTGAATTGTGTTGCTATGAACATCGATGTGGCAGTATCCCTGTAGTACGCATTTTAAGGTCTTCAGGGAATAGTCCGAGAAGGGCAATAGCTGGGTCAAATGGTGGTTCCATTCCCAGCTTTCCCAGGAATCTCCATACTGCTTTCCAAATTGGCTGCACCAATTTGCAGTCCCATCAGCAATGTACAAGTGTACCCTTTCCCCCACATCCTCGCCAGCACTTGTTGTTGTTTGACTTCATAATGGCTGCCAATCTTACTGGAGTGAGATGGTATCTTAGGGTGGTTTTGATTTGCATTTCTCTAACTGCTAGAGATGGTGAGCATTTTTTCATGTACTTGTTGATTGATTGTATGTCCTCCTCTGAGAAGTGTCTGTTCAGGTCCTTGGCCCATTTGTTGATTGGGTTATTTGTTTTCTTATTGTTTAATTTTTTGAGTTCTTTGTATACTCTGGATATTAGGGCTCTATCTGAAGTGTGAGGAGTAAAAATTTGTTCCCATGATGTAGGCTCCCTGTTTACCTCTCTTATTGTTTCTCTTGCTGAGAAAAAAACTTTTTAGTTTAAGTAAGTCCCATTTGTTGATTCTTGTTATTAACTCTTGTGCTATGGGTGTCCTATTAAGGAATTTGGAGCCCGACCCCACAATATGTAGATCGTAGCCAACCTTTTCTTCTATCACACACATAGTCTCTGATTTGATATCAAGCTCCTTGATCCATTTTGAGTTGACTTTTGTGCATGGCGAGAGGAGGGGATTCAGTTTCATTTTGTTGCATATGGATTTTCAGTTTTCCAGCACCATTTGTTGCAGATTGGGAGCTTAATTTAAAGAGTAGAAAAATTTAAATTAAAAGCTACAAGTTATAAATGCATTTTTGAACCAACTTATATCTTCCTCAGCTGTGTTGTAACTTATTAACCACTTGTGGGAAATTTCACTAAGATGTTTCAATTATTATCTTGCAGCTATAGGATTAACATTTAGTGATGTTTTTCTCAAGACAAATCATAAGTGTGCTTTCCACTTATATTTTGACAGCAATAGTCACTACACAATTTTTAAATAACAGATGTTTTCTCCTCTAAATCTACTTTCTGACAGGGTGCAGTAAGTAAATGTTGTATGGATTTCTATGGAAAACTAATTAGCTGAACCAACAGAATATATAAACTTTTGATGATGTATCTGAATCATAGATATCAAAGTACATTTCTATTGAAGAGTAATAAAATAATAGAAGATTTTGAATCACGCCTTCTTCATACTTATAAACCATTAATTTAAAAAATGATTGTAGTAGAGTGACATGATTTTAATGAAAATCATATAATTATATGAGCATCTCAATTATACTTGAATGACATTAATGTCCCTTATTAACACTTCATCATATTACACAGAAAATTAAGTAATGAACTTTCCTGTGGTTGGCAGTATGATTGATATTGTTGTAGAAACAGAGGATCTGTCCTTGAACCATAAGTGCTCTTCAGCAGGGAGTAAATGCTCATATAATTAGATATATAACTATCAGCTACCATAACTTCTAATATTATGATATGTAAGTAAGTCGTTTTATATTGCTTTATAAGTCATATGAATAAGGTTACTTTTTGGTTTTCTATTTTTTATTCTTATTTGTTATTCAGAAAGCCATTCTTTAGGAACTACTTTGCATTCAGCACTATTTTGGATACTGGAAAATATATAATAGCATTTTGACTTTGGTATTTTATTTTTTACTTTCAAGATTGGAAACATTGTCTATCCCTTTCATTTCAGGTCATGAATGTATCTTTAGGGATTTCAAAGTGGGGTTAAAATAAATATAGGACCCAAACTTTGGGAGGCCATCGTCACACGTGATTTGAGTTACCTCCCTGGCTGGGTGAGAGGCACTTAGACACAGCTGTGTCAGAGCTTTCCCCACCCTTCTCCAGGTCCGAGGGCTTGTCCACACAGAGGCATGTCTGGCCACTGCTCTGAATACCCAATCTTTTTCCTGACCTTTGGATGCTGCCCCCCTTAACCTTCATTGGATGGGATTTTCCCTGGAATTTTTTGTTCCCCAATAATCCACTCTCAGGGGTATTCTTTCTCTCTTGGTAGCCTCTTCAATTAAACCTCGCTACCGAATGAGGTAGCTGGAGACAGGAGCTAGGAGAAGCCGTCCCGGAGCTGGTAATAAAGGTAATTAGAGTCTTGTCTCTTTAATTTAAAACTCCCTAGAATTTACTCATGAATTGAACCTTCTTTAATGAGGCCAGAGCTGGTTCCTTGGCAGACCAACCAAAAAGACCTTAACCACAAGCCATTATATAAAGGGCATGAATCATACTGTCTTTAATTAAGTATGTCTAAGTCTAAAAGGCCAGGGGCTCATCCTGTTTATAAATAAGTTGAGTTCTTTTGTGAGTCTTGAATGTTGTTATATATCTATATCTATCTACCTATATATGCATATATTTGGTACAGTAATATACATATATGCAGAATACATATACATACTTGTATATGTATGGAATATGGCTTCTAAGAGACAGAGGGACATAAAATGATTATAGATATTTGTAGATTTTTAAGTTGAAACATAAGCAGTTCCAATGAGCTTTTTTTTCTTTCCACATTTTTTAATTTATTCATTATAATTGTACATAACAAGATTTTTTTTTAGATATTCATACATGCACACAATCTAACAATATATTTTGGCCAATATTGCTCCCCAGCACTTCTCCCCTACCTGCCTACCTCCCACCCCTTGGTCTTTTTAAAAAATAATCTCCCTTTGATTTTCCTGAGATCATCCCCCCACACACACACTTTTTTTTCTTTTTCCTCTCTAGCTTGCACACATGAGAGAAAACGTATGACCCTTGATCTTCTGAGTTTGATGTATTTTGCTTAATATTATGGTTTCCATCCATTTTCCTGCAAATGACATTATTTTATTTTTATTTATGACTGAATAAACTTCTGTATTACCTCCCTTCTCTTTGGATTCCTGGTGTTAGGCACATAGGGAAGCTAGTGCTAGTCCACCATACTGATGATAGTAATAGGACAGCCATCCTTCCTCCTTCACCTCCAATTTTGATGTTCCTCCTCTGTACTTGCTGTGATCTTTGTGGGTGATCTTTCATCCTTGTCATGGAATACTATGACTTGCTGTAAGGATGAAGGATACTAAGCCAGGGAAGTAAACAGACAGCTGTGGGGGGAATTCCAGTTATTTGATTTTATTTTCTCTGAGCACCTAGAGGCATTTTTATTTGCTCTATTTAGTTATACATGACAGTGAATGCATTTTTAACACATCATACATACAAAGGAGTATAACTTCTCATTCTTCTGGTTATACATAATATAGGCTCACACTGGTCATTTAGTCATATATGCACATAGGATAATTATGTCAGATCCATTCTGCTGTCCTTCCTAACCCCATTCCTCTTGCCCTCCCTTCACTTCCCTCTGCCTGATCCAAAGTACCTCTGTTTTTCCCTAGGCACCCACACCCTTACTGTGAATTTGCATCCAAAAATCAGAGAAAACATTCGGACTTTGGTTCTTTGAGTTTACCTTATTTTGATTAGCATGGTATTCTCCAGCTACATTCATTTACAACCAAATGCCATACTTTTATTCTTCTTTAAGGCTGAGTAATATCCGGTTGTTTGTACACACCACATTTTCTTTATTCATTTATCTGTTGAAAGGCACCTAGATTGCTTTCATAATTTACCTATAACATTGATGTGGCTTCATCACTGTAGTATGCTGACTTTAAGTCTTTTGGGTATAAACTGAGAAGTGGGATAACTGGGTCAATTCCAAGTTTTCTGAGGAATCTCCATATTGCTTTCCATAGTGGTTGCACCAGTTTGCCTCGCCACCAGCAAGGTATGAGTGTACCTTTCTCCTACATCCTCACCAACATTTATTGTTGCTTTTATTCGTGATAATTGCCATTCTGACTACTGTGAGATAAAATATCAGTGTAAATTTGGTTTACATTTCTGAACTTTTTTTTTCATATATTTGTTGATTGTATTTCTTTTATGCAGTGTCTGTTGAGATCCTTAGCCCACTTATTGATTGGGTGGTTGTTATTGACATTATTATTGGTGTAAAGTTTTTTGAGTTTTTCATGTATTCTGGAGATTCCTGTATCTGAGGTGCATGTGTCAAGATCTTCTCCCATTCAATAGGCTTTCTCTTCATGTTACTTTTTCTTTTGCTAAGAAGAAGTTAAAAGGATACGTCTTTGATTCCATCCCATTTATTGATTCTTGATTTTACTTTTTGTGCTTTAGGAGTCTTGTTAAGAAGTAAGGTTTCTAAGCTGATGTGGTAGAGATTTGGGCCTACTTTTTCTTCAGTTAGTTGCAGGCTCTCTAGGGTTCTATTGTATAAGTCCTTGATTCACTTTGAATTTGTGCAAGGTGAGAGGTAGTGGTTTACTTTCATTTTGCTACATGTGGATTTCTGGTTTTCCCAGCACCATTTGTTGAAGATGCTGTCTTTTCTCCAAGTGTATGTTTTTGGCACCCTTTTCTAGTATTAGATATGTTTTCATGAGGACTTTTCTTTTGTTCTTTACCATTGTTCTGTGTGTCTGTTTTGGTGCCAATATTACACTATTTTTGTTACATGACTTGGTAGTTTAGTTTAAGGTCGGGTATTGTGATGCCTCCTGCATCACATTTCTTGTAAATGACTGCTTTGGCTACTCTGGGTCTCTAGTTTTTCCAATTGAATTTTATGGTTGATTTTCTAGTTCTACAAAGGAAGTCATTGGGATTAAAATAGGAATTGTATTGAATCTGTATAGCACTTTGAGTAATGTGGCCATTTTGACAATATTAATTCTGCCTATCAATGGCATAGAAGATCTTTTCATCTTCTAAGGTCTTCTTAAATTTCTCTCTTTATTGCTCTGTAGTTTTCATTGTAAAAGTATTTCACATATTTTGTTCAATTTATTCCCAAGTATTTTATTGTTTTCTATGGCTATTTTGTTTTCTATTGTGAATGTGTTTTGTAATTTCTGTTTTAGTTGATTTGCCATTGGTATATAGATATATAGTTGATTTATTGGTGTTAATTACCCAATATATTTTGATGTATTGTATCTCTGTTCTAATTTATTTCTGAAAAAATTATTATTTCTTCCCTGATCTCATCTGAATCCAGATTTGTATACTTTAATCTCCAGGCATTAAATGGTTTCTGTTTTCTTATCTTGTCATTAACTTCTTCTTTTATTATCTGATTGGATGCAAGAAATTATCTCAATTTCTTGTATTTACCTTGTACCCCAAAGTATTGACTTTTTGGGGGGTACCAGTGATTGAACTCAGAGGAATTTGACAATTGAGCCACATCTCCAGCCTTATTTAGAGATGGGGTCTCACTGAGTTGCCATTGCTGAGGGTGGCTTTGAAATCACAGTCCTTCTGTCTTAGCTTCCCAAGCTGCTGGGATTATAGGTGTGCTCCACCGTGCTCGGCAATATGAACTACTTTAAAGAATGTTCATTGTTTCATGGAGAAGCAAATAAATTCATTATTGATGGATCATATAGTCCAAAGATGTTTATGAGGTCCATCTGATTTATTTAGTTCTGAAGAGGCCAGGATGGCAGGGTTTCCTTCTTGGGTGGGTGTGGTACAGAAAGGTCTCCCCAAACCTCAGCAGTGTGAAGAGCCTGGAGTGTGGTCCTCACGAGGCATTTTATCTGCATCCACAAACTCTGTCTTCCATCTGGGGCTCCCTCCAATTGTCACCTCCTCAAACCCCCACCAATACCAGACTACTTTATAATGTCTGTGAGGGGATCTCATACCCCACCTGCCATGGAGGCCCACCTGGGGGCCTGCCATATCTCGGGGTGGGGTTCTCACCCACTGCCTGCTATTGGGTCCAACCCAGGTTTGGGGGGCTCTCGCCTGCCTCTTGCTGTTGAGGCCCACCAGTGTCTGTGGGGGGATCTCACCCATGGCTGGCCTTGAGGCCCACCCGGGTCTGGGATGTGGTCTCACCCACTGCCGGCATGGGGGCCCACCAGGTCTCTGGGAGCTCCACCCTGTTCTTGGTGGTGTTCTACCTTGCCCACCATCAAAGCCCACCCAGGTTTCTGGGGGTGGGTCTCACTGTTGAGGCCCTCCTGGGGCTGGGGCTGGGGTGGTCTCACCCACCGCCCACCATCAAGCCTCCAGGGGTCTCACCTGCCACCCACCGTCAAGGCTCCTTTGGTAGCTGGGGACCTGCTTTCACACTGTGGGTCCAGCTAGGTTGGTCGAGCTACACCATCCATCCTCTTGCTTTCCCCAACTCGGAATCCAAGCCCAGACACTCAAGGCCACGCCAATCCACAATGCCCTGCCCCCAGCGCCTACTAGCAGCTCACACTGCCAGGCCAACTCAGAGGAGACTGGAAGAGGTTGCATTGTAATGGAGAGGGACGAACCTTTACAATGGACTACCTGGACTTTACAATGGACTGCCTGGGCTGCTCCCAACTGCTGCTTCTGCGTCCTTGCTGCCCTCCTCTCCACCTCTGCACTGTGTACAGGCAGGACACTGGGGTCTCCCACCTTAGCCAATAGGTAGGCCTGCATCACAGTACTCCCGGTGGTCAGCACCGTCAGCTCCCCCTGGAGCCCCAGGTTGGAACTGGGCAGAGAGCTGCAGGTGGGGAAGGCTCAATGTGTAGGGTGGTGTGGAGGGGGATTAGGCCCTGAATGCAGAGGTGTTGGAGACTTAGGAGCTGGCTGAGGTAGTGCAGTTTATCCGGCATTTCCACCTCCTACTGGACAGAAGAGCCAGACACTGACCACAGTTCAGGAGGCGGACCTTCCAAGAGCCAATCACCGACAGCCAGGCAGATTGTGGCGCGTGAGGGTGCGTGCATGCCTACGCACTTTTGTTTATTAGTGTCGCTTGGCAACGATTGTTTTAACAGTCGGTTGTCAGATAGCTAATCTCAGAGCTGCCTTGGTAGGCTGCTTGATAGAGGTTGTTAGCGATGTCTCCAGGAATGGCCAGAGCCTGTAGAAAGCTTGTTTATTTAAACCTGGGGATCAAGGTTATTGGATCTAAACCCCTTGGGAAGATCCACCAGGCTGCCAAAAATTGTGAACTGGAAAGAACTGAACATTATCTCGGACGTGGATATCATATTGATGACACCGACCAAAAAAATAGGTAATAGAGGCTGAAGGGCAAGGGGCCAATGGGGAAAGCTGGGCTGATGGAAATGAAGCCTGCACTTTTCAGACATTGCCAATGGGGCAGAGCAGAAGGGAAACCAGTTCTCCTTTCACCAGGATGTTTGACTTAAATACCCCATGGAATCCTCAATATCCAGAACCTGCAAACTAGGTTTGGAAACAAAACTTCAGCTGGTTTCCCAGCCACTTACAATATCCCTATAGGGTGACTGATTTTTTAAAAAATGAATATACATAGTAGCTGGTAATGTACACATTTTCAAAAGCATTGCAGAAAAGTGAATTATGAGAAAAGAGTTTCTCATAATGGAGCAACAGGAGGGCTAAAGAAAAGTTTTCAGATACAATCTACTATCTGTTGGGGCCTGAGGGCCTCACAAGAACTCTGAATTGGGAAGATGGCTCCATGTTCCTTCTTCTTGTTTTATTTTTAAAATTATTTCACACTAGTATATTTAGGGGTGTGTCTTCCACCCCTAAAAATAAGATTTTACTTATTTCTATCATGCTTCCTCACTAGTTCATCAAATTCTGAAGGATAACTTGGTGTCATCTTGATCATCTAACCATTTTCATAACAACAAGCCCTGAATTTTCTGCAGTACTTCATTAACTTCAGTTACCTTTCCAGAGAGGACAATAGAGTTTATTGGCAGCTTTTACACTTTCCAAAACACCAAACACAACATGCTTTTTCAATTTTGTCACCACTTCAGACAGACTACACTAAAAAAGCATCTACTAAAAGCTTCTTGCACAAAATTACAAAATTGCTGATTCCACTGTTTTAATACCCTTTCCTGTAGTTATCCATTTCTGTGTATTTGTTCAACCAGAGAGCAGAGCATTGATTGAGAGCATCCAGGCGGTGCAGGCTCTCAGTCACCAGGGCCAAGGGAGCAGCACACAAAGAGTGCCTAGGCTGCATAGAGCTGCCCGCTGCTGCCGTACTGTACCTTGCCCTACCCTGTTCTGAAGGGAACAAGGTAGGCCTTGTTGGTCATTTGTGCTGATAAATACTTTTGACCCAGAGTGTGAGCTCTTTCTGTGGTTATCAATTTCACAAAAAAAAAAAAAAAACAAATAAAAATATCAGTACATTTTTTTTTAGTTCCACATGCAGCCCTTTCTTAGTGATAACACTAAGAAACTGTTTACAATGAAAAAGGCTTGCCATTCTTTGTATCAAAATACATTATTAACTTTCACAAATTACTTGTTTTCCAAGGGTCAAAAGATAAGTGACTGGAACAGGATAAATAGAATATCCAAATATCTGGAAGAACAGTAAAATGGAACTGGTAGTAGTGACATGCACAGTTTTAAATGTTGCACAGAAGTTACCATCAAATCATCTATTTGAGGAGAATTAAACAGCTTAACCTTAATCAACAGCCCAACGCCACTGTTCTTCATCCTCAAAAACATTATAGCTGAGGAATGTATTTCATTTGTTAGACTTAAATTATTTCTGTTACAAAGGAAACTAAATATTTTTTTCATGTTCATATGTCACTGTCACCTGAGCATCTGTAAAAGTGTACTTTGTCTGATTTAAATTGGAATTCCAGGGTTGGAAATGTAGCTCAGTGTTAGAGCACTTTTTGCATGGCAAGGTCAGTGGTAAGGGTACAATTCCCAGCACAACAACAACAACATCATCATCTTCATCAGCAGCAGTATAATAGATTTAAAAAAGGGAGGTAGACAAAATAGAAAGTCTTTTTTTTTTTCAATTCATTCTCTCTTAGAACAGTGTTTGCCAACAAAAAGAAACATTTGTATTTTCTTCTAGTACATTTCTGTATAGACATTCTATAGTACATTTCATCTATTGTAGACATTACTACACATATATTTCTTATATATGCATATTTTATTTCACACATGCAGGGAGGGCAACTTAGTGAGACTCTGCAACACAGTTCAAAAAATAATTAATTATAGGTTAATAATTTTGTTTTGGTTTTATTCTGATGAAAATATAAGAGAGCAAATATAAAAGATCATTACTACTGCAAAAGTATTGCTCTACTTTATAAAAATTTTACTTAAAAATACGGAATTTCTCAACTATTCTTATCTATTCTTTAATCTATTCATTTGTACTCATAAACTGAATACCGCTTTTTATGCTCATAAATTGTACAGCTATTTATTGTGTAGTTGACATATTCTACTATCTCACAGAACTCTTACATAAAAACTCCCTTTTAAGTGACCAGTTAACTAAAACTGAAGTGATAGGATTCAATTTCAAATGAAATTCTTTCTTTTTTTCAGTCAAGCATTTATGGAGGTAGAAAATTATAAACTTCCTTTTGAAAAGTTAAGATCATATTAAATGCTGAACATTGGAAATATCTGATTTGCATATATCCTATATATTTAAATGCTGAATGAATTTAACCATACTAATTTATTTGGGTCCTTTTTCCTTTGGTTTTAAGTTACTTGGAAATAAATAAGATAAGCAAGGATTAGTTTTCTTTCAGTTTGGTCTTTTGCTGTTATTATTTAGCCTATTTTATCTATAGTATTTTCAAGAATTAAACTTAATTTAAATGCCATCCTTGTGACTAAAACAGCCATAAATCTATTGTCTCACATTTCATTTAAGGTAAGACACCATAAATTATGATGGTCCTTTATTTTGTATATGAAGAAAAAAATTAAATGCTGCCAATTATAGTTGTAATGCAACCTGAATTATTAGTGGCATTTTAATCTCAGTATTGTTAAAATGATAGGGAGAAAAAGCATCTAAGTCTCATTGAAATATATAGTTTTTAAAAGATATCTGTCAAAATTACTATAATGCTACTAATTTATTAATTTAAATACTCTGTTGATTGGTTCCTATTGTAATTAATTATTGAGCTGTTGCTTGTGCTAGAAACTCTTTAGATATTTTACATGGGTTCTCCACTAAGCAACCCAGTAGTATCCTGAGAAGTAATTATTGTTTTTAATCCTTATCTTATTAGTGAGGAAACTGACGGAGAGGAAGATTATGGAATAAATAGTATTTCACAGAGCTTAAAGTAGAACTCAAATCAAAGATGAAATTGCAAGGCCATGTTCTTTCTAGGCAAGTGGACTGCTCTGCTCTGGGGATGTGGTTCTATGGTAGAGACCTTCCTTACCCAGAATGCCTCAGGCCTGGGTTACATCCCCAGCACCACAGAAACAAGCAAAAATAAGTAAAATCTATGAAATAAGGCATGGTGGCACAAGCCCATAATTCCAGTGACTTATGATATTGATGCATGGGCATTGGAAGTTCAAGACCAGGGAGGGCAATTTAGTGAGACCCTGCATCCCAATTTTAAAAAATAATTAAAAAGTGCTTAGGATATGACTCAGTAGTTGAGTTCCCTGGGGTTCAATCCACAGCAGTATCAGAAACAAGAAATTTTAAAAAAGTGTCAATGGCATAGGTTGATCATTTATTAATTTAATAAGTAATAACAGCTAGTAAATATTGTACGTTCTTCAGAAGAAAATAGAGGAATCATATGCTATTTAATGTTTATAATTGCATGAATAGTTGTATATTTCAAAAGGTGCCTTATGAATTTTTAATAAAGCCTCTTACTTGCATAGAAGCCCTCTACATTATGCCTGTGCCTATGGCAATCCAGCAGTGGTGGCTCTTCTAGTGAAGAGGAAATGCAGTGTCAACCTGTATGACAGTGATGGCAACACACCGTTGATGAAGGTAGATGTAGCCAATGGTTTTGCAGTAAATGATTTTGATTTAAATGCTTAGAAGAAAAATTGGTTAATGCCACTTAGTTATAACTGATTAGTAAAATGTGAAATATTTTTCTTGAATTCCCCAAATTTACAATCTCTTTCTTGGTTAAAACCGACAGGCCATACAATATGAGGAAGAGGAATGTGCAGTTATTCTTCTAGAAAACGGTGCCAATCCAAATGTTCACAACAACAAGGGTGAAACTCCTCTCCACTGTGCTATGTTTTTTAGGAACACATCAATAGCAACAAAATTGCTTTCATTCAACGCAGATATTGAAGCCAAGAATACGGTATACATTAATCACCTTATTTCCAAAATACTTGAAATATGTTTCTTTAAAATTAACAGTGATGTGTGTTAACAAATACTGATCATAAGCAGAATTTTCTCAATTAGAATAGTAGCAAATGATGGAAGTTCTTCTCGTATTCCTCCTCCTTCTTTTGTAGCTCATGTGTATATTTAGTTTGCCTCCTTGAATTGTGTCCACATTTAGAATCCAAGAGACTCATGCAGAAATCTAAACTTCAAGCTTCTGTGAAGGAATCTGATGTGGTACCCCTTGAGCCATAGTACTGCACAGTGTGGTGTGCAGGGTTTGCCTCTCACATGCTGGGCATACATGTTCTTCAGTTGGCATACTGGCAACTGCAGCATTCACTCAGATCACCTACTTTGCCTCTATGAATGAGGTTACAACTAATCTTTTATAATATATTTTGATAAAGATTTCATGGTGGTTTCTACTGATGTACAAGAATATGTCCCACATAATATATTATGAATATCTTTGAAATGGGATTAAATTTTTGAATTTAGAATTTGGCACTTAAATAGTTTTCTTTCTGTACACTATAAAAATCATGTTCCCATTGGAATTTTTGTAAGCCTGATTAGGTTACTCATTGCTAGAAGTGGATAAATTATTGCTAGAAGTAGATAATTCATGGATTTTGCAAGCTGTACTATGTACATGAGTTATCAATTTTGTTCCTTAAAAATACAAGTGATTTAGTGTCTTTCATGATGCTAAAAATAATCTGTATAAATCAGCATAAATCTTGTTGATACACAAAATTTCTGAATTAAATTTTGCCAAAAATTATAAATAACTTTAAGTAGCAAATAGAGTGGAACCAGAGTAAAAAAGAATTTTGAAAAGTAGCTTAGCATTATGTTACTAGGATTATCATTACAAGTAAGAATACATTTTCAATATTATTTTAATTAGAGTTTATAATTAGAGTTTATAATTATACATAGTAGTTGGGTTCATCCCAACCGCAAAATCATACAGGCAAGGAATTTCAGTTGAGTTCATGATCCCCTCTTTTCCCTCCTCTCCTACCCCTCCTCCTCCATCCTTCTGCTTCTATTCTCCTGGACTTCCTCTCACTTGTCTATTTATTTATATTTGATTGTTTATTTGCACTTATACATAAAGGTATATTTATATATGCATGTAACATGATTTTTGAAGAGTTCATTCTTTATTGCCTTCCCTTTCCCATTTCCACTGTTTCTCTCAGTCTCCTTTTTCTACACTAATGATCTTCCCTACATCTTTTGATATTCTACTTTTTAATGTCTTTATTTATTTTTATTTTATTTTTTAAGAGAGAGAGAGAGAGAGAGAGAGAGAGAGAGAGAGAGAGAGAGAGAATTTTTTAATATTTATTTTTTAGTTTTTGGCAGACACAACATCTTTTGATTGTATGTGGTGCTAAGGATCAAACCCAGGCCGCATGCATGCCAGGTGAGCACGCTACCACTTGAGCCACATCCCCAGCACTTTTTTTGTTTTAGATATTTATTTTTTAGATGTAGATGGACACAACACAATGCCTTTATTTTTATGTGATGCTGAGGATGGAACCTGGATCCTGCCCATGCTAGGCGAGTGCACTACCGCTGAGCCATAATCCCAGCCCCCATCTTTTGATATTCTGTTTTTCCCTTCTTTTTCTTTAATTTCAGCTTCCACATATGAAACATTTGACCTTTGAGTTTCTTAGCTTAACTTATTTCACTTAGCATGGTATTCTTTGTTTCCAAACATTTACCAGCAAATGGCATAATTTATTCTGTATGGCTAAGTAATACTCCATTGTATGCATGTGTACTACAATTTCTTTATTCTTTTATATATTGACACACACCTGGGTTGATTTCATAATTTACCTATTGTGAATTGTGCTACTGTAAACACACATGGCTATATTACTATACTAGGCAAATTTTATTTTAGTAATTTTGGGAAAATACTGAGGCATGGAATAGCTGGTTCATGTTGTGGTTCCCTTCTTAGATTTTGGGGAATCTCCAAACTGTTTTCCAGAGTGATTGTACTAGTCTGCATTCCCACCAGCAGTGTACGAATGTGCCTTCCCCTTACATTCTTACCAGCATGTATTATGTTTGTGTTCTTTATTACTACCATTATGGCTGGAGTAAGATAAAGTCTTAGTGTAGTTTTGATTTGCATTAACCTAATTGATAGAGGTGTAGAAGAGTCTTATATATATATATAACATTTGTGTTTCTTTTGAGAAATTTCTATTTAGTTCTTTTGCCCAGTTATTGACTGGGTGCTTTTTGATTGTTTCTTTTTAATATTTATTTTTTAGTTTTAGTTGGACACAATACCTTTATTATTTTATGTGGTGCTGAGGATCAAACCAGGGCCTTGCATGTGCTAGGTGAGTGTTCTACCACTGAGCCACAACCTCAGCTCAGTGTTGTTTTATTTTGAGTCAGTTATTTCTGTTTGTTAATTCCCCATCAGTGGATTAGCTGGCAAAAATTTTCTCCAATTGTGTAGGAAGAATATATTTTCATATTAAGCTTTCTAACAGGTAAGATAAATGTCTTTCATATTATAATAAAAGAAGACACAGGGACCAATTATGAAAAAGAAACATAGTTTATTCAAAGTCTATTGCTTTTAAGCAGGAATGCCTGACATTGATATCTGGGATTCTGATTCCATATATAGAAGAGAATCAAGAGGACTTGTATAACATGGAGGACACTTCCATGTCATTGGAAAGCTCTCAGGACTATATCCCTGATACTTGAATTCTTCACATGTGAATATGTACTATGAAAAATCAATGTCAAATAGGTATTAAGAAATGGGAAAGCTATTTATGTAATACTGGACATACAGTGCACAGTTTCTGTAAAACAAGGAATATTTCAGATGAGGGTTGGTATTTCTGGAAAAGTAGATATTCTTTAGAAAATGATTGATTCACCCTATTAGTGAGTTGAAAATTTGGCTTGTTAATTAAATATAACACTTACATCATTTACTAATATGTGTTAGGGAATGGGGCTACTGAGATACAGTTCATGTCCTCTAGACACTCTTGATTGAGGTGGGTGCAGGTTACTTAATCCCAAGATGCCATGATGAATACTGTGACAGAGGCAAAGATCTGTGGAAACAGTAAATGTTTGAAGCAGTTTTAGAAATGACTGGAGTTCATGTGTCCACTCTAGAGGCATTTCAAAATGAAAGAGCAGCATATATGGAAGCAGAATGGGAAGAGAATGGAGTGGCTACTCTTAATTTACATTATTATTATATGCTTATATTCATACAGTATTTTGTAAGGTTAAGTTCAGTTGAGAAGTAGTAATTTTGTGAATAAACTATTTTTGTTGTTTTTTTCAGAGTGGACAAACACCACTTTTATTTGCCATAAAGAAAAACAGACAGATGATGGTAGAATTTTTTATTAAGAATAAAGCAAACATACATGCAGTTGATGATAAGGGAAGGTATAGTACTTTATTAGTTTTTGAAAAATCTTAATATTGTAGTAAAAAATTACTCAATTTAAAAATATTAAATTAATGAGAATGACATAATCATTGGAATAGAGTGAAATATATGAACATGTATGAAATATATGAACAAAAGATAACTATAATTAGGGAGAAAAGCAGTTATTCAAATTGAGCAACAAAAATGAGGGTGTGTAGTATGATTCACATGCCCAGATAATTATTGGCTTATCATTATTATTTGATTTTATTGATTATGTGATTTTGTGTTAGCTAGACTTTTCATATTAGTTATGTAAAATATGGACTTTTAGTTTGCTTTTTTATTAAGTATTGAACTTTTAAACTTTGTTATTTTTTATCTTTGGCTGGTATAGTTTTCTTTTGGAAATGCTGTGTTGAGCATAAATAGACATTGAAAATAATTTTGTCCTTTGGATAATTGTTTGCTTTAAATATTGATTTTAGATTTTTTTCTAAGTAAGAGTTAATTGCTATTGACAGATTTTGTCCATTTCTAATGAAAAAGAGAATAACATACATTTAAAGGCTGGTTGCAAGATTATACATGTAGCATTTATTTCAGTGCCTGAAAATGCTTCTCAGAGTGAATGACTGAAGCAACAATGACTATTATCATCACCAGTGCTACTGTTATTATGGTATGCCTGAAAATAGCTTTTTTACTTCTTGACCTTTGGCTGACTGTGAGCTACAATATATTACATTGCCCTAGGGAGAAAACTGAGCTTTATTCATTGAAATCTGTGCCAGTTGAAGATGAATGACCTTATCATAGTTACTGTCCATTGAAGGATTTTTAAGTTTGTAACTCTCCCCTTTTGGGACAAGATATTTCTTTTTTGTGTTTTTGTTTTCCTTTTAGACTTACAGATGATTTTCAAAGATAAAGATTTGATCTTTCAAGATGTTTGTGTATGTAAACAAACAATCTTTCAAAATATTTGTGTATGTATGAAATGATCTTTTAAGATCAATTATGTAATGATATATAGTGTATGTAAAGCTATATATCAAATTGGTAAAATGTAATAAATTGTCTGTTTAAATAAATTTATTAAAATACCTAAGGTTGAAGTTATCTTTCTTATTTTAGAACAGCCCTTATGTTTGCTGTGGAGCATAAATCAACACGAATAGTTGAGCTGCTTCTTCAACGAGGTGTTAATGTGTCTGCTTCAGATAACTATGGACAGATTGCCTTGTCTTATGCCATTGCTAGTGGTAATACTGTGTAAGTATTTACATTAAAATACTAATCAGCATTAGATTTAGATCCACAATAGTTATATCTGTTGCATCTCACATGAGGTAAGATTTCATAGTATAACTATGTATGGAACAGTAGTTAGTTAGGACAGTTCATCAGTCAGAAACCTTTCAAAAGTCTAGCCAAGAAGTAGTGATGAAAGTTTGATTTGGTGAAGAGGAAGGAAGGTAGGGCAGGGGTCATGGGGGCAGGAAAGATGGAATGAGATAGACATTATTACCTTGGTATATATATGACTGCACATATGGTGCAATGTTACATCATGTACAATCAGAAATGAAAAGTTGTGCTGCAATTGTATAACAGGAATCAAAATGCTTTCTGATGTCATATATACATAATTAAAATAAATTAATTTATAAAAGCAATGATGCATACATGAATCACCTCTGAAGTTTGTTCTCTCCTCTTTCCTCCCCTCTCCTTACCTTTTCTTCTCATGCATACTAGGAAATTTTTCTACCACTGAGATATACCACTAACCAATATTTTAGAACTTTCTAAACCTTTATCTTTAGGGTTTCCAGCATTATCCATTTCATTTCAAGTATAACCCCTACTCATGGGTACAAATAGTATCACACCTATGATTTTTCTAATTAGCTATTTGAGTCTTGAAATGCTCAATTTAGCAGAATTTAGCTATTCTGCCATCCTCCTTCAATTTATCAAGGACCTAATGATATCTTAGAAACTTAAGAAAGATATTTCTGTAGTCAGTTGGAGGGGGATAAAGGGATTTAAAATTGTTCCTTTGTCTCTGTCAGTTCTGTTACTGCAGTGTTTCTGCCGGAACTGACCCTGCAGACTGGTAGTGAATAGCTTTTATTACAACCTGTTCTGACTGATCCCAATCCCTGAGTCTTCATGGTAACACACACTTAGACTCAAAAGTTACAACACTCTTTTTAGTTCACATGCACTCATGCTTTTTGACTCAGTGACATCTTTCCAAAGCAGCAGCACTCTATATTATCTTAGTAAATCTTCATAACAACTTGGTGAACTAAAGTGATACAACCCTTAATTTTTAGAAGGCCTTACGCCTAAGAGAAAGGACTTGTGCAAGAACAAGAAGCTATTGTTCACAGAGACAGGGCATTTTCTGAGTTCAAGCTACACTAGTTAATATATTTACCTGTCTTGTCTCAATGCACGATCATTTCATCTTATTTTTTTTCTTCTTTAATTATGAGCTATGGGTGCAGTGGCTCATGCATTTACCCCAAATACTTGGGAGCCTGAGGTGGGACAAATGCTTGAGCCCAGGAATTCAAGATCAGACTGGCTATCATCATGAAATGCCATCTCAAAAACAGAACAGAACAAACATTGTACAAATAATTTTTAAGTTAATTAAATGTCTATAGGGCATACAAATTTGGAGAGCATATAAAAATGTTCTGATACTAGATCTAAAACATTAAGTATTGAATTATATTTTGGCAATGTTTTCTTGTGTGTATTAAAATACCAATTTTATTACTTTTTCAAACCTAGCAACAGGAATCTAATTCTTCGACACATGAAAGCACAATCTAGAACATCAGTAATTTTCAGTACAGGTAAGAATTACAAAAGTGAGTTACTCTTGGTGTTCATGCGCTGTTAAATAAAAGTAAGAGAGTTTGATCACAAAAGAACAGTGGAAAAAAGTAAATGTTCAAATTCCACTCATATTTTTTCTTAATATCTTTCTTGATCCTATAGAATCCAGGATAATTTAGTAATTAATTGTAGGAACTTTATCATCTAAATGATATTGTCTGAAGAAATTTTATGTTAATTTTGAACCTGAAATTTTATGCCTTGCAGAAATAAGAAAAAGATATTTTTAAATTAGTACTTGTGTTTTGTATATGGTGAAATGATAGCAAATTTGACTTGTTATAAAAACAGGTGTTCTTGTCAACTATTAATATCAACTCCTATTGTGTGCACAAATTAGTGAATTTCACAGTGATATTTCTATATACACAAATACAATACTTGAATCCTGACCACTCTCCTTACTTTCATTTTTCCCCTTCTTTCTTTTTCATCCCCAGTTACCTTCCCTCTTCCTTAATAATCCCTCCATCATTTTCTAGTCATTCTTATTTTCTTCCCAGATTCCACATGTTAGGGAGAGCATGTGATAATTGGATTTTTGTTTCTGATTTTTTCATCTTAACGTGATGACCATGCTTTCCATTCATTTTATAGTTTTTATCCTTATTTCTTCTTTCAACCTTTTTATTCAGCGTTTGAAATATATCATTTCCTAATATCCTGGGCCTTAAAATTTCTACTCAGAAATCTGAAATTTTTCTGATGTGTTTATAATTGCTTTGGCCCTACTTATAAATTTCAGTTTACCTTTGGTAATTTTATAGACTATGATTTGGAGAGGTTCTTTTCTAGTCATGTCCACTTGGTGTTCTAAAAGCATATTATACCTGGATGTCCATAAGTTTCACAAGATTTAAGAAATAATTTCTTTTATTCACCGAAAAAGCTTGCATTGCCTGTAGAATGTACCTCTCCTCCATTGTGATTCATAAGAATAGTCTATGAATTGTGTCTATTGGATTTGTGAGTTGTTTATAATTCTTTTAATTGTTGTGGGTATTGTCCGAATGTGATATTTCATCATCAACTTCAAGCTCTGATGTTTTTTCTTTCACTTTATCTAGTCTATGGATCTGATTTCAAGTGGATATTTTTATTTGAGATATTGGGCTTTTTATTTTCAAGATTTCTAATTGATTCTTATTCAGAATCTTTATTGAACTGTTCTTTCATGTCCTGCATTGTTTTCATTAATTTATTCAGGTTTTCTTTGCTTTATCATTGAATTAATTCATTACTTTAACTTTTTTTGACATTTTTTTCATCATTTTGTCTCTTGCAGTATCTTTGGAAATAGTTTCTAGAGTTATGAACTATAAAACAATCATACATATCTTTTTATTCTTCTTATATTTCTATATTGAAATTTTTACATGTTCAGGTATATATATCTTTTCCACATTTATGTGAGAGTCTGCTTAGGAAATAGCCTTCTCTGCATGATGCATCTTGTGCTATTGGTTTATTGCATAATGTTAAATTATTTTCCAAATGGTGTCTGTATTGTAGTTTCCTATGTCTTACCTGTGATTTATAAATTGTGATAGTTTACACTGTCAAGTTCTTAGGTAATAATTTTCTGCATCAGTATTGTGAGAGTGAAGTCATGTTGGTGGAATATTGATATAGGCAGTAGAGTATCTGAAATGCACTTTCTGTGGTGGTTCCTCCCAACTTGTCAATAATGTGCTCTAAATGGATATGGGAGAGACCTAGCCTGAGGACCTGCATAATTCCATAAGAGTTGCTTCATTTATTTCTAGTCTTGCTTTGGAATGAGTGTCCAGACCCTACTGAATTTTGGTCATCTCTATCCATTACTAAATGGGAATGTTAGGTGGAAACATTTTATCTCTGTTATTATTTTTTTTAGCACCAGGTTTTATTTGTTCTTTTTAGATATATATGACAGTAGAAGGTATTTTGTACATACATGGGCTATAACTTATTCTATTTAGGATCAGAGAGAACATTTGGCCTTTTTTGTTTGTTTGTTTGTTTTGGTATTGGCTTATTTCAGTTAGTATAATAGTCTCAAGTTCCACCCATTTACCAGCAAATGCCATAAATTTCATTCTTCTTTATGGATGAGAAATACTCCATTGTGTATATGTACCATATTTTCTTTAACCTTTCATCTTTTGAAGGGCATGTAGGTTGTTTCTATAGCTGAACTATTTTGAATTGAGCTGCTGTAAGACATTGATGTGGCTTTGTCACTGTAGTATGTTGATTTTAAGTCTTTTCGATATACATGTAGGCTCAACTGTCTATCTTGGCACTTAAGTTGGTTCTCTAGCTTAACTATTGTGATGTTGTTATAAACATTTATGTGGCTGTGTTGTGACACTGTAGTATGCTGATTTTAAGTCCTTTGGTTATGTCATGTCACTGTAGTATGTTGATTTTAAGTCCTTTGGTTATATATGTAGGCCCAACTCTCCATCATGTCAGCGTAGGAACTGACTTCCTCAACAAGACTTCTAAATTGCAAAAAATAAAATCAAGAAACAACTGGGTTGATAACTGTTTGAATGGCGGTTCCATTCCAAATTTTCTGAGGAATCTCTGTACTGTTTTCCAGAGTGCTTGTACCAATTTGCAGTCTCACTAGCAATGCATGAATATAACTTTTTTCTCACATCCTCTCCAGCATTTATTGTTACTTGTATTCTTGATAATTGCCATTCTGACTGAGAATGGAATCTCAATGTAGTTTTAATTTGCATTTTTCTAATTGTTAAAGATGTTGAGCATTTAAAAAATATATTTGTTGACCAATTGTATTTCTAGTTCTATGAACTACAAGTTCAGATCCTTTGCACATTTATTGACATCCTGTACCCACTAGAAGAAAATATAGACCCAAGCATATTGGGTTATTTGTGTGTGTGTGTGTGTGTGTGTGTGTGTTTGTGTGTATGAAGTTTTTTGATTTTTTTTGTGGGGGGAATTACTGGGAACTAAACTCAGGGGCATTCAATCACTGAGCCACATCCCCAGCCTTATGTTTTACATTTTATTTTATTTTATTTTTATTATTTTTAGTTGTAGATGGACACAATATATGTTTATTTTTATGTAATTCTGAGGATCAAACCCAGGGTCTCACACCAGCAAGGCAAGTGCTCTACCACTGAGCTCCACCCCTAGCCCTGTTTTGCATTTTATTTAGAGGCAGGGTCTAGTGCCTCACCATTCCTAAAGCTAGCTTTGAACACTCGATCCTCCTGTTTCAGTCCCCCGAGCTAGTTTTTTGAGTTCTTTATATATCCAGAAGACTAATGTTCTTCCATTTTGTAGCCTCTCTGTTCATGTTCTTGATCATTTTCTTTGCTGTGAGAAAGCCTTTTACTTTGTTACCTTCCCTTTTATTGATTCTTAATTTTATTTGTTGCAATTTAGAAGTCTTGTTGAGGAAGTCAATTCCTAAGCCAACATGATGGAGAGTTGGGCCTATATTTTCTTCTAGTGGATACAGAATGTATGGTCTATTGCCTAAGTCTTTGATATACTTTGAGTTGAGTTTTGTGAAGGGTAAAGGATAGGGGTTCAATTTGATTCTCCCAAATACATATTTCCAGTTTTTTCAGTACCATTTGTTGAAGAGGCTGTCTTTTCTTTTAATGTATGTTGTTGGTGCCTTTGTCTAGTTTGAGATAACAGTATTTATGTGGTTTTGTCTCTGTGATGTATTTTCTGTTCAATTGGACTTCTTACCTGTTTTGGCACACCATTCCATTTTTGTAGCTCTATAGTATAATTTGAGATTAGGCATTGTGATGTCTGCCACCTCCTTCACTTTTCTCAAAAAGGATTGTTTTGAATATTCTGATCCTCTTGTTTTTCCAAGTGAATTTCATGACTACTTTTTCTATTTCTAAGAAAAATATCATTGACATTTTAATAGGAATTGTATTAAAACTGTAGCATTTTGATAGTATGTCAATTTTGATAACATATTTTTGCCACTCCATGAACATTGGAGGTCTTTATCTTCTAAGATCTTCTTCAATTTCTTTCTTTAGTGTTTGGTAATTTTCATTACAGAGGTCTTTCACTTCTTAGGTTGTTTCCTGAATATTTTATTTTTTTAAATTTTTTGATCCTATTGTAATTCATCAGCTGATGCATAATTTGTGTATGGGACCATAATTAATTTAAGGGTGTTAATTCTATATCCTGCTACTATTCTGAGTTTGTTTATGAATTATAAAAGTTGTGTGTTGTTTTGGGGGGGTCTTCTACATATAGCATCTTGTTGTTGGCAAATAGGGACATTTGAGCTCTTCTTTTCCTATGAATATCCCTTTAATTTCTTTTTTTTTCTTTAATTTTTTTGGCATTTGGAATGTTCACCTTGGGATTTTTGGTATAGAGCTTTTAAAATGTTCAGTTAGGTTCCTATTATCCCTAGTTTTTCTGTCATTTTGAACATGAATGGATGCTATATTCTTTCAAATGCTCTTTCTTAATCTATTGAGATAAATATGTGGTTCTTTTTTTTTAAGTCTATTGATGAATTACATTTTGCTTTCTGTAGGTTGCATCCCTGGGATGAACCCCACTTGATCATGGTGCACTATATTTTAAATATGTTTTTGTATGTAGTTTTCCAGTATTTTATTAAGAGTTTTTACATGTATGTTCATCAGGGATATTTGTCTAAAGCTTTATTTGTTTGATGTATCTTTGTTTGGTTTTGGTATCAGGGTGATTCTTGCTTCATAGAATGAGTTTGGAAGTGTTCCATCCTTTTCTATTTCATGGAATAATTTGAGGAGTATTGATGTTAGTTCTTCTTTAGAGGTTTGGTAGGAATTTCCAGAAAGTTTATCTAGTCCTGGACTTTTCTTTATTGGTAAGTCAAAATACTGATCCATGAAAAATAATTGGTTCAAAAATGATAGAAATGGCTGGGCTCAGTGGTACATGTGTATTAATCCCAGCAGCTTGGGAGGCTGTGACAGGAGAATCACGAGTTCAAAGACAGTATCAGCAATGGCTAGGTGCTAAGCAACATAGTGAGAACCTGTCTCTAAATCAAATACAAAGCAGTGATGGAATGTGGCTCAGGGATCGAGTACCCCTGAGTTGAATCTGCAATATAAATGCTAGAAATGAGAAAAAATGTGAATATGTATAAATGTCCATGAATCATTCAGGTCACAATTAAACAGGAAAGGATATATATATATATATATATATATATATATATATATATATATATATATATATATATATATATATTAAAAAATAGATCTCAGTGCTTTTGTGGTGCTAGTGATTGAAGCCATAGAATCAAGAAATTGAGGCACATTCTCTGTGAGTGGGCTACATTTATAGTCATTGTCTTTCATTTCTAGTACTTTTGTTCATCAGTATAGGACATGAGGTCATATAGATTACATGCTGAAAAAGTGTGCAGTCCATGAAAATTTTTCACTTATGAGGAGGATTGAGAAAATTGACATCATATTGTATGACAGTACTAACTGGACCATCCTGCTCTGCTGGGACCAGATAAACTCTTCTCAATGAAATTTTACAGTCTCAGGAAGTCATAGTTTGGGCTGGGGTTGTGGCTCAGCAGTAGAGCACTCGCCTAGCACATACAAGACACTGGGTTCGATCCTCATAAAAATAAATAAAATAAAGGTATTGTGCCAAATACATCTAAAAATATTATTTTTTTTAAAAAAAAAAGAAGTCATAGTTTATAAAATTGTCCTCCAAAAGTCTTTTACATCTACAATGCCATGGGAAATAAGACTAGATATGAATAGAATGCATGAATTGAAATAATCCTCTTCTTTTGAGTGGTGAGTATAAACTCAGTCTTTATAATTTTAATAGTACAATTCTTTTAAAAATCATCATAATCATTATCATTATAGTCATTATCATCATTTATTTTACTGTTGGGCATTGAAGCCAGAGCTCATACATTCTATGTAATACATTACATTACCACTTAGCTCTTTCCTCTGTCCTACCAGTAGATTCTCTCCGAGGAAATGCCACAAAATTCATATTTTTGTTTGTTTGTTTGTTGTTTGGAAAGACAATGTTGGGCTCATTCTGAAAGCATGAGTGACTTAATAGCCTATTTAAATATTTTATCATGCCAACTATTACTACATAACAACTTTCTGCTACCTCCCTAGTGCTTCTTTCTACATTTCCCCATGACAATGTGGTATGGATAAGAGTGTATAAACTCTGAAAGGTGTCATCTTTCAACAGTTTTATTCCTAGGGGAGGTAAAGTTCTGTTTGTAATACACATAAGATAGAAAAAGTAGCTGGAAGTAAGAGACCAGCATATTTGCTGTCTCCTACACTGGAATGTCTTTGTAAAACTGTTTACTGCATTCCTCTAATTTCTATAGATGTTTTCATATACTTGTTGACCATTTTTATTTCTTCTGTGAAGTTCCTGTTCAATTTATTTGCCCATTTGTTAATTGAGTGGTGGTGGGTGGTGGTGGTATTAGTTTTAATTTATATTTTTTAGTTCTTTATCTATCCTGGAAGTTAATGCTTTTTCTGAGGGGCAGGGGGAAGGGTATATTTCCTATTCTGTTGGTTCTCTTTTCACATCCTTGGTTTTTTTCTTTGCAATGAAGAAGCTTCTTAGTTTGATGCCATACCTTTTATTGATAATTGATTTTACTTCTTGCTGAGGGGCCTGCCTTTCCAACATCAACTGATGGGAGCTTGAGGGCACAGAGAAACCCCCTCCAGAAACAGTTTCAGAGAATGGTGTCTGGCTGTATTGTGGAGCAAAAAATGGCTTTTATAGTGGGTATGTGGCAATTTACATATAACAGTCATGATAGGCCAGAGATGATACACAACATATCATATTATGGGAGTCCTGAAACCAAGAGTCTAGGAGCTGCCATGTAAGCTAACCTTGTACTAACAGGGAAATAACTTCTTGTCAAAGGAACAGGGAAATGGTGCTTGCCAGTGTTCTGACAACACTCTGTCTCAAAACATAGAGCTGTAGTTAGCATTTCCCTGCTGCACAATCATTAGCAAGATAAGCATTCCTCCACATAGATCCAAGGTCAGGCCCACCAACAACTCCTTGTGCTTTAGGGATCTTATTAAGAAATCAAATTCTAAGCAGATATGGTGGAGTTTGGGGCCTACATTTTCTTCTAGCAGGTGCAGGGATTCTGGTCTAATACTTAGGTCATTGATCCACTTTGAGTTGAGTTTTGTGCATGGTGAGAGAATGAGAGTTTAATTTAATTCTGCTATGTAAGGATTACCAATTTTCTGAGCACCATTTGTTGAAGAAGCTATCTTTTCTCCAATGTATAGTATTGGTGCCTTTGTGTATAGTATGAGGTAACTGTATTTATATGGATTTGTTTCTATATCATCTGTTCCATTGGTGGTCTTACCTATTTTGTTGCCAATACCATACTGATTTTCTTTTTATAGCTCTGTAGTGTAATTTGAGGTCTGATATTGTGATGCCTCCTGTTTCATTTTTCTTGCTAGGGGTTGTTTTGGATATTCTGTGTCTTTTGTTTATCCAAGTGAATTTCATGATTGCTAATTCTGTTTGTGTGAAGAAAATCTTTGGACTATTGAGGGGAATAATTGCATTAATCTTTTTACACTTTCAGTATGATGGCCATTTTGACAATTAATTCTGGATATCCAAGAACAGAGATGTCTTTCCATCTCCTATGGTCTTCCACAATTTATTTCTTTAGTATTCTGTAATTTTCAATGTAGATATCTTTAACCTCTTTTGTTAGGTTGATTCACAAGTTTTTTCAATGAGATAGTTTTCCTAATTTATCTTTTAGCTTATTCATTATTGGAGTATAGAAACACAATTTATTTATGAGTATTATTTTTGTATCCTTCAATTTGGTGAATTAATTTGAGTTCTAGAAGTTTTCTGGTGGACTTCTTTTGGGGTCTTCTAAATATATAATTATGTCCTCTTCAAGTGGACCTAGTTTTACCCTTTTTTACCCTATTCACATCCCTTTAATTACCTTTCTTTGCCAAATTGCTCTGGCTAGAGATTAACAGACTTGATTTGTTCAGCTCTCTATTCATTCAGTAGTGAATTTTATCTTCTGGGATTTTATTACACTATGATTTGATAGATTGCAGGGTATTATCTCTACATTTTGTACTTGCTACAAGTTGGTTTGTGTACTAATAGAAGTAGTGAAAGTGGGCTCCCCTTTCTCATTCCAGTTTTTAGAAAGAATGCTGTAGTAGTACTCCTTTAGTATTAGGTTGGCCTTGGGTTTGTCAGACATAGCTTTTACAGTGTTGGTATGATTCTTTCATTTCTGTTATTTCTGGTGTTTAAAGCATGAATGGATGTAGTATTTTTTCAAAAAGAGATGCTTCAATTATTTGGATAATTATGTGTTCTTATCTCTGTGTCTATTTGTGTGATGAATTAAATTTACTGATTTCCATTTGTTGAATCAACGTTGCATTCCTGGGATGAAACCCACTTGGTCATGGTGCATTATCTTTTTAATATATTTTTGTATGAGATTTAGCAGTATTTTATTGAAGATTTTTGCATCTATGTTCATTAAGGATATTAATCTGAATTTTTCTTTTTTTGATGTTTCTTTGTCTAGATTTGTATCAGTGTGAGATAAGCTTCATTGAATGAGTTTGAAGAGTTCCCTCTTTTTCAATTTCATGAAATAATTTGAGGAGGATTGGTATCAGTTTTTCTTTAGAGGTTTGGTAGAAATTGGCTGAGCATCTATCTGGTCCTGAGCTTTTCTTTGTTGGTAGGCTCTTAGTGACTTCTTTATTCTCATTATTTGTAATTGATCTGTTTAAATTTTCTAGATCCTTCTGGTTTGATTTGGGTAGCTCATATCTCCAGAAATTACTGATGTCTTTAAGATTTTCTAGCTTATTGGGGTATATATATATTTTAAATAGCTTCTATATATGCTCTGTTTCAGTCATGTCTGTGGTGATATTTGCATTCTCACCATAGGTTTTGGTACTTTGCATTTTTTTCTCTTAGTTACCTTGGCTAAAGTTTGTCAGTTTTGTTTATTTTTTTTTTTAAAAACACAACATTTTGATTCATTTTTTTTCAATTTTTACATGTTTATTTTATCAATTTCATCTTTAAATTTTATTCTTTCCTGTCTTTTGCTGATTTCAGTGTTTTTCTGTAGGGCCTTGAGAGGTAATGTTATTTACTCAATAACTTTCTATTCTTTTAATTTATGGGCTCAATGATATAAACATTTATCTTAAAACTGCCTTGGCAGTGTTCCAAAGATTTTTATATATTATATCACAATTCTCATTTTCGTTCATATTTTCTTTATTTTAACCTTGATTTGTTCATCTATCCATTCATCATTCAGTAGTGAATTTAGTCTACTAGTGTTAGCTTTTTAAATCTTGTTGATTTCTAGTTTTATTCCATTATGATCTGATAGAGTGCAAGATATCTCTATTTTTAGTATTTGCAAAATGTTGCTTTATGTACTAAAATATGTTCTATTTTTGGAAAATGTTCCCTGTGTATCTAAGAAGAAAATGTATTCAGTCATTGATGAGTAAACTGTTCTATATATTTCTGTTAGATCTAAATTATTAATTGTAACTTTAGTTCTCTACCTTCTATGTATAATTTTTGTTTGTTTGATCTGTCTAGTGATGAGAGAGGCATGTTAAAGTTCCCAAAATTATTGTGTTGTGATCTGTTTGATTCTCAATATTGAGAAGAATTTACATAGATGCTTCATAGTTTGGAGCATATATATTTACTGTTGTTATTTCTTTCTTTTATATTACTCCCTTAAGCAATATGAAATGGCCTTTTTTATCTGTTCTAAGTAACTTATGCTTAAAATCCATTATATCAGATATGAGAATAGAAACACCTGCTTGTTTATGAGATCCATGTGATTGATGTGGTTTTCTTACCCTTTCACAGTGGATATCTTTGGATATCTTGTGAATATCTTTGCCTATTAGGTTAGTCTCTTAGAGACAGCATAGTGTTGGGTTTTGTTTTTTAATTCAATCTGCCAGCGTATACCTTTTGATGAGTTGAGTCCATTAACATTCAGTGTTATTATTGAGATATGATTTGTATTTCCTTTTATTTTGATTTATTTCTAATTATCAAGTTGAATTAGATTATACTTTGATTAACTATTATTTATTTGTAGTTTTACTCTGTTTTTATTTGAATATTTTATTTTTTCTTCATGAAATATTTTATTGAGTATGTTTTATAATGCCAGATTTCTAGTTGTGATTTTTTAAAAATTTTTTTATGGATGCTTTTAACTCATATTTAAATCTGACATAATTTGGTATTCTTGGTGTGGTATCCATTTTCTTCCAGAGCTTGGTATATATTATTCAAACACCACCTAGCTTTTACTATCTGGGTTGATAAGTCAGCTGAGATCTGGATTGGTTTTCCTTGCCTTTCAATGTGACCAATCATTTTTCTCTAGCAGGTTTTAAAATTCTATATTTACTCTGTTAGGCATTTTCATAAAAATGTGGCTAGAAGTGGGCCTGTTGCAATTTTATATATTTTGAGTTCTATATGCCTCCTGTATTTGCTTTTCTATTTCATTCTTAAGATTTTGGAAATTTTCTCTTATTTCATTGAATAATTTGTTCATTTTTTTGGTTTGAAACTCAATGCCTTCATCTACCCCAATTAATCTTAAATTTAGCTTTTTCATATTATCGCATATTTTTTGAAAATTTTGTTCATGGTCTGGTAACATCTTTTCTCCATGATGAACTTTATTTTCAAGATTATGTACTACTACTTTATTACCTGAACATCTGTCCTTCAAGTCACCTCATTTATTGGTGATGCTTTGTATTGAATTTTTAATTTGGTTTATTGATTTATGCATTTGGAGAATTTCTGATTGATTTTTTTAGAACTTCTATTTCCTTATTGAAGTGATTTTTCACTTCTTGTATCTTCTCTGATTTTACTCCTTACATTATCTTTTATCTCATAGGTCAGTTGAAGTATAAACTTTCAAAATTCCTTCTCTGATGTTCTCTTCACTGTGGTTTTTGTGGAATATGCTGTTGAGTCATTCTGGTTTGTTTAGAATGATTTGTTCCCTTGCTTGTTCATATTGTTTGTGTGTCCACTCATTTATCTAAATGAATCTGCCTCCACAGAACTTCTAGTCTGTGTATTTCTAGTGATCTTGAAGATATCCTGTGGCTCACATATTTGGGGGAGGGGGAGTCAAATAATTGCAACCAACTGTATGTACAATATATAAAACTAAATTGAGTACTTAATTTTTATTTTCACACAAAGTTGTTACAATAAACAGAACTGTACTGATTTCTGTCAGTAAAGACAGTAAGTAACCCTGAATTATATCTTTCATAAAATCAAAGAATAGATGTTTCTTATAGCTTCAACTGTATTAATTGTTGTTTCAGCATTAGTGGTGGTGTCTGTGGAGTTTTATAAACAAATTAGTGTTAGGAGAAATTAAAAATAGACTTCCTTATGAGGGAAGGTGCAGTGAGGATAGAAAACGATTTGTAGTTTCCAGGTGTGAATAGGGCAGATGCATAGTTGATATAGGATGTGTTGTTTATGAGGAAGAAGGAGAAAAAAAGAAGTAAAAATATAGAGTAAAGAGAGAACAATGGAATTTGACTGTTTATAAGAGAAAAAAGAGAAATAGAAACAAAGGGAAATAAAAGTTTTGAAACAGAATATAAAGTCAATCCAAAATATGCTAATTGACCAGAGGGTCAAGCCTAACCTCAAAAAACAGAATAAGGAAAAAATAATCATGTTTAAGAATGCTACAAATGAGAAATCAGAAAAAAATATGTACATGTACAACTGTATAAATGTCTACCATGTATTCATCAATACACGATGGAAAACTAAAAAGGAAAAAAAAAACATAAGATTGTCACTAAGAGTATGTGCTTGCTGTCTTGGGTGTCTTTCCATCTCTCAGTTTTCATTCTCCATGGGATGGTATGAAGAGTTGTGAGAGGTGCTGTCAGCTCTACCCCCAGAGATTATATTACTATAATCTCTGATTTAATTTTTATTTGTATTTTCTGTTTTTTCCTCTTTGTGTTTTTATTTTGTCAACTGAATATTATTTCTTTTTCTGCTGACAGATTCAAAAGTTCAGAGAATTTCAGAATTTTAAAGAATTTTAGCAACCATCTAGTCTTTCAGCATGTATTTGACATGCTGGCCAAATGATAATTTTGAGAATGAACCTGAAACTTAAAAATATTAAAGGGGCTTTTCTGGGTACAAATGATGACAGCAATGATATTTGAACTCCAGTTCCTTAGTTCTAAGCGAGAGAGAGAGAGAGAGAGAGAGAGAGAGAGAGAGAGAGAGAATTTTTTTAGTACTTATTTTTCAGTTTTTGGTATACCACTACATCTTTAATTTTATTTTTATGTGGTGCTGAGGATCGAATCCAGCACCCTGCACATGCCAGGGAGCGCCTACCACTTGAACCACATCCCCAGCCCCTGGTTATAATTTTTAAGGTGAATTTTTTTTTCATAATAGAATGAGGACTGACTATAGGAACCCCAAATAAAGAGGACAAGACTAGAACTATTAAGTGACCACAGTAATAGAGGATCAAATTTAATTAATGAAGAAAGGGACTATTTTGAAGAGTAACAATACTGTGTTGCATAGGAATAAGGGTTTTAGAAAACAGTCTAAAATCTTGGGGTTTATGATCTGTTTGATGCACACAAAACAGGAATTAATATTAAAAGCTCTCTATAAAGGCATTTTAATACAATATTTAGAGGATGTCTGATAGCTTGTATTTTTTCTGTTTGCATCCTTGTTATGCAAGAGTGAATTAGAGACTAGTGAATTTGTTAGAATACATGGATAAAATTTGTTGGAATATATGGATCTGTGGCCCAAAGTGGGTATCCATTAACCTTCACTTTCTTTCCAACTTGCTAGTGTTCTTACAATGTACATGTACTATTGGGTGCAGGAATGATTGACAGGCAAAGTCATTACAAAGCTTCAGTTGAGTAGTTGGTAAGGTATTTAGACAGGCCATTGAGACTCCATTTAGTTTACCCTTGTGTCAGGAATCTGCATATTCATGGGATATAAATTTCAAGTTTGGAGACTGCCACTGAGTTCTGCAGATGAGGTACTGGGAAATGGATTCCCAGAGGAAGGAAGACACTTACATAATGGTTAGGGAAACAGAGGTATGAACACCAAGACTCTGCTTTTATGGCAGTCTTTCCCCTTGATCATCTGAGTGCCTGTAAAGGTTTTAAAGTGCTTGCTAGTTTATTTGGACCTGAATAAAGTTGGACCTATATAGGAAAAATTGATTTTATAATTTATTTCAATTTTTCTGACAAAAGTATTCTAAATAACATATATATTCACTTTTTAACTTTCAAATTTTTTAAAGTTTCAGAGAACTCTGTGCACTGTTTGTGGGTAAAGGGAATAAATACGGTATTTCTATTGGTGATTTCTATGCTGAAGAACAAAGACTGCCATTTTCTTTTTCTTTTTTTTTTAAAGAGAGAGAGAGAGAGAGAGAGAATCTTTAATATTTATTTTTTAGTTCTCGGCGGACACAACATCTTTGTTGGTATGTGGTGCTGAGGATCGAACCCGGGTCGCACGCACGCCAGGCGAGTGCACTACCGCTTGAGCCACATCCCCAGCCCAAGACTGCCATTTTCAAGCCATCTTCCTTAGTATTTGACCCATGGATATCCAAGAGAGGGAATTATGCATCTTGTTACCTTGTCTTGGGTTATCAGAGATTTGTTTCAGTTCAGGTGGAAAAAAAAATGTCAGCCATTACTTGGGTTTAAGTTCAGCCTTCAAGACAGGCAGTTTGCAAGTATAAATTATCTTCAGGTTCTGCTGCTGTATTGACTATCACTCTGAATTGGAACTCAGAGTACTTTCATTGAATATTTTATAAATTCACAGCAGTAGAGGCAGAAGGAAGTGAATATGAGCTTTTTTGTAAATGGAGGTCATATTTTAATTATTTCAATCAAGAACCACCATTTAATAAATTATACCTAAACTTTAAACAGACTTTATTTTTAAAATAAAATAACTCACCCATTGTTGTTGTACATTTTTGCTCTAAAGATCTACCCAAAAAACTCATCCAGGTGATTCCTGCTTTGAAATGATTGAGAACAACTATGAAGCTCATATTAAGGTAAAGGGATATTTTGTAAAATTCATGTTCTTGCTCTGAATTTTGTGTTTTTAAGATGTCAATGCTGAAAATTCTGCTATATTTTTTTCTGACATTTTATATGAAAATTTGCTTAGTTTAACAAGACTTATAATACTTTAATAATTTAATGCCTAAGTTAATTTTTCTAGAATCATGAAATTTCCCTGGTGCTTTTAGTTTGGAATGTATAATATATAACATAGCTATATATATAACATATATATAACATAGCTTTTCTTTATTCATTTGAACCCTTGGTTGATGTTTTACTATCATAACATTTTCAGAGATTTTTATTCTCTATTTTACTCCTTGGCTCTGTATGTATACTAAAATAATATTGAGAATTGTGGCAACCAAAAGTCTAGAATCTGTATCTTAATACTTGTATTAAAAAGTGTTTACATATCCATATTTTCTGAGTCTTTCCACTAAAAGTGACAGTAATTTTAAAAAAAGTACTGTAAATAACAGAAAGATTAGTAGAACAGAAGGAAGTACTAGGTCCTGAATTAGAACAAATTATATTCTATGCTTTTATAATTATATGCTAGTATATAACTTCTATTGTGATGTATAACTGAAAAGAACCAATACAAATTCTAAAAAAAATGAGGTAATGAACTTTTCTAAAAATTTACTCTTCATCTAATTGAAGAATAGATGGTGTGTGCAAAGTAATAATCAGTTCTGGAAGCAGAGACTCTCAATAATTCTGTAATACTTTAGTTTCAGAATTGTTGTTTTTCCATTATAATTTCTTAAAATATCTAAATTCTATGACACATTCTGAAATTTCAAATTTTAGTTTCTATATTTACTTAAATATTCATTGTAAAACACTACTATTTTTATGAACTATTCCAGGTTAGCAATAAAAAATCCTGGAGCAGTAAAATAAAATTTAAATGTAAATGACATCTTTTGTTTTTGAAATGACTTTAATTTTATTTCAGTTATTAAGAGCTAAATATTATGTGAATAAGAAGTGTGTAATATTTATTTGGGGGGAAATTAATATAGAGCTATCATAGTGTGTTGCATTTAGAATGCTATTATGGTATTATTCATAACTTAACTGAGCTCATTTGGCCTGGAGAAATGCACCATTTCTAAAAGCTGGTGTTATACACAGTATTGAACATGAGTAAATGTGGAGAAAATAAATGTCTACTTGCTGAAATGTCCTAAGTATTGTAATATGCATGAGACAACTAGTAATTAAGTCTACTGAATTCAAAAATATGCTTTAAGTTTGTATTCTCTTTTAATATATAGTATGTGAAAGTTTGAGTAAGTTATCTCAAATTGGTGCTATAAAGGAAGAATCCTTCTTGCTTATCTTTCATTATACAAATACACATGTGAAGATGTAAATTTGGTGTCAACATACCTTATATACTAACCGGGAGATGATAAACTGTAGTATAAAGGTGTATTAAGAATTGTAATGCAGAAAAAAAAAGGACTTCTTCCACTGTCTTGTTACCTATGTCAAGCAAACCTGGTGATATGATTTGCAGCACCACCTGGTTTATTAAAAAAATATTTTATTGTTTTATATCTTATTGTTTTGTTAACTCAATTATATGAAGTTACTGGAATAAAAAGAAGATATGCCCCTTTCTAAAACAAATGACTTACTCTAATACTATTTTCCTTGAAGAAAACATCTCTTCATTGTCTATTCATTGTGCCATCTCTGTCACTGTGGTTTGGTCATTGAGTTAATGTTTCTGTTTAACAACACTGTGTGGTTTTTATTCATTGATATCACCCCCACATGATTTTTTTGTCATTCCTCTTTTTCTTGGAAGGAGAAAAATTTGTATAATCATTTATCTTGAGCTATTTGACACATAGGATGGACAAAACTTATACTGTTTATGTATCCAATCAATCTTCTTTAATAGATACTCTTAAAGCTCATATCTTACAGCTTTCCCCACAAGAGGTAATCCATGCCAATATAAGTCATAAAAACACATTAAAATATCACATATAATTTCTCATATTGTTAGTCTTTTTCAAAAGTACTCTAAGTAAAGATGGCTACAATTTTTATCCTACATCATTCAGCTTAAGAAAATAGTATAATGGATTTCAGTATTTGTGTAAAAATCAATTGAAGATAAGAGGAGTTACATTTTGGAAATCTCTATGTCATGGCTCATAATCCTTTCCCCATTAGAAGGTATAGCTTAGTGAGAAAATTATAGTTTGAGTATGCATCAAAATGCTTATTCTATTGTACCTACAGTCATGGAGAACATTAATTAATTTTTTAACTTTGGTTCTTATTATATCTTAATCTTTTTTCCCTAGAACATCCCAGAAGAAGGAGGAGAATTAACTGAAGCTTCCAGACAATCCATGAAGGATGGTAAGCTATTTGAAGACTGCCTGATGTTGTGCAGCTTATTGACTTGAAGTTACAGAATTTTTGTATATCATTTATTTTGTTTTTATTGTTAGAAGTAAAATATGACACTGGGAACCAAAAGAGTGGAAACTTCCCTGACAACAGTAACCCTGCCAGTCAAAAGAAGGATGTAGTTGAAACACTTGTGCAGGCAATCAGAATAAAGAATGATTGTTCTTTCTTTTCATCACCTGACTCAAAGGTAAGTTTTTAAAATCTCTTTCCTTCTTTCTTTCTTTTTTTTGCATATCATCTTCCATGATGACAAAAATGCTAGAAAGAAACAAGGCTACAAAATTACAATAGAAAACAAGGATAGCAACAGGTGAATTAACATTGACAGAATGTGGCAGGAATAAACAATTCTTTGGTGTGCCCTTATGGAAAGAAAGAAATAGAAAAGAAGCCAAAAGAACAGCTTTATAAATATGAAGCTGAGAAAAGGGGATGCATATGAAGAGCAAGATAAGTATCCAGATTGAATAAGAGAGTCAAGATGGCTGATACTTAAAATAAGAAATATTGAAATTAATAAGAGTAGCAACTCAATATTAGTCCAAACATAGGAATATTAGGGGAAGTACATGCTGGATATTTGAACAAAGTGTCATATTTGTCTATTTTTTACTCTTGACATTCTTGAATGACTAGGAGGCAGGGTGTGGGATTACCATCACAATAATTTTGTGATTATAATGAATAGAAAAATAAACAAATAAATGAGGCATATTTTAGACACTTAAAAATCAATAGTTTCTTTACTTCTGTTCTTATTAAACCTTCAAGTAATTTATATTTAGTATCAATTAATATAAACTTAATTTATTGATGGTTAGTGCTTGTTGAATTATATCAGAATGAACACTACTGTCACATATAACTAAAAAGAAATCAATAAAATATATATATAACTGCTATTCAAAGAAAATATAAATCTAAACAGAACAAGTAATAGTGGTAATGAACATGATAAATGAAAAATAAATAAAGTTCTGAAAATTTAAAAAAGATGCTTAATTTAAAAAAAAAATTGTACACAGTAATTACACAAAATTTTTATGGTGGCATGTTTGTACATACACATAGATCAATTATACTCCCCCAATACTAACTTTAACATTTCTTCCTCCATACTCCCAATTTTATGTATGCTAATGGATAAAATTTATTATTCATCTATTTTCATGTTGAACATTTCTACCTCTAGTTTTCAATATATAATACTTGTTTTTTGAGTCTGGTTTATATTACTTAACATTATGCTTCCCTATGTCATTCATTTTCCTAAAATGGATTTAGTTTTGTTGTTTTCTATGTGTAAAAATCTTCCTTGTGTATATATAATACATTTTCTTTATCCATTTTTTTTTGTTAACAAACATCTAGCCTGATTCTTTAACTTGCCTATTTTGAATGGTGTCATGGTAAAGATGGGCATATGTATATCTCTAAAGTAAGCTGACTTTAATATTTTCCTGTAAGTACTGAGTAGTATAGTTGTATCATAAAGTAGTTTTATGTTCAGTTTTTTGAGTAGCCTTCATACGGATTTCCATAGGGCCATAGTAATTTATATTTCTACCAATAGTGTATAAGAGATTTTCTCCTCAATTTTTCCCACTATTATTTGTTTTCTTGATGATTACTTTTTTGAATGGTGGAAAATGGAGGCTTGATGTTGTTTTGATTTACATTTCCCTGATTGCTAAAGATGTTATGCATTTTTTAACCAAAGGGTTGGCCATTTATATCTCTTATTTTGAGAACCAGCTGTGAATTTGCTCATTGATTGAGAAGATTTTTGTGTTTCTGGTGTTAAGATGTTTGTGTTAATATTTTCAGGATATTAACCTTCTGTCAGAAGAGTAGCTGGCAAAGCTTTTCTCCAATTCTGGAGGCTACCTCTTCATACTGTTAATATGTTTCACTTACTATGCAGGAATTTTTCAGTTTGAAGCACTCCCTCTTATCCATTGTTGCTATTATTTTCTGAGCTGTAGGAATCTATTCAGGAAGTCATTGCCTACATACTGAAGTGTTTTCAATATATTTTCTTCTAGCAGTTGTAAACCTTCTAGTCTGGTACATATGTTTTTAGTCCTTTTTGAATAAACTCTTGTACAGTGTTAGAAAATAGTCATCTAGTTTTCTTTTACGTATGGATATCTAGTTTTCCCAACACTATTTCTAAAATGTCTTTTGTCTTTTCTCCAAAATATATTTTTGGCAACTTTGCCTAGAATCACATGAATGTACTTCTGTGGGTTTGGCTCTCTGACTTCTCTTCTATTCCATTGGTCTATGGGTCTTCCTTCTCACCAAGACCATGGTTTTTATTACTGTGGCTCTGTTTTATATTTTAAAATTGGGCATTGTGGTGTATCCATCATTGCTCTTATGATCAGCATCACTTTGTCTAAGTCATTTGTTTTTCTTCCATATAAATTTAGGAGTAGTTTTATTTGTTTTGTATTTACCCCCCATTTCTGTGAACAATATCATTTGAATTTGAATGGGAATGCATGGAATCTATAATTCAATTATGGTATATGGCCATTTTCACAATATTAAGTCTGCCTTTCCATGAACATAGGAGATTTTTCTACTTCCTGTTGTCTTCTTTAGTTTCTTTTTCAGTAATTTGTAATTTTTCTTGAAGAGGTCATTCACTTCCTTAACTAGGGTTATTCCTATCTATTTTTAAAGCTATTTGAATGACCTATTACCCTTGCTTTATTCTCTCCAGGTTTGCTATTGGTATATAGACAATTTATTGTTATATATATTTATTTTGTATCATTTTACTGTGATGAACTTATTCATTGGAAGTAGAATTCTTCTGATATAACATTTGTGGTCATCTAAGAATAGGACTATATAATTTGCATATAGAAATAATTTAACAATTTTAAGTTTTCTATTTGAATCCCTTTTATTTCTTTCTCTTGTCTAAAATTTTAAGTACTGTGATTAGTGAGGTTGGTGGCAATGAACATCCTTGTATTTTTCTGATTTCAGAGAAAATGTTCCTCTTCATTATACTATTGGCTTTGGGTTTGATACACTTGGTATTTATTATCTTGTTATAAACTTCTCTTATTTCTAGTTCCTCAGAGCTTTATTATAAAGGGCCATTGAATTTGTCAAAGGCTTTTCCTGCAGCTGATGAAATGATCACTTGGTTTTGCCCTTGATTCTATATGTGGTGTATTAGTTTCATTGATTTGCATTTATTGAATCATCCTGGAGCAAAATCAGCTTGTATTTTTTTGTATATGACACTAGAGACTCAAACCAGGAGCACAGTACCACTGAGACACACCCCCAGCCCCTTTTATTGTTCACTTTGATAAGGTCTCACTAATTTGCCCAGGCTGGCTTTGAAATTACAGTGGGCCTGAAATAACATCCTACCTTTCTGAGAATATAGACATATACCTCCATGCCTGACATTGTATGTTATTTTGTAATGTGCTGCTGAATGTGGTTTGCTAAGATTTTTATGAGAATTTTTATATTATGTTCCTCAAGGATATTGGTCTTAGTTTTTTCCTTGTTCTGTCCATATTCACTTTTCCAATGAGGGTAATACTTTACAGAATTGCTTTGAAAGCATCTTTCCTTTGCTCTTACATGTAATGGGGGGGGGATTAATATCAGTTCTTCATTAAATATCTGATAAAATTTAGCAATGCATTCACCTCTGGCCTTGGAGGCTTCTATTATTGCTTCAAATTAATTGCTTGGTATTGAGCTATTTGTTTTTCTCTATCCTTTTGATTCAAAATTTTTAGGACACATTTCATCAATATCTTCTAGATTTTTTCGTGTATTGCAATTTAAGTCTTTAATATAATCTAGATTTTCCTATGCATTGAAATACTAGTTTTCCACTCTCTAGAGATCCTCTGGATTTCAGTGGTATCTGTTGTTATATTTCTGTTTTTGTTTCTAGATTTATTCATTTGTATCTTCCTTCTCTTTTTTTTTTATTTTTTATTTACCTTTGCTAAGGGTTTATCAATCTTATTTACCTTTTCAACAACCAACTGTTTGTTTCATTAGTACTATGTTGGGTTTTTTTAATTTAACTTTCTACTTTATAAATTTGGCTGTGACATTTATTAATTCTTTTTTTGTATTGGTTTTAGAATTAATTTACTGATGTTTTTCTTAGACCTTGTGATGCATCATGAGGTTTTAAATTTGAAATATCTCAGATTTCTAAATGGAGGTAGCCATTGCTATAAACTTCCCTCATACAACTGCTTTTGGTACATTAGGGGAGAGACATGGGGAGGGAAAGAAAAAGTACTGGGTAGTAAGATTTATCAAAATATATTATGTGCATTTCTGTATTTGTTATACTGAATCCCATTATTTTATATACATATACACACACAATGTCTCAATAAAAGAAAAGAAAAAACCAAAGAACAAAAAAAAGAACTGTTTTTACTGTATCCCATGTTGTGTTTTGATTCTCACATGGGTCTGATGTTTATTTAAAACTTCCCCACCCCACCCCCGATTTCATCAGTGACACTTTGATTATGCAATTGTATTATTCATTCTTCAAGTGTTCATGCAGTTTCTATAGTTTTACTCACTGTTTACTTCTTTTTCTTAGTTAGATCATTATTTCATATATAATATTGGGGTTAATTTTGAAATAATCATACAAGATTGGTATACACTTTTCCAGTTTGATCCCCAGTACTCTCCCTTCTTGCCTACCTCTGTTATCTTTCTTCTCTACTGATTATTTTTGTATTTATTTGTAGTTGTTTTAATTAGTGCATCATTAATATACATAAAGGCACTTAGAGTTATCCAGGTACATTACCATTTATCAATGACTTGGTGATTCTCTCCTGAATTTGTAAAAACCATTCTTAGCTCTGAAATTTGGAATTTTAACCAAAATATAATGTGGACAGTTTCTTTTTTGGCCATATCTATTTGGCCTTCTAAATGCTTTCTGTGCCTGATGTACATATTATTTTCACAAATAAGGGTATGTTTCTGGTGCTAGTTCACTGAATAATTTTTCTATGCCTTCGGTTTGTATATACACTCCTTCCTTCAAGACCTTACTCTCGGTTGGTCTTTTAAAGTTGTCGTAAAATGCTTGTATATTTTTTAAAGTCTTTCCTTTTTATTACTGTAGGAAAGTTCTACATCATCCAACTTGTCTTCAAGACTTAACATTCTTCCATCTATCTGATGTAGTATGTTGGCAGTACTTCTAATTTGGAATTGTATTTGAAATAACAAATGTATTATTTCCAAATTTTCTCCTTTTTTAAAAAAAAAATTTATTGGTTGTTCAAAACATTACAAAGCTCTTGACATATCATATTTCATACATTAGATTCAAGTGGGTTATGAACTCCCATTTTTACCCCAAATACAGATTGCAAAATCACATTGGTTACACATCCAATTTTTACATAATGCCATATTAGTAACTATTGTATTCTGCTACCTTTCCTATCCTCTACTATCCCCTCTCCCCTCCCCTCCCATCTTCTCTCTCTACCCCATCTACTGTAATTCATTTCTCTCCATGTTTTTTCCCATTCCCCTCACAACCTCTTATATGTAATTTTGTATAACAATGAGGGTCTCCTTCCATTTCCATGCAATTTCCCATTTCTCTCCCTTTCCCTCCCACATCATGTCTCTGTTTAATGTTAATCTTTTCCTCCTGCTCTTCCTCCCTGCTCTGTTATTAGTTGCTTTCATTATATCAAAGAAGACATTTGGCATTTGTTTCTTAGGGATTGGCTAGCTTCACTTAGCATAATCTGCTCTAATGCCATCCATTTCCCTGCAAATTCCATGATTTTGTCATTTTTAGTGCAGAATAATACTCCATTGTGTATAAATGCCACATTTTTTTATCCATTCATCTATTGAAGGGCATCTGGGTTGGTTCCACAGTCTAGCTATTGTGAATTGTGCTGCTATGAACATCCATGTGGCAGTATCCCTGTAGTAGGTTCTTTTAAGGTCTTCAGGGAATAGTCCGAGAAGGGCAATAGCTGGGTCAAATGGTGGTTCCATTCCCAGCTTTCCCAGGAATCTCCATACTGCTTTCCATATTGGCCGCACCAATTTGCAGTCCCACCAGCAATGTACAAGAGTACCCTTTTCCCCACATCCTCGCCAGCACTTGTTGTTTGACTTCATAATGGCTGCCAATCTTACTGGAATGAGATGGTATCTTAGGGTGGTTTTGATTTGCATTTCTCTGACTGCTAGAGATGGACAGCATTTTTTCATGTACTTGTTGATTGATTGTATGTTCTCCTCTGAGAAGTGTCTGTTCAGGTCCTTGGCCCATTTGTTAATTGGGTTATTTGTTATATTATTGTTTAATTTTTTGAGTTCTTTGTATACTCTGGATATTAGGGCTCTATCTGAAGTGTGAGGAGTAAAAATTTGTTCCCATGATGTAGGCTCCCTATTTACTTCTCTTATTGTTTCTCTTGCTGAGAAAAAAAACTTTTCAGTTTAAGTAAGTCCCATTTGTTGATTCTTGTTATTAACTCTTGTGCTATGGGTGTCCTATTAAGGAATTTGGAGCCCAAACCCACAATATGTAGATCATAGCCAACTTTTTCTTCTATCAGATGCAGAGTCTCTGATTTGATATCAAGCTCCTTGATCCATTTTGAGTTAACTTTTGTGCATGGCGAGAGAGGGGGATTCAGTTTCATTTTGTTGCATATGGATTTCCAGTTTTCCCAACACCATTTGTTGAACATGCTATCCTTCCTCCATTGCATGCTTTTATCCCCTTTAGCAAATATAATATAGTTGTAACTTTGTGGATTAGTCTCTGTGTCCTCTATTCTTCACAATTGTTCCACCCACCTGTTTTGATACCAATATCATGCTGTTTTTGTTACTATTGCTCTGTAGTATAGTTTGAAATCTGGAATCGTATGCCGCCTGATCACACTTCCTGCTTAGATTTTCTTTTACTATTCTGGGTCTTTTATTTTTCCATATGAATTTCATGATTGCTTTATCTATTTCTACAAGAAATGCCGTTGGGATTTTGATTGGCATTGCATTAAACCTATAGAGAATTTTTGGTAATAGCGCCATTTTGTTGATGTTATTTCTGCCTATCCATGAACAGGGTATATTTTCCATCTTCTAAGATCTTCTTCTATTTCTCTCTTTAGGGTTCTGTAGTTTTCATTGTATAAATCTTTCACCTCTTTTGTTAGGTTGATTCCCAAGTATTTTTTTTTTTTGAGTATATTGTGAATGGGGTGTTTTTCCTCATTTCTGTTTCAGAATTTTTGTCGCTGATATACAGAAATGCCTTTGACTAATGCGTGTTGATTTTATATCCTGCCACTTTGCTGAATTCATTTATTAGTTGTAGTAGTTTCTTTGTAGACCCTTTTGGGTCTTGTAGGTATAGAATCATGTCTTCTGCAAATAGTGATAATATAAGTTCTTCTTTTCCTATTTTTATGCCTTTAATTTCTTTCATCTGTCTAATTGCTCTGGCCAGTGTTTTGAGAACTATATTAAATAGAAGTGGTGATAGAGGACATCCCTGTCTTGTTCCAGATTTTAGAGGGAATGCCTTCAATTTTTCTCCATTCAGAATGATGCTAGCCTGAGGCTTAGCATAGATAGCTTTTACAATGTTGAGGTAAATTCCTGTTATCCCTAGTTTTTCTAATGTTTTGAACATAAAGGTATGCTGTACTTTGTCGAATGCTTTTTCTGCATCTATCGAGATGATCATATGGTTCTTATCTTTGAGTCTATTGATGTGGTGAATAACATTTATTGATTTCCGCATATTGAACCATCCTTGCATCCCAGGGATGAATCCTAGTTGATCATGGTGCACAATTTTTTTGATGTGTTTTTGTATTCGATTCGCCAGAATTTTATTGAGGATTTTTGCATCTAGGTTCATTAGAGATATTGGTCTGTAGTTTTCTTTCTTTGAAGTGTATTTGTCTGGTTTCAGGATCAGGGTGATGTTCGCCTCATAGAATGAATTTGGAAGAGCTCCCTCTTTTTCTATTTCCTGAAATAACTTGAAAAGTATTGGTATTAATTCTTCTTTAAAGGTTTTGTAAAACTCCGCTGTATACCCATCCGGTCCTGGGCTTTTCTTGGTTGGTAGTCTTTTGATTGCTTCTTCTATTTCATCCATTGATATTGGTCTGTTCAAATTGTGTGTATCCTCCTGACTCAGTCTGGGTAAATCATATGACTTAAGAAATTTATCTATGTCTTCACTATCTTCAATTTTATTGGAATATAGGTTTTCAAAATAATTTCTTATTGTCTTCTGTATTTCTGTAGCATCTGTTGTGATATTGCCTTTTTCATCCCGTATGTTAGTAATTTGAGTTCTCTCTCTCTTCTCTTCGTTAGCATGGCTAAGGGTCTGTCAATCTTATTTATTTTTTCAAAGAACCAACTTTTAGTTTTGTCAATTTTTTCAATAGTTTCTTTTGTTTCAATTTCATTGATTTCCACTCTGATTTTAATTATTTCTTGCCTTCTGCTACCTTTGCTATTGTTTTGCTCTTCCTTTTCTAGGGCTTTGAGATGAAGTGTGAGCTCATTTATTTGTTGTTTTTTTTCTATTTTTGAGGCATGACCTCCAGGCGATGAATTTCCCTCTTAAAACTGCTTTCATTGTGTCCCTTAGGTTCCGATATGTTGTGTCTGTATTTTCATTTATCTCTAAGAATTTTTTGATTTCCTCCTTTATGTCTTTTGTAACCCATTGATCATTCAGTAACATATTGTTCATTTTCCATGTGATGTAGGGTTTTGCCTTCCTTCTTTTATCATTGATTTCCAGTTTCATTCCATTATGATAAGATAAGATGCATGGTATTATCTCCACCCCTTTATATTTAGTGAGGGTTGCCCTATGGCATAATATATGGTCTATTTTTGAGAAGGATCCATGTGCTACTGAGAAAAAAGTATGTCCACTTGATGATGGTTGATATATTCTATATATGTCAGTTAAGTCTAGGCTATTGATTGTGATATTGAGTTCTATAGTTTTCATATTCAACTTTTGTTTGGAGGATCTGTCAAATGGTGATAGAGGTGTGTTAAAGTCACCCATAATTATTGTGTTGTGGTCTATTTGATTCTTGAACTTGAGGAGAGTTTGTTTTATAGATGTCGCAGCACCATTATTTGGTGCATAAATATTGATAATTGTTATTTCTTGTTGGTGATTGGTTCCTTTTAACAGTATATAATGTCCTTCCTTATCCCTTTTGATTAACTTAGTCTTGAAGTCAATTTTATTCGATATGAGGATGGCCACCCCTGCTTGCTTACAAGGACCGTGTGTGTGGTATATTTTTTCCCAACCTTTCACCTTCAGCCTATGTATGTCTTTTCCAATCAGATGTGTCTCCTGGTGGCAGCATATTGTTGTATTTGTTTTTTTAATCCATGATACCAGCCTATGTCGCTTTATTGGAGAGTTTAAACCATTAACGTTTAGACTTACTATTGACATATGGTTTGTACTTCCAGCCATGTTTGATTATTTATCTTTTTTTAATTTAGTTTGTTTCTCCATGATTAGCTTTCCCCCCACCCTCTGTCTTTACTGAGGTACTTCCCACAGTTGGTTTTGGTTATTGTTTTTCATTTCTTCCTCGTGTAGTGTTTTGCTCAAGATGCTTTGCAATGCTGGTTTTCTGGCTGCAAATTCTTTAAACATTTGTTTATCATGAAAGATTTTTATTTTGTTGTTATACCTGAAGCTTAATTTTGCTGGATACAAAATTCTTGTTTGGCATCCATTGTCATTCAGTGTTTGAAATTTGTTGTTCCAGGATCTTCTCACTTTCAGCGTCTGTGATGAAAAATCCGTTGTTAACCTTATTGGTTTACCCCTGAATGTAATCTGCCTTTTTTCTCTTGTAGCTTTTAATATTTTCTCTTTGTTCTGTATATTGGATATCTTCATAACAATGTGTCTTGGCATTGGTCTACTGTGATTTTGTATGCTCGGTGTCCTGTATGCATCGACAGTTTGTATATCCGTTTCCTTTTTATTTCTGGAAAGTTTTCTGTAATTATTTCATTCAGAAGGTTGCTCATTCCCTTAGTTTGAACCTCTATACCTTCCTCTATCCTGATGACTCTTAAGTTTGTTTTTTTTTATGTTATCCCATATCTCTTGGATGTTTTTCTCGTGATTTTTTACCAGCATTTCTGAGTTGGCTAGACTCTTTTCAAGATGATATATTTTGTCTTCATTATCTGACATCCTGGCTTCTACTTGCTCCACTCTGTTAGTTATACTCTCATTTGAGTTTTTAATTTGGTTTATAGTTTCCTTCATTTCTAGAATTATTGTTTGAATTTTTTTATAATCTCTATCTCCTGATAAAGATGCTTATTTGCTTCTTTTATCTGTTTATGTAATTCATTTTCAATGTGTTCTTTCACTGTTTGAATTTGCTGTCTCATATCCTCTTTAAGATTCCATTGCATTGGTCTAAGGTATTCCTTGAGTTCTTTATTTGGCCATTTTTCTGATGCCTCTAGGTCCTCCTGAATATTTAGGCTGTCCTGCATTGTTTGCACTCCTTTTCTTCCTTGATTTTTCATGCTGCTCATGTTACTTCTTGTTCTGTTTGACTGCTGAGTTACTGTTTACTTCTATAAATTTATTTGATGCTTGGGAGGAAAGGTATTAGAAGGGAAGGGAAGAAGTCACTGTCACTGCCGGTTTCAATGAATTTATCTCCTCCGCCGCATTCTGGTGACGTCAGTTCTCTGTCATGGTGGTATCCCACGCAAATGGCGACAGTTTGTTCCCTTTGCTGGGTTACCAATGCAATGGGTGGGCCCTGACTGGCTCTCCCAAGCCCCGTCTCAATCCTGTGGCCAGTGCCTATGAAGGATTGGTTGGTATTAACCTCCACAGGTTCACAACGGCTGACCAGTTGTTTCAGTGGGATCGTTTAGTGTTGAGTCACGGAGGTTTGTCTGCGAGATGCAGGCAAACGGGAGCTTGAATTCTCTCCTTATTTTTTTCCAGAAACTCTTATTGTGGAGATGTTCTATCAAAACCTGGATTGCCTTCATTAATTCATGTTTTAATCTTTAATTCCTTGAACTATTTACATAATAAATTGTTTGAATTCTTTGCTCAGCATATCCTACACATCAATGTATGTGGATTAAATTATTGGGAAAATAATCACTTTGTGTAGTGTCTTACTGTCTTTCTCTCTCATGTTTCCTGTTTAACATGCAGAGTTTTGTGCAGATGTTCAAATAGGTTTCTATTCCCCTCTTAGATGTGGATCATTTTGTTGAGTAGATTTCTCTTCAGATATTCCCTGAACAGAATGTATGATCTATTTTCAAATTCCCAACTCATTGAGGGAAGTGCTATGACCACTAACAGAAAGCACTTTAAGAAAAAAGAATAGCCATCATTAATATCAAAAAGTTAGGAGCTAAGCACATGTTGATTTATGACAAAGCAAAAACTTTTAAAAATTGTCTCTACAACTCCAGAAACCAATGCAGAAGTGGTAATAATAAATAATGCCCAAAATTTATGTGTTAGTGATTCTAAAATTAATACTAAAATATATAGAAAAATGTGGTGAGATGGAAAAATGGAGAATAAGGAAAAAATGAGGAAGAAAAATAGTGCAAATACCAATGAAAAATAAGAAAACAAGTACAGAGAAAGTTAAAAGATCATGTAAGTTAGAAAATGAAAAACAAATGATAAGAAAAGCCACTTAAAGATGCAATGCCAAGAAAAATATATGATTTCCTTATCTGATGTAAATCAAATATAGGCACTTTCTTTCCCAACTTCTAGTTTAAAAATTAACCATTTTGGAGGTGTTTCTGGGGAGCAGCTACATTTTTACTAGTTTCTTCTCAATTCTAGCCCAATCAGGCCAATACTGATTGTGGAGTCTTGGATGTGGAAAATTTTCACCCATGCCTACCAGGAAGTGCTATAGGACCATTTTCACATGAAGAGGTAAATTATTCACAATACTGGTTTTTGTGGACCTGAGGATTGGACTCTGGCTATAGTAGGAGCTATCAATAAAACTCTCACACATAAACCCTGTGAGTCTGTCTGTGCTGAAAGCCCCAATTCCCAACTTCTTTTAGTGAGCTCAGGGTCATGCAAGACTCCAAGTCTCTGTGGTGTTTGGTTTCACTTTCTCTAAGCATGGTAGAGGTGGACTGCATGCAGGATCTGTGCTTGGTTATGGGAGATGCAGGAAACAAGCTTTTCACAAGACCTTTTCAAGCACTCCCCAAAATATTCTGCCCCAGAAAATCACACACAACTCATCTTCTTTCCTGTTACTAATCTCTAAATACCAGTTTTAACATGGAGATGTCCCCACTGCCCTTCATTCCATAAGGTGGCAAAACAGCACATCATACTTCCTTCCGCTCAGATTTTTCAACACATCTCTGTTAATCTGGACCAAAAGTGTGGGTATCCACAATTCAAATAAAAAGAGTTAGTCCCTGTGTCTTGGAGATTAAACATGCAAGAGATTCTGATATCTCAAAAACAGAGTTGCAGCAATGGGACATTTCTAAAGGGGGAACCCCTTTGGTGAATCACAAGGAAGTGACTATAATTGCTTCAGTTGAAGAAGTGATGATTCTTCCTTCACATGCCTCTGAGCATAGTGAGATGGCCTGACTCAGGAGATCAGCTCTCCCCTCTGGAGATTGTAGCAGGAACTTTTCTACCAGAATCAATCCTGACACACACTGTCACATAGTTCCTACAGGCACATTTAATTGAAACTCACCTCAGTTTCTATCCCTTGGCTGACCATGTAGCCATGACTACAGCTTTCCAGAGCTCCCTACAGATCTGTGTCTCAATTAGTATATCTGATAGAGACTGACTTGTGTTTTGGATGCTTCCTGACCTACCAAATTCATGTCATTGTTGAGTACTGGAAATATAAGAACATAAATGCAGAGTTTCTAATCTCCCATCAAGAAAGTCTAGAAAAGGGACCCCCAAGTGAAGAAGTTTCTTGAGTAGGCACTCATAATTCTGCTAAGAATCTGCAGTGCACCTGTCCTCCATTGACATCTCAGGCAGAATCCAACTGGCTGAAATTCATTACTGGAATTAAAAATATGATTTTCGTGAGATTATAGATTGTGTGCGCCTACCAGAGAAGAGCTTCCACCTAGACAATTTTCCCCTGACAACTGTTGCAGATAAAATCTTTTATGAACTCTTTTATTACTCTAAAAATATATATTTCTGGATTTTATCTGTTCATTGGCTCTCTGTAGTTTGGCTTCACTGCTTGCCCCTTACCATTGTTTATATAGTCACACATCAGTTGATTTGTCTCAAATTCAGGGTGCAATCAGTTACCACTGTATGCATCTACATACATGCTTTTTACCATAGTATAATATTTTATAGTTTTATTCTTGAAAACTATAAAACTGATGCATACTCTACCATTGTATATTAAAAAAAAGAAAACCTTTGTAAAACAAGTTTATCATTAAACTAGTTTTTCTATCAGTAAAAGATTCGTCAAAAGAAATTTAGATTTCTGTAAGCCCCTGCTTACCTGAATAAGAGAGTGGGAGCACGGCTTCTTTTCTACTTGATATGACATAATTCAGTTTCTATAACAAAGCCTCTTAGTTCAGCACTAAAAGCTTATAATTAGAATGTTTTAAATGTTTAATGATGTGTAATATATATATATATATATATATATATATATATATATATATATATATACAACTTACATAAATTATACATATTATATATTATATATGTTATATATGGTGGAGGGTCCTCTTATTTTTAGTGGTAAAATATGAGTAATGTTAGGTATAATGAAGTTACTTCCTGATAGAAATATGCACATCAGTTAGTTTTCTTTTATTATTCTTTTTTTTTGTTGTTTATGGACCTTTGTTTGACTCATTTATATGCAGTGCTGAGAAATGAACCCAGTGCCTCAAACATTCATGGCAAGCCCTCTGCCACTGAGCCACAACCCCAGCCCCCATGTTGGTAGCTTTCTATTGTCTTTCTATCCTGGTTTAATAGAGTTAGTAGACAAATGAATATAATGTTTGGCTGATTTGCAGAGGATACATGACACTCTAATATAAAATATTTCAATTTCCAATGTGTACTTCTCTAGTTAAGTCCAAATTTATTTCAAATCTGTAAAATTAGGTGTCTCTTTAGAATAGTGATTAGGAAATCTTCATACAACTCATTAGTGATATTCATTTTACAGAGTATCTCTCAGATTCTTCCTCAGAGTAATGTTGGTCATTTATTTTGTGAAGCACATCAAAGAGCACAAGATGGTGTAAGTGGACATACAGAAGGTAAGAACCACTCATTATAAAATCATTGGATATAATGCTTATTTAAAACATGAGCACTAGTATGATTTAATAGTGGAAGAAATGAAAATAATAAATAGTAAGGAGATTGAATTAGTGTATCTTATCAAGTTGCAAGCACAGGGTAAATTGGAGTGTCCCTAGAGGAGCTGAATTATTAGGTCCATTTCCAGACCTGCTTAGATTAGAGGAAAGTTGAGAAATAAGTAAGGGGGTAGGGGAGAAGTGGGAATGAAGAATGAGAAAAGACTAAGGACAACAACAAAAAAAAAAAGGAAAGGAAAAAGAAGCAGGTGAACATTGATCATGGCCTGATAAAATGTTCCCTGGAAAGATTATGACTTCTAATACACCTACAATGTGGGGGACAAGATAGGGAGAATTTTAAATAGGCAAATTAAATGGACAGGCACATGGTACACACCTATATTCCCAGAAGCTCTGGAGACTACAAGTGGAGAATTTTGAATCCAATGCCAGCTGAGTAATTTAATGAGGCCCTCAAAAAAATTCAGCAAGAGCCTGTCTCTAAATAAAATATAAAAAGGAATGGGATGTAGCCCAGTAGTTAGGTACCCCTGGGTTCAATCCCCAGTACCAATAACAAAATAACAAAGCAAAAAGAAACATCAAATAGGCAAGTTAAGTTAGAGAAATTTGTAGAAGATTAAGCATGTACAAAAATTCTCAAATTTTAGTGAATCATATGTTGGGGCCAATGTACAAAATGTATGTTCTGACTTAGCAGGTCTTTGGTTCTACATTCTGAATACATTCAAAGATGTTTCCAATGCTCCTTGATCCACAAAACACATTCTGGAAATGGAAAGGGAACAAACTGCCCTTTAGAAAATCTAAATAAAAAGCCATTGTGTCTTAGTTCAGGGCATAACCAGATCAAGTTTTAAGATTTTTTTTTTTAGCTGTAAATGGACACAATACCTTTATTTTATGTGGTGCTGAGGATCAAACCCAGTACTTTATATGTGCTAGACAAGCACTCTACCACTAAACCAGAACCCAGCCCCTAGAAATTGTATAAGACAGAGTTTCTGAATTGGGCAGAAAAAGTTGTGGAAAAATAACAAATTTAAAAAAAAATCAACACCACAGATATAGAGACTGCTTTGGAAAAGCAAAGAGAAGGGGAATGGGGATGGAACAAAATTAGGTAATTTTGAAGGTAATAAGAAGACTCAGAGAATGCATTTCAGCTGGTTTCAGTATATTTGCCTGCAAACCAAAGTGAGAATTACAGGTCTAGAGATAATTTTAAGTGGGGAAAATTCTTAGACTGGGGCAACCAGCCACTATTTATTTCTTTGCTCCATAACTACCAAGAATAGGGAAGTATTGATATCAGTAGTTGAGAAGAGAAAATTAGTATTTAAGAAACACTGGATATTTTAAAAGATAGTTAATTTTTTTCTTTACTGAAACCATGGCTTTGGGCATGCTAGGAATACACTCAATTACTCTGCCACATCTCTAGATGGCTAAAATTGTGATAGGACAGATATTTCATGAAAATCCTTGAAAGTCTAAGAGGATATACCAAACCAGACTTTGTAGGTTAATTTATTGTATATCAATGCTGTTATTCTTGGTATATATGCCAATGAATTTAAAATATAAAAGGTTATTTATATCTGATAATTCTTTGGCATTTCAGTTCACTTTCTCCCTTTGGATTACCATATTTTAATATTTTATGCTTATTAAACATTATTTATTAGATACAGTCTCTATGTCTTCTCAAATGAGTGGATCCAGAAACTTTCAGTGGGTCAGACCAGAGGATATAGTAAAAGAAGGTACACCACTGTCCTGCATGGGTATGGAAAAATAGATAATTTTAATAAGTACATATCTAAGCTGATCAGTTTAGAGAACTTTTCTCAATGGAAGTGAATTATACTTTGCACTTGACTGTTATCACAACTTTGGACTTATTATATTGTAGGACAAATGGAGGAACAGGATACATACCTGTAATAATATTGATTAAATGATTGTGATAGGCTATATTAAACACACCTGCATATAAAGTATTTTCTTCATTTTATATATTTATGCCCCAAAGTTTCTCCTTTGCTCCTCTGATTAAATATCTCCATTCCCTCAATCACTTTTACTTGGTAGGTGTACATTCCCTATTATATTTATGGTAAGTGGAAATATAATCACACATTTGAAAATTAACTAAATGTTTAATTAAACTAATATTGGATATTTTCCTTCAGTATATTTCAGTCATGTTTCTGTACTCAACAACAACAACAACAAAACACAGCAAACACAGAAACCCCAAAGCTAAAATATTCTTTATCAAAGCTAACCCATGGAACACAGCTCCATGTTGATTCAGCAGGAATGTGTGGGTTGTTTTGTCACTCTTGTGTGTACTCAGTGATTTAACCCCATAACATTGCAACATTGGCAAGTACTCTGCCAGAGTTGCATCCAAAAGCATGAATGTATGGGTGGTTTTGTCACCCTTCCTCTATTTGGCATTTCTGCTGCCTTCTTATTTATTTTTGCTCATGCATATCCTCTCCACACTCATCCTGCCCCCAGCATTTGGAGCTATCTAGCTACAATGAAAGTGTGCCATGAACCTCTGTATAAGGTGAAAGGCCAGCTTCTAAAATTACCCAGAAATCTTTCATGAGTTCAGCCTAACACTTTATCCCTTCCCTTGCCTTCACTATGCTCTGGCATTGCTCCTCACCAGTTCCTATATTTTCAAATACTGACTCATTTAATGCTTGACTCTATGTCTAGCTACAGCCTTTTAAGCTCTCCCCACTTTCTGCCTCTGGCTGGTAACCTTACTCCTTTAGTCTCTGCTGAGTCCTAGCTCCAGAAATGCCACTATCCCTGGCACCTTTTTACTCTATTCTCACAGGGAACATAATAATTGTGGGTTCAAATAAACTGTTGATGCTAAGGGGATGTAAAAGTGATCTCCTTAAGTCCAGGAGCCAAAGGGCTAGACAGAGGAAGGAGTAATTTACAAGTCAGCTGGTAGATATTCAGTTGAACAGTGGCTGAAATGATAAGGAACCCCAATGGGGGGAGGCAACACTTTATGACAAGGAGATTGATAATCATGCAGGACTAAATAGACTGAGTATTATAGAAGAACACATTTTTTTCAGAATAATGAAGAAAAACATTGCATATACAAGATATTCATTGATAACAGTATAGAACATATCAGTTATTGTGAAAATACTACTGATGAATAGTTGTTTTTAAATAGTTACTGTTATGAGGAAGAGAATGGCAAATTGTGTGAATCCCCACATTTCTATAGTGTTTTTCAAATTTACTTCTGACAACTTTTTATTCATCTTGAGTGGATATACTTTTGAGATATTTTTGTCTTAAACCTAGTTCTCCCCAAGTAGACTGTTGAAGTTTTTATCACTAAAAACATTCTCTGAAATAGTCAGTATCTGCTGGGTACAGTGGGTCACTTCTAAACACAGGTACTTGGGAGACTGAGACAGGAGCATGGCAAGTCTCAGGCCAGAACAAACACTTTAGAGAGACCCAGTCTCAATATATATACATATGCTTTTGGATACAACTCTGGCAGAGCACTTTCCAATGTTGCAATATTTTGGGGTTAAATCACTGATCACACACTAGTATACCCCACTAATAAACAATTTAAAAAGGTAATAATCACCTAAAATTCAAGCTTATTATTACTTTTTATTTTTGACAGACTAACATTCTCTCTAAATGTTCTAAGTAGTTTAAGTAAATTTACATACATTTTTCAGCTGAACCTCTTTGTTTCTCATCATCTGAAGAAGAGGAGGAAGGTCTCAATGGCACCAAAAATAAGCAGCCAAAGGTATGTATACATTTACTTTTAAATTCTGGATTTCCTCATGTATTACTTGTTTTAAGAAAGTAATAAGGGCGAATTTTGTTATCTTTTATAACAGTGTTTTGAAATATAAAGATTATGATTTAGTATTCAAGTCTAAAAGAATTTAACTGGTTATGAATCTGAAAATAGCATTAGAATTCATGATAACACATATATAAACATTATCCTTGTGATTGAGACAGAAATTTTTCTGGATATTGTTTGTGATTCCATTTTTTTAACTCCCTTAAATGATGGAGAAGTTAAAATTAAGTGGTTTTGTGAATATCCATTTTAATTAATGAGCATCTAGAGTGGCAATGGACATTGAGTGCATTTATGGTAAAAGATGGTCCTTCCCAATGGCTCAATTTTAGTTACATATGAACATGCTTTCATGCCAAAGTGAAAGATTTTTGTACAGCCTAGACATCAGTGTCTCTGTCAATGAAAATAGTAGCCTCAAAGAAGATACACAATGGCCTATTAAGGAAATTGAAACTTCCCAGAATGAGATCTCTTTTTTGTTAGTTTGTTTTTGTTGTTGTTGTTTCCTTTCCATACCATAAGACATTCAAAATTATTAAACATTTTTATCCAACCTCTTTAATGAGTGGTAGCAAAAAGCCTTTGAATGCTGTTATTGGAGAATTAAGGAATTAGATGTGTTTTTGCATTTTTTTCTCATGTTGTCTGTGTTAGTAAGGCCGAGGTTTTGCATGCATTGGGATAGATTTCTCTTCTGAGGATATGTGTGTGTTCTTTAGTGCAAACATTTCTCTTTGGAATGCACCCTGGGCAGGGGTGATATCTCAGCGTGAAGTACCCAACTTTAAATGACCAAGGTGCTAGTTTCTCCCACCAGGATCTTTCTAAGAGTAGATAATAACCTCCAGTAAGAATGACAATTTAAAGCAAAACATGTATTACCTATTAAAGAAAATGCTTGTAAGTGATCTCTATAAGTTCACAAACTGGGGAGGTGTGGTGAGAAATAACAGTATACACCTGGCTGAAAAAAAAACAGGCAGTAGTGGTCATAAAATTATTTGGGTGTAATTCAATAAGAAAGGAGAATGAAACTGATGTGATTAAACATAGCTGTAGGAGGAAATAAGGAGAAAAAGTAATAAAACTGAGAAAGAATTGGGTTTGAAGTGGCAAGAAGAGGTGATATAGGGGAAACATATAAGAAAGGAGACAAAAATTTTAGAAATGAGAAGGAACATGAGGAAAGACATAATGAGGAATCCTCCATACACAACAACTCACACAAAAGCCTAGAGCAGCAATAAAAACATAAAATTTCTCCTTGCTAATGAAATTGAAATTGAGGAATTTCTGTCTAGAATCTCCAATTATAGAAACCAAAACCATGGTGTGATTGCTTGAAGGCAGATGTAGTCCAACTTTTCTGGTTTCTCCAGCTGAAACACACCTAATCTGGTAGTGACATGATAGTGGAGAACACAAGCTGAGCTTCTCTCAGTTATGCCCAGCTCCTTGCATGGGATGCTTAGGGAAGGTTTTCAGTGCAGATGAAAACTCACCCTCAGTACTTTTTTTTTCACTCAGGGGTGGGGGGTACATCTGTCTGATAATCCTTTCACCATGGAATCTGTAGACTGGTCTGTGATGCATACCCCAATTGGGGACTCCTGCAGTCAGTGATCTCAGGGGTGTGCAAGATTCCAAGTGTCTGAGAGGTTTTCTGGCACTCTCTTTGAGCATGGTATATGAAGTCTGTTGGCAGAATCTGTACTTGTTTTCTGGAAAAAATGCAAGAAACTATTTTCTCACCAGACCTTGCCCCTAGCTCTCCTGGATCCTTCAGTATCTTGAACTACTACACAGCTTTTCTCCCTCACAACCACTATTCTCAACGCACCTATTTGCAATGTGCAGTGCCCCTGTTGGCCTCTACAGTATAGATTGTCCAGTTGACACAACACACCTCTTGATGATGAGAGTTTTTACCACATTCCCTTTGGTCTTTGTCATAAACCCACAGTATCAAGTCAAATGGCTGCCATCCTGTGAGGAGAACTTGCAGCTGCACCTTCAAAGTACAAGTCAGGCCATGCTTTCTGATTTTTCACACAGATACTTCCAAAAGGGGGTCCACCAGAGGGGCCCATTTCAATCATCCTTCTCTTCTAAGGGAAGATCTTAGAATGACTTCTGTGGCAGAAATGGAAGCAAATACTCCAAAGTCACTGATCATGGTGGGTTGACTTCACCTGGGATATCTGCTCACATATATGGTGATGCATGGTATGAGTTTTCTACCAGACACTTCCCTGGAATGATGTCACAGAACTGCAAACACAACATGAGAATGAAAGTACCTTGGGTTTTTCTCATCCTTCCATAGACCACAAGGCCTGCTGTAGCTGCCCAGAGCTCTTAGTGTCTCTGTCATTCATTTTCTCTCTCAGACCCGTCCAGAATAGTATTGTGGTATGCCTCCAGAGCACTGTAAAGTATTGAAAAATATTTTTGTAAATGCTGGGGTTTTTGATCTTCTATGAGAAATGACTAGAAAAATGACCCTGAGTAAAGGTGGCTTCTGTCCAGTACCCAGACACTGCTAGCAGGAATTTGCAGTCCATTCATTTATCTGGGCAGATTGTATAACTTGTTGTATAAATTACATAGCTACAAACAGTGATGTTGATGTGTCTTGCTCATAAATTGATTTTTAGTTCCTCATGATAAATGCCAAGGTGTATTATGGCTTGGTGTTGAGGTAATTATATTCCTAGTTTTCCTGAGGAAACTCCACACTGCTTTTCAGAGTGGAAGTTCTTATTTTCAGGGTTACAAACAATATATGTGAGTGTTTACTTTTTTTCTCTATTAATTAATGGGGTTGGTAGAATTGTTCTCCTCATCTCACTAGAGAGGAGCTTCCCTTTTTCTACCCCGTTCAATTTTCCCCTAACACTGCAGCAGGATATTTCTCCTATTGTCCAGACGTGTGACGGAATCAGGGTCACTCCAGGTGAATTGGGCTGGCACTAAATAACCACACAGACACAGAAAATATATTTTTATTGGGGTCAGTATGGCTTCTCAGCCTCAGCTCCCACAAGGGAGTCAAAGAAAGGCAACAGAGGTAGGCAAAGAGAGACATAATACCTGAAACCCACCTATTGGGGAGAAGACATTCATAGAATATCCACCCAAATAAAGAAAGGGGTCAGGTTTTGGAGGGTGAAGTCTTTCTTGGTGATGTCTTGGTCAGCAGTTTGGCTGACATTTTGGAAATTCACACCCATCTCAGGTGCAGTGTGGGGATCACAGACAGAGTGAATGAAAAGGCGCACATACATTGCAGAGCTCAATAGGGCAGCAAATTCAGACCAGTTTTCCTCATATACCCAAATGTTTGCATAGTTCACACACACAGCCCATGGATGGTTCACAACACCTTATCAATTCATTTACTATTCTAAAAGCCAAAATTCTGGGTTTTATGTGGTCTGAGGCTCTCTCCAGTGATTTTCCCACAGCTGCTCTTTTTCATCCAGAAAGCACACACCAGCCAATATAACTCGAGCTCTGAAAAATAGTCAGGAAGTACTGTATATTTATGTGCTGTCATCTTTCTTCACTGGTGTACTTTTTAGTTCACTCTTAGAGGAACATATTATTTACTCTACCCAGATTCTGTGTGCTGCTTTATAACAGTAAGATTAAAAAAAAAACACGTTTCTTCATCCTACTTTGTCATTTTATTGAACTGGATTTCCTCTCAGTGAAACATTTACTAAAAATGCTCTTCAGAGACTATGATGACCAAAACGAGGAAAGTCCAACATCAATTTATCTGCTCAACATCACATAATTCCAACTCTTTATCACATGAAGTCTCATATTTTAACACTAAAAAATCTGTAAGTTCATTGTTTAAAATGTGTAATGCAACACAATATTAATTATATTTCTCAAGAGTGCTTAAGTATTTAATGCATTCTCATTGCTTGTGGGGTTGTGAGATATGGTTGGTTACACACTTAGAGTACATACATTTCTGTTATTGTATTATCAAGGAATTCCATTTCTATGACATCCATCCTGCTTTATTTTTTTATTTTTTTATTAGTTGTTCAAGACAATACAATGATCTTGACATATCATACATTTGATTCAATAGGGTATGAATTGTTATTTTTCCACGTGTACAGATTGCAGGATCACATTGGTTATACATCCATGTATATACATACAGCAATCCTAGGGTCAGTTGTACTCTGCTTCCCTCCCTCTCACCCCTCCCCTCCCCTCCCCTCCCATCTCTATTGTCTACCCATACTACTGTGACACTTATATCTCTCTCTTTTTTTTCCCTTCCCTTCCCCTCACGCCATCGTATATGTATTTTGTGAACCTATGAGGGTCTCCTTCTGTCTTCCATGCATTTCACCTTTTCCCTCCTTTTCCCTCCCTCCTCTTTTCCTTATTTCATGGTAATCTTCTCCTCATGCTCTTCCTCCCTAATTTGTTTTGAGTCATATCCCTTATATCAGCGAAGACATTCGGCATGTGTTTTTTAGGAATTGGCTAACTTCGCTTAGCATAATGTGCTCTAGTGCCATCCATTTTCCTGCAAATGCCATGATTTTGTTATTTTTTATTGCTGAGTAATATTCCATTGGGTATAAATGCCACAATTTCTTTATCCATTCATCTGTTGAAGGGCACCTGGGTTGGTTCCACAGTCTAGCTATTGTGAATTGTGCTGCTATGAACATTAATGTAGTTGTGTCCCTGCAGTATGCTCTTTTTAGGTCTTTCTGGTATAGTCTGAGAAGGGGAATAGCTGGGTCAAATGGTGGTTCCATCCTCGCCAGCACTTGTTATTGTTTGACTTCATAATGGCTGCCTTTCTTACTGGAGTGAGATGGTATCTTAGAGTGGTTTTAATTTGCATTTCTCTGATAGCTAGAGATGGTGAGCATTTTTTTGTGTACTTGTTGATTGATTATATATCCTCCTCTGTGAAGTGTCTGTTTAGATCTTTGGCCCATTTGTTGGTTGGCTTATTTTTGTTGTTGTTGTTGTTGTTTAACTTTTTGAGTTCTTTGTATACTCTGGAGATTAGCGCTCTATCTGAAGTGTGAGGGGTAAAAATTTGTTCCCAGGATGTAGGCTCCCTATTTATCTCACTTAGTATTTCTCTTGCTGAGAAAAAGCTTTTTAGTTTGAATATGTCCCATTTGTTGATTTTTTATTTTAACTCTTGTGCTATCGGTGTCGTATTAAGGAATTTGGAGCCCGCACCCACGAGATGGAGATTAGGGCCAACTTTTGCTTCTATTAGATGCAGAGTCTCTGGTTTGATTCCTAGTTGTTTTATCCACTCTGAGTTAATTTTTGTGCATGGTGAGAGAAAGGGATTCAATATCATTTTGTTGCATATGGATTTCCAATTTTCCCAGCACCATTTGTTGAAGATGCTATCCTTTCTTCATTGCATGCTTTTTGCACCTTTGTCTAATATAAGGTAGTTGTAATTTTGTGGATTGGTCTCTGTGTCCTCTATTCTGTACCATTGGTCTATCCCCCTGTTTTGGTACCAGTACCATGCTGTTTTTGTTACTATTGCTCTATAGTATAGTTTGAAATCTGGTATGGCTATACCACCTGTTTCACTCTTCCTGCTTAGGATTGTTTTAGCTATTCTGGGTCTCTTATTTCTCCAGATGAATTTCATGATTGCTTTTTCTATTTCTGTGAGGAATGCCATTGGGATTTTGATTGGCATTGCATTAAACCTATAGAGTACTTTTGGTAGTATGGCCATTTTAATGATATTAATTCTGCCTATCCATGAACAAGGTATATCTTTCCATCTTCTAAGATCTTCTTCTATTTAACTCTTTAGTGTTCTGTAGTTTTTGTTGTAAAGGACTTTCACCACTTTTATTAGGTTGACTCCCAAATATTTTATTTATTTTGAGGATATTGTGAATGGGGTGGTTGTCCTTATTTCCCTTTCAGAGGATTTTTCACTGATATATAAGAATGCCTTAGACTTATAAGTGTTGATTTTATATCCCACCATTCTGCTGAGTTCATTTACTAGTTCTAGAAGTTTTTTGGTAGAACCTTTTGGGTCCGTTAGGTATACGATCATGTCAACTGCAAATAGTGCTAATTTCAATTCTTCTTTTATATTTTAATGCCTTTAATTTCTATCATCTCCCTTATTTCAATAGCCAGGGTTTTGAGAACTATGTTGAATAGGAGTGGTGAGAGAGGGCATCCTTGTCTTGTTCCAGATTTTAGAGGGAATGCCTTCAATTTTTCTCCATTCAGAATGATGCTAGTCTGAGGCTTAGCATAGATAGCTTTTACAATGTGTTTTCTCATCTCTACAATGGGTATAATTTTAGAGGACACAGGTGGATAATGCTTTTCATAGAGCCTACCAATATATGTCTGCTGTGCCCACAGCTGACAATGCACCTGGAAGACAACATGAACATACCAATTGTTTAACCACTAACTGCAATTCACATGGATTTTCTTTCAAAAGATAGTAGTAACATTTTGACTTCAGGCCCCCATGTCATCCACATGCCCAAATATAAAAGATTGAATCCTCCTTGTCTGAATTCCAGATTCCAATTCTCAGGTAATTCAACAATGTGCAACTAATTGCATGTTTCTCCTTGCCCTCCTTTTATTCTATGTCCCCAATAAGAGATTTCTACTTAGAGGCATAAAGATATATACTATATATACAGAGTTTTATATATCTATATCTATCTATATCTATATCTATCTATCTATATATATGTCACACATACAACATTGCTCTGCCTCCCAATTGTCCATCTTCTTCCCAGCCCCCTCCTCTTACCTTCAGACCTGTCCACATGAATATATAGTGGGCATCACAAACAACAATGCAAAAGGCTTCCTCAAAACCAACACTCTTTTTCTTGCCTCATATGGTCTTTCTGCCTCATTCAGGATTGAATGTCAAATAAGTCCCTAGCTTGTTCAAGATAAAAATTCAGGAACTGTCATTGGTCTTTTGCCCCCTTACCCCACACAAATCCATCACAAATTCCTGCTTATTTTTTTCCTAGTTCTTTTTTTGTTTGTTTTTAATATGATATTATATTTATTTATTTATTTATTTAATTATTATTGGTTGTTCACAACATTACAAAGCTCTTGACATATTATATTTCATACATTAGATTGAAGTGGGTTATGAACCCCCAATTTTACCCCAAATGCAGATTGCAGAATCATGTCGGTTACACATCCACAATTTTACATAATGCCCTAATAGTAATTGTTTTATTCTGCTACCTTTCCTATCCCCTACTATCCCCCCTCCCCTCCCCTCCCAACTTCTCTCTCTACCCCATCTACTGTAATTCATTTCTCTCTTTGTTTATTTTCCCATTCCCCTCACAACCTCTTATATGTAATTTTGTTTAGCAATGAGGGTCTCCCTTCATTTCCATGCAATTTCCCTTTTCTCTCCCTTTCCCTACCATCTCAAGTCTCTGTTTAATGTTAATCTTTTCTTCCTACTCTTCCTCCCTGCTCTGTTCATAGTTGCTCTCATTATATCAAAGAAGACATTTGGTATTTGTTTTTTAGGGTTTGGCTAGCTTCACTAAGCATAATCTGCTCTAGTACCATCCATTTCCCTGAAAATTCTATGATTTTGTCATTTTTTATTGCTGCATAGTACTCCATTGTGTATAGATGCCACATTTTTTTTATCCATTCATCTATTGAAGGGCATCTGGGTTGGTTCCACAGTCTAGCTCTTGTGAATTGTGCTGCTATGAACATCGATGTGGCAGTGTCCCTGTAGCATGCTCTTTTAAGGTCTTCAGGGAATAGTCCGAGAAGGGCAATAGCTGGGTCAAATGGTGGTTCCATTCCAAGCTTTCCCAGGAATCTCCAAACTGCTTTCCAAATTGGCCGCACCAATTTGCAGTCCCACCAGCAATGTACAAGTGTACCCTTTTCTCCACATCCTCGCCAGCACTTGTTGTTGTTTGACTTCATAGTGGCTGCCAATCTTACTGGAGTGAGATGGTATCTTAGGGTGGTTTAGATTTGAATTTCTCTGACTGCTAGAGATGGAGAGCATTTTTTCATGTACTTGTTGATTGATTGTATATCCTCCTCTGAGAAGTGTCTGTTCAGGTCCTTGGCCCATTTGTTGATTGGGTTATTTGTTATCTTATTGTCTAATTTTTTTGAGTTCTTTGTATACTCTGGATATTAGGGCTCTATCTGAAGTGTGAGGAGTAAAAATTTGTTCCCAGGATGTAGGCTCCCTGTTTACCTCTCTTATTCTTTCTTTTGCTGAGAAAAAACTTTTAAGTTTAATTAAGTCCCATTTGTTGATTCTACTTGTTAACTCTTGTGCTATGGGTGTCCTATTAAGGAATTTGGAGCCCGACCCCACAATCTGTAGATCGGAGCCAACTTTTTCTTCTATCACGCGCAGAGTTTCTGATTTGATATCAAGCTCCTTGATCCATTTTGAGTTAACTTTTGTGCATGCCGAGAGAAAGGGATTCAGTTTCATTTTGTTGCATATGCATTTCCAGTTTTCCCAACACCATTTGTTGAAGATGCTATCCATCCTCTATTGCATGCTTATAGCCCCTTTATCAAACATAAGATAGTTGTAGCTTTGTGGATTAGTCTCTGTGTCCTCTATTTTATACCATTGGTCCACCCACCTGTTTTGGTACCAGTACCATGCTGTTTTTGTCACTATTGCTCTGTAATATAGTTTGAAATCTGGTATCGCTATACCGCCTGATTCACACTTCCTGCTTAGAATTGCTTTTGCTATTCTGGGTCTTTTATTTTTCCATATGAATTTCATGATTGCTTTATCTATTTCTACAAGAAATGCCGTTGGGGTTTTGATTGGCATTGCATTAAATCTATAGAGAACTTTTGGTAATATCGCCATTTTGATGATGTTAGTTCTGCCTATCCATGAACAGGGTATATTTTTCCATCTTCTAAGATCTTCTTCTACTTCTCTCTTTAGGGTTCTGTAGTTTTCATTGTATAAATCTTTCACCTCTTTTGTTAGGTTGATTCCCAAGTATTTTATTTTTTTTGAGGATATTGTGAATGGAGTATTTTTCCTCATTTCCATTTCAGAAGTTTTGTCGCTGATATACAGAAATGCCTTTGATTTATGCATGTTGATTTTATATCCTGCCACTTTGCTGAATTCATTTATTAGTTCTAGTAGTTTCTTTGTAGACCCTTTTGGGTCTTCTAGGTATAGAATCATGTCTTCTGCAAATAGTCATAATTTAAGTTCTTCTTCTCCAATTTTTATTCCTTTAATTTCTTTCGTCTGTCTAATTGCTCTGGCCAGTGTTTCGAGAAATATAATGAATAGAAGTGGAGATAGAGGGCATCCCTGTCTTGTTCCGGATTTTAGAGGGAATGCCTTCAACTTTTGTCCATTCAGAATGATGCTAGCCTGAGGCTTAGCATAGATAGCTTTTACAATGTCAAGGTAAGTTCCTGTTATCCCTAGTTTTTCTAATGTTTTGAACATAAAGGCATGTTGTACTTTATCGAATGCTTTCTCTGCATCTATTGAGATGATCATATGGTTCTTTCTTTAAGTCTATTGATGTGGTGAATAACATTTATTGATTTCCATATGTTGAACCATCCTTGCATCCCAGGGATGAATCCTACTTGATCATGGTGCACAATTTTTTTGATGTGTTTTTGTATTCGATTCGCCAGAATTTTATTGAGGATTTTTGCATCTAGGTTCATTAGAGATATTGGTCTGTAGTTTTCTTTCTTTGAGGTGTCTTTGTCTGGTTTCGGGATCAGGGTAATGTTGGCCTCATAGAATGAATTTGGAAGAGCTCCCTCTTTTTCTATTTCCTCAAATAACTTGAAAAGTATTGGTATTAATTCCTGTTTAAAAGTTTTGTAAAACTCCGCTGTATACCCATCCGGTCCTGGGCTTTTCTTGGTTGGTAGTCTTTTGATGGCTTCTTCAATTTCATCCATTGATATTGGTCTGTTCAGATTGTGTGTATCTTCCTGACTCAGTCTGGGTAAATCATATGACTTAAGAAATTTATCGATGTCTTCATTATCCTCTATTTTATTGGAATATAGGTTTTCAAAATAATTTCTAATTGTCTTCTGTATTTCTGTAGCATCTGTTGTGATATTGCCTTTTTCATCCCGTATGTTAGTAATTTGAGTTCTCTCTCTTCTTCTCTTCGTTAGCATGGCTAAAGGTCTGTTGATCTTATTTATTTTTTCGAAGAACCAACTTTTAGTTTTGTTAATTTTTTCAATAGTTTCTTTTGTTTCAATTTCATTAATTTCCGCTATGATTTTAATTATTTCTTGCCTTCTGCTACATTTGCTGTTGTTTTGCTCTTCCTTTTCTAGGGCTTTGAGTTGGAGTGTGAGCTCATTTATTTGTTGGTTTCTTCTTTTTTTATGGAATGACCACCAGGCGATGAACTTTTCTCTTAAAACTGCTTTCATTGTGTCCCATAGATTCCAATATGTTGTGTCTGTATTTTCGTTTATCTCTAAGAATTTTTTGATTTCCTCCTTTATGTCTTCTGTAACCCATTGATCATTCAGTAGTATATTGTTCATCTTCCATGTGATGTAGGATTTTTCCTTCCTTCTTTTATCATTGATTTCTAGTTTCATTCCATTATGATCAGATAAAATGCATGGTATTATCTCCACCCCTTTATATTTACTGAGCGTTGCCCTATGGCATAATATATGGTCTATTTTTGAGAAGGATCCATGTGCTGCTGAGAAGAAAGTATATCCATTTGATGATGGTTGATATATTCTATATAAGTCAGTTAAGTCTAGGTTATTTATTGTGGTATTGAGTTCTATAGTTTCTTTATTTAACTTTTGTTTGGAGGATCTGTCCAATGGTGAGAGAGGTGTGTTGAAGTCTCCCATTATTATTGTGTTGTGGTCTATTTGATTCTTGAATTTGAGGAGAATTTGTTTTATGAATGTCGCAGCACCATTATTTGGTGCGTAAATATTGATAATTGTTATGTCTTGTTGGTGAATGGTTCCTTTTAACAGTATATAATGACCTTCTTTATCCCTTTTGATTAACTTAGTCTTGAAGTCGATTTTATTCGATATGAGGATGGCCACCCCTGGTTGCTTGCGAGGGCCGTGTGCGTGGTATATTTTTCCCATCCTTTCACCGTCAGCCTGTGTATGTCTTTTCCAATCAGATGTGTCTCCTGGAGGCAGCATATTGTTGGATTTGTTTTTTTAATCCATGATACCAGCCTATGTCGCTTTATTGGAGAGTTTAAGCCATTAACATTCAGAGTTACTATTGATATGTGGTTTGAAGTTCCTTCCATGTTTGATTGTTTATCCTTTTTTTAAAAAAAAATTTAGTTTGTTTCTCCATGATTGTCTTTCCCCTCGCCCTCTGTCTTTACTGAGGCACTTCCCACTGATGGTTTTGGTTATTGTTTTTCATTTCTTCTTCTTGTAATGTTTTGCTCAAAATGCTTTGCAATGCTGGTTTTCTGGCTGCAAATTCTTTTAACTTTTGTTTATCATGAAAGATTTTTATTTCGTTGTCATACCTAAAGCTTAATTTTGCTGGATACAGATTTCTTGGTTGGCATCCATTGTCTTTCAGTGTTTGAAATACATTGTTCCATGACCTTCTTGCTTTCAGTGTCTGTGATGAAAAATCCGTGGTTAACCATATTCGTTTACCCCTAAATGTAATCTGTCTCCTTTCTCTTGTAGCTTTTAATATTTTCTCTTTGTTCTGTATATTGGATATCTTCATAACAATGTGTCTTGGTGTTGGTCTACTGTGATTTTATGTGCTCGGTGTCCTGTATGCATCTTCAATTTGTATATCTGTTTCCTTTTTTATTTCTGGAATGTTTTCTGTAATTATTTCATTCAGCAGGTTTCTCATTCCCTTGGTTTGAATCTCTGTACCTTCTTCTATCTCGATGACTCGTAAGTTTGGTTTCTTCATGTTATCCCATAACTCTTGGATGTTTTTCTCGTGATTTTTTACCAGCCTTTCTGAGTTGGCTAGACTCTTCTAAAGATGGTATATTTTGTCTTCATTATCTGACGTTCTGGTTTCTACTTGCTCCACTCTGTTAGTGATACTCTCAATTGAGATTTTAATTTGGTTTATCATTTCCTTCATTTCTAGAATTATTGTTTGATTATTTTTTATAATCTCTATCTCCTGATAAAGATGCTTAACTTCTTCTTTTATCTGTTTATGGAATGCATTCTCAATGTGTTCTTTCACTGCTTGAATTTTCTGTCTTGTATCCTCTTTAAGGTTCCATTCCATCTGTCTTAGGTGTTCCTTGAGTTCTTTATATGACCATTTTTCTGATGACTCTAGGTCCTCCTGAATATTTAGGCTGTCCTGCATTGTTTGTATTCCTTTTCTTCCTTGTTTTTTGAAGCTGCTCATGTTGCTTCTTGTTCTGTTTGACTGCTGAGTTACTGTTTACTCCTATAAATTAATTTGATGCTTGGGAGGAAAGGTATTTGAAGGGAAGGGAAGAAGTCTCTAAAGAGAATGAGAATAGGCAGGTAGAATTCAAGGAAAAAGGGGGGATAAGAAAAAGGAAAAGACTAAAGAAGAAAAAGAATAGGAACTAAAAAAGAAAAAAATTAAAAAAATAAAAAAATAAAATAAAATAATAATAATAATTTAAAAAAATTTAAATTAAAATTAGTAGAAAAAAAATTTTAAAAAAATATTTTGTAAAAAAAATTAATAAAACAAGAAAGAAAAAAATGAAAATGAAAGAAAAACCCAAATCAAAAAAAAAAAAACCCTAATAAATGCAGTCTTAGAGTTTGATTAACTTCTCTTCCAGTAGATGGCGCTGTGCCCACCAGGTCAAGTTTCTCCTGTCAATACGCGGGAACCAATCACTGTGCAGCAGCTCCTCCCAGACTGGGCGAGTCTCCAATCCTGAGTGTCTAGGGCCTCCTCATGTGTCTAGCCACTTCCCACTTTTTCTCTAGCCAGGCCCCTCTCACCACAATACTGGCTACACGCCAAGTCTGCTGCTCCCGGGAGCCCTGTTTTCATGAACGACTGGGCACACTCTTCCAGTTTGCCATTCCCTCAGACCCTAAGCTTGTAGAGTTTGGGGCTGAGAATCCTCAGCGGATTTTACTTGCCCTCCAGTATCCACTTCCCCGTAGCTGGTGCAAGAGACCTCAGCAGTCAGCCCTGGTGGGAGCGGTAGTTCCGCTCCACGGGACCCGCACCACCTCTGATTCCCTCGGGCTGTCTGTAGCACTCACAGGAGAGCTGGGAGGGGCCCTTACGGGAGAGCTGGGAGGGGCCCTTAAGTTTTCCCGATGTGTGGAGAGGGAAGGCTATGGGATCACACACCTGTTTCAAAGAGGTTATCTCCTCCGCAGCAGTCTGATGACGTCGTTTCCCTTTGCCAGGAGACCAATTCAACGGGTGGGTCCTTCTCTCCCAAGCCCCATTTCAAACCTGTGGCCACTACTTATGAAGGCTCGGTAGGCATTTACCTTCGTATGATGAGAAGGGCTGATCAGTTGTTTCAGCCGGATGAATTAGTGCCGAGTCATAGCTGTTTGTCTGCGGAAAGCAGGTGACTGGGAGTTTGAATTCAGTGGGTCAGAGCTCAGTGCGTGTTCTCGGATCACTTGGATTTTAAATTGTCACTCATCTTATCAGCTGTTTCATATAATTCGGCAGCTCATTCGCGCATGAAGAGTCTGCTCTATGGTGCTCCGTGGGAGGCGGCGGCGGCGGCGGCGGTGGCAGCGGCGGCGGCCTTCGGGACCCCCAGGGAGGGGCTGCGGGTTGGGGGAGGGGAGGCGGCGCCTCAAGGCCGCTCGGTCCGGGTACCGGACATGCAGGAGAGCGGGCGGGGTGGGGGAAAAAAATTGAGATCCAAATTTAGAGACTGAGCTTGGGAGGAGAGACAGCTGGGGAGAAAGAAGCAAAGCGGAGAGGCGGAGAGGAGAAGGAGAAGGGGCCGAGGGAGCCGGGCAGCTCGGGCTGCGGCCTTACTGATCGCGCTGAAGTTGTGCTGGACTCCCTTCACCTTGGCTGGATTAGTGGCAGATTCACTCCACCTAGGCCCCTTTCTTGACACGGTGCTGGGTTTTTGTCGACAGATCTCCTTTAATGATCTTTACCTCATCTTTTCAGACGCGGCAGCACGGGGCACAGAGCGGCTTACTCACTTCCCGCCGCCATCTCGGAATGCCTTCAATTTTTCTCCATTCAGAATGATGCTAGCCTGAGGCTTAGCATAAATAGCTTTTACAATGTTGAGGTAAGTTCCTATTATCCCTAGTTTTTCTAATATTTTGAACATAAAATGATGTTGTATTTTGTCAAAAGCTTTTTCTGCATCTATCGAGATGATCATATGGTTTTTATCTTAAGTCTATTGATGTGGTGGATTACATTTATTAATTTCCGTATATTGAACCAGGCTTGCATCCCAGGGATTAAATCCTACTTGATCATGGTGCACAATCTTTTTGATATATTTTTGTATCCAATTTGCCAGAATTTTATTGAGGATTTTTGCATCTAGGTTCATTAGAAATATTGGTCTGTAGTTTTCTTTCTTTGATTGTATTTGTCTGGTTTCAGATTCAGGGTGATGTTGGCCTCATAGAATGAATTTGGAAGTACTCCCTCTTTTTCTATTTCATGAAATAGCTTGATAAGTATTGGTATAAGTTCTTCTTTAAAGGTTTTGTAAAACTCTGCTGAATACCCATCTGGTCCTGGGCTTTTCTTGGTTGGTAGTCTTTTGATGGCTTCTTCTATTTCCTCAATTGATATTGGTCTGTTTAAGTTGTGTGTATCCTCCTGACTCCATCTGGGCAGATCATATACCTTAAGAAATTTATCAATGCCCTCACTATCTTCTATTTTATTGGAGTATAAGGTTTCAAAATAATTTCTCAAATACTATAAGCCTACAGGACACCACACATATAGAATCATAATAGACCAACTCCAAGACACATTGTTATGAAGATATCCAACATACAGAACAAGGAGAGAATATTAAAAGCTACAAAAGAAAGGAGGCAGATTACAGTTAGGGGTAAGCCAATTAGGTAAATGGCGGATTTCTCAACACAGACACTGAAAGTGAGAAGATCCTGGAACAACGTTTTTCAAAAGCTGAAAGATAATGGGTGTGAACCAAGAGTTTTATATCTGAAAAACTAAGCTTCAGGTTTGACAATGAAATAAAAATCTTCCATGATAAACAAAAGTTGAAAGAATTCACAGCCAGAAAACCAGCACTGCAAAGCATTTTGGGCAAAATGCTACATGAAGAGGAAATAAAAAACAACAACAAAACACAACAGTTGGCAGTACCTCACTAAAGGGGGGGGAAGGAAAAACTAAACAAAGAGGAAAAACAAACCAAATCTTAATAAATAAATAAATAAATAAATAAATAAATAAATAAATAAACAAACAAACAAACAAACATGACTGGAAGTACAAGCCATATATCAATAGTAACCCTCAATGTTAATGGCTTAAACTCACCAATTAAATGACATAGGCTAGCAACCTGGATTAAAAAAGCAAATCCAACAATATGCTGCCTTCAGGAGACTCATCTGATAGAAAAAGACACACACAGGTTGAAGGTGAAAGGCTGGGAAAATTCATACCATGCACATGGGCCTCAGAAGCAAGCAGGGGTGGCTATACTCATATCAAATAAAATCGACTTCAAGCCAAAATTAATCAAAAGGGATAAAGAAGGACACTATATACTGTTAAAGGGAACCACTCACCAACAAGACTTAACAATTATCAATTTATATGCCCCAAACAATGGTGCTGCTACATTCATAAAACAAACCATCCATCCTGCTTTTACCAAATCAGGAACCATTGGAAGATAAGAGTTCAGCTTCATCTGGAGCAGAATGCTAAGTTGCCCTGTGGAAAGTATGACTTTTCAGTCTGTTCTTGTCTACATTTTAGTTAGCTTCTTTCAAGATCAAAATTTGGATGATGTCTAAAAGAGTGATCATGAAGTCTTCATGCAGCTCATCAGGGTCCTTTATTTTGCAGATATTCTCTGAAGGTCATCCACAGATGTGTGTTTCTCAGTCATCTGGAGAGAAACATTGTAGAGCAAAAGAGAAAGCAGACAGACATGTGCATGGTAAGAACTACACACTCTTCACAGTTCTTGAATAGAATATTGATTTCTAACATGAGTGCTGATATATTCTAATAATTGGAGAAATGATCCTAGTAAATAGGTAATAATTAAAAAGTGAGAAAGATAATGAGTTGTCTCTCTTAAGACCAAAAGTGCAGCAGCAGGTTACAGTGGGATTGTCCCTTTTAGTTTCTCTACAAGACAAGCATAGATCACAGGGGAGTTGGAAATTGTGAAGTAGAGAGGAGAAGTGGGAATAAACATTGAGAAAGGCAGAGAGAGTGAGTACAGAAAATAAATGAAGGAAAAAGAAGCTGTGCAGGCAGAGAAATTTCAGTCACGTACCAGAATAAAAAGACCAGCCAATTCAAAATGTGGTAAGAAAATGGGAGTTTCAATTATGGACGTGAGTGAAGGTATGAGTGAATTTTGTGTGTTTTGATTTTGGCTTTTTCAGGTAAAAACTGAATCCGTATCTATTACTTCATTTTGGATAGACGCAGGTTGCATAACATTCTCAGAACATTTTTTTATGTTGGAAAGAATACTGTTCTTCATATTCTACCTGCTTTCTATTCATTTCTCAGTGTATTCTCATTTTCCTCAAGGAATCTTTTCTGTAGATCAGATTCCTTTATTAGATCACAAACTCTTATATCATCTGTCTAAAATTATAATAATCATTTTATGTGTCTCTCTTCTCCCTTATACTTTAAGATAAAGAACAAAAGGGGTCTTATCTCATCTGCTTTATCTGCAGAGTGAAGCATAATGTATCACATGTTTAGACACTCATTGGTTTTGTGTACGAATAATGCATGTGAAATATATAGCACTAATATATGTAAATTACTCATGTTTTCTCATATATTTTATTTCTGTCTTCTTTTATTTCTGACAGATTCTGTTAGCCAATCAAAAACCCAGAAAGCAGTTCTATCACTTCAAAGAATAATAAAACTTAAAAAAAAGTCACTGCACACAGTGTTCGCTACATGTAAAAAAAAAAAATGCACAACTGGAAAATGAGATTCATGAGCTAAAAAAGAGGGTATCAGAGTTTAAGCAAGAAAATACAGAATTGAAACAACAACTTCACAATTTGAGGTATTACATCCTACATTGAAAGAAAGGGTGGAATGTTTTCTTTTATTCTAGTAGAAATAATAAGAAGATTTTTTAACTGTTGACTTATCTGTTAGCATTTTGCAATAGATAAAACTTGAATAAAATATAAAATTCTTACAAATGATATAACATTCATTATTAAATGTGATTACTTCTAAAGACTAAGTGCATATTTTTTCCTACCACAATTTTAATGTCTCTATGGAAACCCAACTGCTTATTTTTGTTAAATCTATTTATTTAACAGAGTTTGGGATTGCTATTTGTTTATATTTTAACTTTTTTATTACAATTAACAGTTGAAGAAATATCATTTAGAAAAAAAAAATATTTTCTACTCAGATGCCATGGTATGTGTCTATAATTTCAGCAGCTTGGGAGGCAGAGACAGGAGGATCAAAATTTCAAATCAACCCTCACCAACTTAGCAAGGTCTTAGCAAATTAGTGAGACCCTGTCTCCAAATAAAAAAAAAAATGAAAAAGGCCTTGGGATGTAGCTAAGTGGTTTAGTTCCTGTGGTTTCAATCCTGAGTAGCAAAGATGGGGGTGAGAACAAAAGAAAATGAAAGAAAAATAATTTTCTATATTTTTGTTTACTTTTGAAAAAAATTCAATGTAGAGTTATTTAGTTTTAGTGGGGAACTTTAAAAAGATATTTGATCAGGATTTCTAAATTGTTCTCAAGAAAGTTTGTATTCCACCAATGAAGCATTTTTCACTGCCCTGAAACATGTTTTTATACATTTATGGTTTTTCTTCTGATGCTTGGGATCAAACCCAGGGTTTGTGTGACTAATGTAATGTGCTAGTGCTGAGCTAGACCCTCAGCTACATTTTTAGCATTAACATTCATTAAAATATAAAATGAAAACTGATCATAAGTTATTTATTTAAATTCATTTTTATTCATAAATCAAATTTGTTCAGATTTCTATATTGAAAAGACATATATATTTTTTAGTTATACATGACAGTAGACTATATGTTGAAATAAAGTTAGTTTTCATGGCTAATATTCCATTGTGTGATATATATATATATAGATATATATATATATATATATATATATATATATATCCATCCATCTGTGAAGGGCATTACTCTTCATTATTGGATTAAATATTAGCTTCTTTTTTTTGTTCAAAAGGGGGTTTTAAGTTGTTTTTAAAATACATAATGATCAACAAGTTGAAAGTGTTACCATAAAAGAAACATAAAAAGTGTAATAACAGGTATTAGATTTCTTATGGCAGTTTTGGGTTATAGTATAGTATACATAACAAAAGATACATGTTGAAAGAAGAATTTTTGAATATGTTGTTACACTGTAAGCCAATTGTAGATATAGCTGACACATTTTATGAAGACAAAAATCTTATTACTACTGAATTCATAAGTTTGTATATAAACAAACAACAAGTCTTTAAAACTTATTTGACTTGAAATTATCTTTTTAACTTGGGAGGATCTATGATAGTGCCAAAAAATCACTTTTAACTTGTCACTTTACAAAATAATTTCAAAATTCCTTTTCTGTAGTATCTAAAGGATTTACTAGTAATAGAAACTTACCAAATCACAAAAAATCGTTTATTATTGCTTTTCCATTATGAATGTTTTAGACAATATTAAAGGAGAAATTAAAAATATGAACCTAGAAAAGCTACAGAGAACATAGAATTTTTATTAGGATACTAAATCAGCATACAAAGAACCAGAATATAAAAAGACATTTTTGTTTTCTGGCAAAAATCAATTTAAAGGTAATCATATTTAACTTCAGATGTACCTTAAAAGAAGAAGAGGTGAAGAGAAAAAATGATGATATGTTGCATGAAAAAAATAAGTACCCATTAAAAGAAAAAGAAACAGAATATAACAAAGAGGATAAAGTGAGAAACCAACCTGAAATCTCTGCTTGTAAAATAGATACAGAATTGGAGAGTACAAGAAATCATTTTAATCAGGTAAATGAACCTTCAGTAAAGTTTCAAATTTTTACTTTATTTCATCAGCATTATTTATAAAATCCCTTTAATTTACTGTATGTGGCCATGTTTCACTTAACCATGGCAATGTGGTCTGAGGAATGTGCTGTTTGGCAATTTCACCAACATGCAGTCATTATGTGTACTTTCATACACTTCAGACATCTACCACAATGCCAGGAAATAAAGACTTTCAGGACCTCCATTTATATGCAGTGTGTTGTCTCCAAAACCATTGGTATGTGCTGTGTGAACTACTATTTTGATTTAAAACACAATGTTATCTGACTTTAAAATTAAATGATGACATCTATGGCAAAACTAGTTACTGCAAATCTTAGCATCCCAAAGATGTTCAGCAGTTGTTTCCTGAATGAAGAAGTTGTGTTTGATCACTGAAATGAATACCAATTAGGGCTTTTTATGTTAAGATACAGACTAAGTAACTATGAACTAGTTAAAACATTTTTTTATAATTGTTTTTTTTTAATTTTAAAATACTTTAAAAAACTGGTATCCCAGCACCCACATTAAACTCAGCGTATTGTGACATTTGCTATAGGATATTTTGAAAGTCATAAACATATCAGATATATTGATATCTTCTACTTGTAACCTAATTCTTATTTGCTCTCCCCAATAGAGCCAGTATTTTGAATGTAGTACTTTAAACTCTCACAGATTTTATAAAGATGATACTATTACTTTTTTACAAATCACTAAAGTTACATATCATTTTGGTAGGTTTAATATCTTGGAAACGACACACCACACTCTGTAGTTTTTACTGTTGTCTTCTATTAGGCTGACATGTATAATTCTAGTTTATTTACTAGAAATGTCAAGGAATTATATTGTAAAATTACTATAATTTATTTACTCATTAAGATCTTGAGGGAAATGTGTTTGTTTTCAAATACTTACTAGTAATAGATAATTTTACAATGACCATTCCAAATGCACATCTCCTTTAAAAATGTGTCTCACAATAACATCTCTGCCTGTATTTTAGAAATGTTTTTACTCAGCCAAATTTATCTGTCATTTGTGCAGTTGAAATATAAGACATTTACTCTTAAAGACTAAATCTACCTTTGAGATTTCTTTTTTAATCTTGAAGGTACCACTCTTAAATTAAGCTTTTAGACTTTCTATCACCTGCTGATATGCAGACAAAATCTTTCTGAAATACATTTGTAGATTTTAGCAAGACAAAATGAAACCTATGATTTCTGTGAGACCGGAATGGAATGCTAGAATTTACAATATGAAATTTCAGCAAAACAAAAAGAAATAGACATATGCAAAAAGGAAATGTTTTCTGAATTATTTTCCTGTTTTCAAATGAGTGAGTGTGTGTGTGTTTGTGTGTGTGTGTAACATAGTTAAACTTATTCTTCTTAAAATTAAATGTTCTTTTATTTGCCACTATTCATCATGGGAAAGTATAGAAGGTTTTAAATTCATATATTTATAATTAAAATGTACATATTTTGGAGGTGAAGGTGGCATTTTTTGTCCCATTAAATTAAGTAATGTTCTTAATTCAACTCTATTTCTCTGCAACAGTCCCATGATGACTTTCAGAGTAACCTTATGAAGAGAAAATACTTTTAATATTTTCCACAGGAATAGACGATTTTTTAAATGATTTCAAAACCCTTGCTTCTAATAGTAGATCTTCTAGTTTGGGGAAGTGACTTCACTCCCTTATTTGTTGATGTATATTATTACTCCCACTGTTAAGTAAGGAGGAAAAGTTGGGCCAGTGAATACTCTGGTTTTGTATATTATTTTCTCACATTTGAGAAGAGAAACAAACACTTTGCTCCAAGTAATCTCCTTTGGAAACAATGGAATACCATAATATGTTCTTAGAAATAAATTACTGGTATTTGTTCCCAATAAATAAGGTCCATTTATATTCCCTATTTTATATTTACTCATGTTTCATATTTCACTGAGATGAAACAAATGCTACTGAGTAGCAATCTCAGGGTTTTCTTAGTAGAGCCTTATACATTTTGCCTTATTTGTCATTTGTATTTTGAAACACAATCCTTCTTTGGTGTTTATCCATTCACAGGACAGAAATAACTGGCTTTGTGGATGAGCACTAGAAGCAGAGGCAAAAGACTTGGAGAAAATCCTGCAGCTTGCCTATTTTTTTAGCCTTGTGCTCCTTTTCAGAATAGTGATACATTGTTCATTGATATACATACATGTGTTTAGTGCTGTTCCTACATCTATCGTTTATCAATAGATGCAATTCTCATTCCTGGATACAAAATGTTAGAAAACAGAATATGTTAGGAATACTTTCAGGAAAAGACCTTGGGGAATTTTTGTATGTCTCAGTAGATGTAGAGCTAAGGCTTTTACTACTAGCTGGTTGAATACATGAGGTGTCAGATTGCAAACTTATTCTTCTTAAAGTTCAATGTTCTTTTATTTTCCACTGAAGCCATTACAACAGATAGTTATATAATAAAATATTTGGAATTTTTAACTGTTTAAAGTGTAGATAATATAATGCTAAAAGTGGATCAACATGAGAAATAGTGAATTATTATTTTTATAGGTATACATTACAGTAGAGGTGTTTTGAAATATTATACATACATAACATATAACTTCTTCTATTTAGGATTCCATTCCTGAGGTAAAAAAATGATGTGAAGTTTTGCTGGTCATGTATTCATATGTGAACATAGAAATGTGATGTCAAATTCATTCTACTATCTTTCTCATCCCCTCTCATCTCTTTTGTCTAATCCAACAAACTTGTATTCTTTTCTCCCCCACATTTATATGTGTTAGCATCCACATACTAAGGAGAATATTCAGACTTTGGATTTGGGGGACTGGCTTATTTTCACTTGGGCATGCTATTCTCCAGTTCCATCCATTTACCAGCAAATGCCATAATTTCATTCTTCATAGCTGATTCCATTGTGTATATATGACACATTTTCTTTATCCATTCATCTGTTGAAAGAGGAACCTAGGTTGGTTCCACAGCTTAGCTTTTGTGAATAGCTTCTATAAGTATTTATGTGGCTGTGTTACTATAGTATTGTTTGAGAATACACTGAGGAGCAGAATAATTGGGTCAAAATGTTATTCCATTCCAGGTTTTCTGAGGAATCTCTATACTGCTTCCCTGAGTGATTGTTTGGTGCAATGTATGAGTGAATCTTTCCCCCACATTCTCATTATCATTTATTGTGACTTGCATTCTTTATATTTATCATTTCTGACTGGAGTGAGATGGAATCTCAGTGTAGTTTTAATTTGCATTTCTCTGATTGCTAGAGATGTTGAACATTTTTTTCATATGTTTGTTAAATATTTGCACATCTTCTTCTTTGAAGCACCTGCTCAGTTCTTTTGTCCATTTATTGATTGTGTTGTTTGTTTTTTGTGGGATTTCTTTTTGTGTGTGTGTTAATTTTTTGAATTGTTTATATATTCTGGAGATTAATGCTCTATCCGAGGTGTCAGTGACAAAGATTTTTTTCCCATTCTGTAGGCTTTCTGTTCACATTCTTTATGGTTTTCTTTGCTGTAAATATACCATCCCATTTATTGATTCTTGATTTTACTTCTTGTGCTTTAAAAGTTTTTTTGAGGAATTTCGTTCCTACACTGACATGATGGATACTTGTGCCTGTCTTTTCCTGTAATAGGCCTAGGGTCTCTTGTCTAATGTCTACGTCCTTGATCCACTTTGTTTTGAGTTGTGTGTGGGCTGAGAAATAGGTGTTATATTCCTCCTACTACATATGAGTTTTCAGTTTTCCCAGCACCATTTGTCAAAGAACCTATCCTTTCTCCAATGTATGTTTTATAGTGTGTTTATCTAGTATTAGATAACTGTATATATGTGGGTTTTTCCCTGGTTCTGTTCTGAAAAATGATCTCTTTACATTGGAAAACTAATTAATCACTTACTCTAGTCTTTCATTCTGCTGTAATGCAGATTTTTTTCAATCCTTAATTCCTTTATTTAATAATCATGAATTGAACCAGAGTGCTCAACCACTGAGATGTATCCTCAGCCATTTATTTATTTATTTATTTATTTATTTATGAATGAGTCAGTGTCTCACTGAATTGCTGAAGGCTGGCTTTGAACTTGCAATCCTCCTGCCTCAGTCTCCTGAGACATTGGGATTATAGGCATGTGCCTCTACACCTGGCAATTCTGACATTCTTTAAATTGCAATTTTCTTTTACTCTCTTAGATCTATTTTTTGAATTAACTTTTGAACTCTTTGGAATTTGTATTTCTATAAGCTCAGAAGTTTACATCTAATTTTTCTTCAGTGGGGTATCTATTTATTGAAACCTTTTCACCATATAAATGTACAGGTTATTCTTTAATTTCAGTGAGAATTATGAAATGTAGCTTTATTGAGTGGTAGCTAAATGTATCCTTGGTCTTATTTAGGTTTCTACTAGTGATGGGACAGTGAACAAGCTATCGCATAAATATTACAAGGGAAAGGATGAAATCTCTATGAGGAAACTGGAAATGGACACAATAAAATATCAGAACCAGGAAAATAAGTGCTTTGTGAATACTGAAATTTTAATAGAAAAGAATGGCAGACTTCCATGGGCACACAAATTGAATGAGGAAACACTTCCAGAAATATTCCAATACAATGAACCGTTGGATATTTGGAAAGCTGAGAATGTGGTGCAAAATTTCACACTAGAGAGTGAAAAACAAAGCACAGAGAGACCAGAAACAGAATCCAAATCACACCCTGCCAGACCCGGTGCTGCTCCACACTATCATGGTGAAAGTCCAACACCAAAAAAGACATCTAGAACTTGCTTTCCAGAGAGCAAGAGATAAAGACTTTGGTTCACAGGAAAAAAAGAATATTGATGTATCTAACCTAAAAGTTAGTAGTGAGATTCCTTCCCAACAGGATCTAAAGTCTGAAATAAAAATAAGTGACCTAGAAAACGAGCTGTGTGAGACAAGAGTAATGACTTTGGCTACAGAACAGGTAAACAGACACCTAAAACAAAGACAGTTCCAACTTATGGGGATGGAACACAGGTCTCAATATGAACAAAGAAAAAGGAATGAACACCTCAGAAAGCAGGAAGCTTCCAGAGAGAAGATTTCTAAACTACAAAGTGACACTACATTGCATGAAGACCAATCACATGACTATCAAAACAAAGGCGACATTAAAAAAGATGGGGTTATTAATATCCAAACTCAATTTTATAATGTTCTAAAAAAAACTTCAAGCTCAGAATGACAAACATCATCTCGTGCTGGAAAACAAATACTTGGAATTAATCAATGAAAATAATCATTTAAAAGAACAATTGGATCAATATGGAAAGGAGAAAGCAGAAGAAGTAAGCATCAAGAATGATAAATGTATAAAGAGTTTTTGAAGAAATACTCAAAGTGATATCTGCTTATGGCTAAATGTTGAATCTTGATGAAAATAAAAATGTAGATATTATAAATGTGTTTTCTGTATCAACCCAGAAGTAGAACCTGGTTTCCAGCAAATATAATTTAGACCTCATTCCCAGCACAACGAATCACTGTTTGAAGTGCTAAGTCTTCTAATTTCCCTCTCTAATTCTTACACTCTGTGTACATATTTTAAAATAACTGTAGGTAGTCATGTGCCAACTAAACATAAAAGACAGATAAAATGGATTTTAATATTTTAAAAGGAGGACATTTTTAAAACTTGGATCTGACAGATCCCTTAATTTAAGAAATTTTGTTTCTTATAAAGATTTAAGAGGTTGAGTTACAGATTTTTAGTAGAAGTATATGCTGATATTAGTAATATGGTCTAAATAATGCTGAAACAATATCTAATTTTGGTGCTGTTAATTCAACCCAAACCTTCGCACATGCTAAACACATACTCTACCAATGAGATACATCCCATCACTGAATAACAATTTTAATATCTTCTTGTTGCCATACTTTAAGATCACAATGAAACAGATAAATTGAAATACTCATACCTAGCTTCAATTAAGTTAGTTACTTTGACAGTGCATTTCAGATTTCCCAGTTGAACTGAAATGTAGAGGCTGTATTTTGTAATATATTTTCTTTACTATATTTTTATTTTTAGTCATTTCAATTCAACTTAAATCTGAAAATAGCTGACCTGATATTTTATATTTTCATTCATGACTTGTCCACCTCTTTAAAAGCATCAATTTGTCATTATCATAAATTGGGACTATTGTGAAGAATGCAAAACCACAGTTGATTTAATCTGTGATTTGTTGCATGTATCCATGATAACTTGCTAATATTTTTCTTCATTTTATGGCCCAATTGTTATTCTGAAAGTTATATAGTGTCTTTCAGTACAAAGAAAATTGTAGTCAACTAAAGTTCATTAATTTGGCACTGAATCTCCATGTCCATTCTAAAGAGGGTGGCAGGATTTATATACAACAGGAGTGGTGTGAGGACCAGTGAGATTTCCAGGAGATGTGGACAGGCAGTGAGGTGGAGGCAAGGTTACCTAGGGTCTTCTTTATTCTTCATGAAAATATGCTGGAATTACTTTAGCAAAAGTTCATGAAAGTATACTGGAATTACTTTAGCAAAAGTTCATGAAAGTATATTGGAATTATTTTAGCAAAGCTTTAAAGATGCGAGGATTTGGGGTATTAATTTGATCATCTAATATGAGAGGGATAATAACCTCTTTAGAATTCACCACCACCAATGAGACCTGTGTAACCATTTCTGATTGAGAATTTAGTTGGTTGTTAAACATTGCAACTCTATCAAGAGTAGTATGTAGAGATACAGGGCTGACCCTGTCATCTAAGGAATGTGATAGTGATTAGGCCAAAATACAGAACCTTCTGTTTCCTTAAGGGAATTCAGAAATAAATAGGAGTGTACATGCATGCAAAAAAAGAGGATAAAGTGATGTAAGTAGTAATTTTTTTCAGAGTAAAAATATCATAATAAAATATTATTAGTATATTTTTAAAGTGAGCTGAATAACAAAATTATTAACAGAAATATCAAGTAATTATAAGACATCTTGAAAAACAACTGGCTGGTACCCTGATATTATAATCTGTATAAGAGGCTTCACTAGAAGATTTATCACATTTTCACATGAATTTAAAAGATAAGGACAGGATGTAATGAAGACACTAGGACAAATGACAAGTTAACTATGTATAAAAGTGAACATGTCAATTGTAAATCTACACCAGCTTCAGTAATAAAAATTGTTCTGGGATGCTAATTTCAATGAAGAGCCTTCTTTATATTTTCATTATAATTGATTTTATTATATTTTGGGATCTTTATTCTGCACTTATTTCTTACACTTAAAATTTTATTATGAAATTTTTCTCTTACAACATTATACATCTTTTATTAAAATATCTACCCTGAGGAAAGTTTTTTTTCTATAACCCAGCAGCTTTTAATGTTATCTCTACTTCCATTGTGAGACAAGGAAAATTAAATCAGAGGTTAGTATTTAATAGAATGTTTCAGGCAATTTTGTTATTTTTACCTTCATTTTTGTGCATCTATACACAATCAGCAGGTAATTACTAAATGAATCTCAAAAAAGGCTGTACAAAAAGGGTTTTATGCTTTTCTCAAAATACATGTGTGTTTTAGGTTATTGTTTAATTTTTGGAAAACTTTGGCTATTTGTTTTTTTCTTTCACTTTAGATACATTATGAAAGCATATAAATATTTGTATTACGTGTGGACTGATATCCAATCTAGACAATAAAAAATGTTATCTAATTTTTTCAGTAGACCTCTTAAAATACATTTTTATGATATATATGATGCACATGCCATCCAATTCACCCATTTAACATGTAAAATTCAGTGTCTCTTAGAATAGTAACAGAGTTATATAACCATTTACAGTAAATTTTAGAACATTTCGTGGTCTTGAAAAAAAAAACTGGAATCTCTTAGCTGTCAGCTTTCTAATCCCTCCATCTTTCAAAGCCCTAGAAAACCACTGAGATATAATATATATATGTATTTTTGAAGAGAGATAATTTTTTAATATTTATTTTTTAGTTTTCGGTGGACACAACATCTTTACTTAATTTTTATGTGGTGCTGAGTATCAAACCCAGTGCCCTGCACATGCCAGGCAAGCACACTACCACTTAAGCCACATCCCCAGCCCCACCAATATATTTTTTAATAATTTATAAATGTAGACAACAGTAATTTATATATATATATATATATATATATATATATATATATTTAGTTGTACATGACAGTAGACTGTATTTTGACATATACATACATGGAGTATAACTTCACATTTTTATGTGTTATGTGTTAAGTTATACTGGTCATGTATTCATGTGTGAACATAGAAATGTTGTGTCAATTTATTTTACTGTCTTTTCCATTCCCATTCTCATTCCCATCCCTTTTATCTAATCCAATGAACTTCTATTCTTTTCTCCCCCATTTCTTACTATGTGTTAGCATCTATTATGAGAGACTTTCAGCTTTTGGATTTGGGAGATTGGCTTATTTCATTTAGTGTGATAATCTCCAATTCCCTCCATTTACTGCCAAATACCATAATTTCATTCTTTTTCACAGCTGAGTAATATTTTTCTAATTTATTCATCTATTGAAGGGCACCTAGGTTGGTTTCATAGCTTAGCTATTGTGATTTGAGCTACTATAGACATTGTTGTGGCTGTGTCACTGCAGTATGATTTTAAGGATTTTGTGTATAAATCAAGGAGTGGGATAAATGTGTCAAATGGTGGTTACATTCCAAGACTTCTGAGGACTCTCCATACTGCTTTACAAAATGATTGCACCAATTTGCAGTCCTATCAATATTTATCATTACTTGTATTCTTGCCAATTGCCATTCTGACTGGAGTGGGATTAAATCTCAGCCTTTGGATGTGGGAGATTGGCTTATTTCTCTAAATTGCTAGAGATGATTTTTTTTCATTTATTTGTTGGCCATTTTCATATGTTCTTCTGTGAAGTGCCTTTTCAGTTCCTTTGCCCATTTATTGATTTGAGTTATTTGGGTTTTGTTGTTTTGGTGTTAAATAATTTGAGTTATTTGTATATCCTGCAGATTAATGCTCTATCTGAGGTGCACATGTCAATGATTTTCTCACCTTCTGTAGGCTCTCTGTTCATATTCTAGATTGTTTCCTTTGCTGTGAAAAAGTTTTTTAGTTCGATATCAACCGATTTATTGATCCTTTTAAAAATTTTTAATTGTATATAGATCACAATATCTTTATTTATTTTTATGTGGTGCTGAGGATCAAATACAGTGCCTCACACATGAAAGGCAAGCACTCTACCACTGAATTACCAGCCCTCATTTATTGATTCTTGATATTCTTGGTTTGAGGAATCTTGTTGAGGAAGTTGGCTTATAGTTTCAACTCTAAAATTACTCTGTAATGGATATTTCATACAAGTAGATTTTATACAACTCTAGGTCTTTTCTTTTTTTTACCAGTTTCTTTGACTTAGACTACTGTTAGAATCCTCTGTGTTGTAGCAAGCATCACTATTTTATTTTTTTCTGTTGACTAGTGAATTCTGTTTTATGACTATGTCACTTAGCCAATCATCAGTTGATGAACCTTAAAATGCTTCCACCTCTTGACTACACCAGTACTACATGCCTGGGAACATATATTTACAAGTTAATTTTTGGACATGTTTTTATTACCCTGCCTGCTGGTGATCTTCATGAATTGTGCAGATTTTATTATCTCTCTGTCTTACTCATGCTGTGCTTTTTGTCTTGTCTGTTTTTATTAATTTGATCTCTTTTATTCTGAGCTCACAAAAAAATAAGTTTTTATTTTTTATGCATTTTCTCTGTCTTTTTTATCACCGACAGTATTTGCCTGGTGATTATCTTGTTGATATTCACACCTATTCTAGAATGAATGGAAAATATTATTGCCTAATTGTTGTTTTTAAAAAATTACTATTTGATATCATACCAATACTTTTTGTTAATAGATTGATCTGTTAAGACTTTTATTCTAACTATACTTTAGTGATTAAATGTAAAATTAAATTCACTTAACCTGATAGTGAATTCATCTGTAGAATGCTCATACTTGTGTCAGTATGGAAAAAATCTTCTATATAGATTTCCCCAATGTTCATTATATAGCCAGAATAGATTTATAGATCTGTAATCCTTGACCAACTGAAAAGCTAATACCTTGTATTATAGAAACAATCTACTCATCCTAATGCTGGTATAGGTTATGTTTTTTCCAATTGAATTTATGTAAAGTTTGTTCTTTAAGTTTTTATTAAATATTTTCAGTATCTTATTTTCATACTGTGTTATTTCATACTTATTTTATTCATGCAGATGGATGATCTTACTACAAAGATGGACAATGCATCTTCAAAACATTTACAATTGAAAGCAAACTATCAATATTTTATGCAGAACTTGTTTTTTTGAAAAGTATACATGATACATTTGAAAAAATAGAAAGGAATCAAAAAAAGTTGGAAGAAAATGTAGCAAACTTTTCAAGGCACACCCAGAGCACTAGAGTAGAACGAGGCCAAGGAGTACAGTGGAAATCTGGCACTGAACAACAAGCAACATGGAATTTAGAGGAGAAGCAAAAACAAGTACTTCTGGTTTTACAGACTATTTTATTTATCTGTAATGTGCTTTAATTTATTTCACTGTAAATTGTATTTTGGATACATACATTATATGTGTATTCTATATCTCTTGAGGAAAGTTGTGTAGATTTCTAAGAGGAAGAAGACATTTGATGCCTCCCTTCAAATACCTCAGTTTACATCATTCTTATAGCTAATTCAATATGAATAATGATTTTTATCAGATAACTTTGACATTGTATAATAGTGAGCATAAATAAGACTATGAGGAGAAAAAGAAAAAGTGTGATGCAGAAATATAACATACTTTTGAATTGTTAGTTTAAATTTTTCAAGTTTTATACTTTGAATTGATTCTATTATTCTTTATCAGATGATCTGAGTACTAACATGAGAATGATTCATGACTAAGAGCACAGTTCAATGGTAGAGAGCTTGTCTAGCCTGTGCAAGGTCCTGGGTTCCATCTGCAATAGAAAGGAGGAGGAGGAGAGGGGAGGAGGTGAGCAAGGGAGGAGAAGGGGAAGAAGGAGAGGAAGAACTCAATTATCATTAGTTCAAGTTTAATGTAGTTTATGGGCAGGGGAGGAGGAAGGGAAGGAGGAAAGAAAGAACTTAATTATTATTAGTTCAGGTTTAATGCAGTTGATAGTGATGACAGAAGTTTAAAGTCTAGCATATTTCTTCTTCACATTTAAAATTGTGGGGTGAATTTTTGACTCAGAACTAAATGAAATAAAAACATAATAATTATTTAGTTCTAATTGTTTTTAAAATGCATTCTTTTTATTTTCTTTAGACACAAGCAGCAGCTGTGGAAATTCCAAAGCAGTTAAGACAGACTAATTTTGCTTCAATAAGAAGTCAAATGGAACTCAGAGTTAGCCATCTGGAATCTGAACTAAAAATTCTAAGAAATGCAACTGAACGAATATAGCACATCTATATAGAAGAATCAATATTCCATAAGTATGACAAAACCTAGACTTAAAGAGAACACTTTAATTTTCTTAATTTGTCTCTACTGCATAACTTCAAGACAGATTCATGAGATCAGTAGCATGCAAAATCTAACTAGACAATATAATGTGTAGAAGTAGTGTTAGGAAATTAATGTACTTTTGATATATTAGTTTAGGAAATTTATTGTTCACTCACATTTTACATCTGGAAGCAAATTATCAAGCTTTCTTTTCTTAGTGTTCTCCTATATGTAATCTTGTCTATTAGACTTCTAGTTAAGTATTTTTGAAGTTTTTTAATCCAGATAGGTATATTGTGTCCAAATTGTTTCTAAGCATTTCCTAACATGGAAACATGTACAAGTTTAATAATTTTTGAAAGATTATTACTTAAACCCTACATGGTCGGTGTTGCTAAAACTACCTTCTCGGCACATTCTGACACCTGACAGATTAACTGCCTTTTATTTTGATCTTTGATATTATCCTTAGATGGTACCTAGACACAAAATGTTTTGTATAGTTTTCTCTCTCTACATTGTCATGCTTGTGATAAAGGGAAAGATCATCACAGGAATGAAGGGAAGTATAACTTGCAAAGTGGTTAAAAATATTCTGTTGATCAGTGTTGGGGCCTGTGAATGACAGTATGAATGGACAGGAGTCTCCTGAAGCCTTGGTAACAAATTCATGAGTCATCTTTCTTGGAAGCAGCTATAATTCATCTTGATCACCAACCTAGCTATCTTGTTCTGCACCAGTGGTTGTTGCTCTGAATTAAGCATTTGCTCTCAGTGCCAAATGCTTAATTTATCTAGATGATTTATCTAGGTAGAATATACATGTGGAGGTAGTAAATGCTTGAAAAGATCTTCAAAGAATGTTCTTTAAGTCCTTGAACTGGTTCACTAAGTATGGATCTTTCTAGCTTTACTAACATTTGCTAGTTGCATATTTTTATGGAAACCATGATGATTTAATATACTTCAACATAGTAAAATGGCTTTGGTAGTCAAATAAACTAAGGTATATATCATCTGCTATAGTTATCTTTAAAATACCAATATTTCTAATGGCATCCTCCAAAAAGAGTTTTTCAAGAAGGCACATTGTTACCTGAAAAGTCACACATCTCTGATTGTTTTCTTTCACCTACAATACTTTAATTGCAAGTTTGAAGCCCCCTAGAAATATGTGCACTTCTTTAGAGAAATTACAAACTCATGATTGCATGCACTCTCTCTATTTTGATTCTTTTCAGTGTTGTGCCTACTTACGGAGAATTACCACTTACTATTTTTTCTTAATAATTTATTTATTTGTAGATGGACACAATATCTTTATTTTGTTTATTTATTTTATGTGGTGCTAAGGATTGAATTCAGTGCCTCACATGTGTACTCTATCACTGAGCCACAATCCCTCTACTTAATCTTATGGCAAGTTTTAAAATTATTTAATTTGATGAAAACATTATATATATATATATATATATATATATATATATATATATATATATATATATATATATATAATATTTATACACAACATTGAGGTTAATTTTTATATAATTAAACAAGAATGAAATATAATGTGCTCTAATTCAGTGACCAGTACTTCTGCTTTATCTCCCCTGCTTCCTCCCTGTGCTCTCTTTCTTCTGCTCTACTAATCTATGTTATACTTATTTCTAGTTTTTTTAAATTATAAAATATGGATATACATGAAGGTGAAATTCACTGTGATATGTTCATATGCATACACAGAAAAATTTGATCAGATTCATTCCACTATTCCACACTGAGTGCTGTCCCCAACTCCCTGGGTTGGGTTGGGTTAGGGTTAGAGTTAAGATTAGGGTTTCATTGTGTAACAGGAGCTCTTCAGTACAACCATGTGATTTCCTTTATATTAAGACTTCATTTGGTTGAGTCAAATATTATTCCAACTGTGATAAGCCATATTTTTTAAGAGATGGCAAGAAAAACAATATTCAAGTATTTTGAACCAATTTGAAGATATTTCTATAATATTTGACTATTTTTTGATCAGGGGTAATATTACAACAATGAAATATCTGCTTGAAAATGAACAAATAAAAGGTAGCATCTTGCTTTCATTGCATATCATTGTTGTTAGAATACCCATTTCACTGCACCTTGGTTTAGATCATTTTTGCTTTTTTATACCAGGGATTGAGCTCAAGGGAAATTTACCACTAAGCCACATCCCGAGACCTATTTTGTATTTTATTTAGAGACAGGGTCTCACTGAGTTACTTAGAGCCTCACGGTTGCTGAGGCTGGCATTGAACTCATGATCCTCCTGTCTCAGCCTCTTGAGCCACTGAGATTACAGGCACGTACCACCACACCCTGCTTCCATGGTGTTTTGATGATCTTCTTTAACTCACAGTAAAGCCGTGCACATCCATGTTAAATGTGGCCTCAACATTATTCTTTTATTTGACATTTTGACTTAAAAAAATCACAGGAGAACAAACCTAAACTTTTCAAAACAATGCTGCAGTCAAATAATTGTGACAGAAAGAATAGTTTTTAATACATAAATTACAATGTATATTTTTTTCAGTTTCTTACATGAATATCTTTCTGAAAAAAATAAAAATCAGGCTTGAAGTGCTTCAGAATCATACAATTGGATGACTATGTACAAAAAGATAATGAAAGTTGTTATGCATGATGAAAGTATAAGTTGTTCTTACTAGTTCTTAACAGAAAAATGAGATAATTTACCATTTACAAACAATGTGTGTGAATGTAGACACAATGCAAAGGGATTTGAGGGGCAATTCTTTTCCCATTGTATTTCTTTTTTTTTTTACTTATTCATAAGCTAGTTTATTTAAAAGTTAATTTAATAGTTCTAGATTTCCTTGTGGAACATTAATTTGTATTATCATGCTACCCTTAATCAGAGAGTTTCAGAAGCACTCTTCTATTAAGACACAAAGATATGTCTTCTTAATCACTGAAAATTTTTTCAAAGATGAAGGGAGAAGAGGAGAGGAGAAAAATACTAGAGAGAAAGAGTAATAAAATTATTTTATGTGTATCTGTGAATATTTCATAATTCCTCTATTACGTATAATTAAATGCACCAGTAAAAATTTTGTTTAAATTCATTTCCCTGAAAAAAAAGACAGGAATGGGAATTCTGTTGATCAAAATCATTTTTTTCACATCAAAAGTGTAAAGGCATTGGACATCACCTTATTGTTATCACTACAACATACTTACTGTGTTCAGTAACCTATTTTAGACCCTGTTTGGGAAATTAGTAAGAGAACAGCTTTTATATAAAGGACACTCTACATGATAATACTTATGCAAGAGTTGCAAGTATTTTCACACATTTCTCATCAAGTGCACACCTATAATGAGCCAAATGCTTCAAAAATGCTGGTCATAACTTCTGAGAAGAAATTAATTACAATTAAAGAGCTATGTTTTTTTTTCAAGTCTGAAAATCAACAAATGAAAAATCTTAAGTTTGAAACTGCCTTTTTTCCCCACTTCTACCTCACTATGAAACTGTCAGCCTGTACACTGACAGTCTTCTGTGGGGAAAAATGGCTTCACCCATTTTTGTGGCTTATGGCCAAAAGCCCAGACTGACCTAGTCAAGCATTTAAAATACCCTGTCATGACTCTGACATTAGTTTACATTTTGCCCTCAAAATAAAAGTCTGAAATTTCTTAGCCCAAAATTAAAATACCCAAATCAACTGGATTCTTGTCAGGTTATTTAGCTTTTTCTCTTCTCATTAGCTGTACTGTCTCTTTGCTCTGGATTCTAGTGACATTGTACCACTGATGATTCCACAAGTGTTCTTTCTCATCTCATTGTCTGCATGCTTCTCTTCCCTTCCTGTCACAATTTCTCCTTTTCCTTCAGGTGTTAATTCACATATTACTTCCACTGAAGGACCTCAAACACTGACACAAATTTGGGACAGAAGTCCCTTCTAAGTGTTCCAGTAGTATCCTGTTTTATCTCTGTCATAATGACAATGAATCTGTATGGAAATTGCCTGCTTGCCTGCTTTTCAAGTTATGGTATATTACTGTTGAGGGGTTTCCATTATAATCTCCATGTTGTCATCCTAGTGCTTGGAGAATACCCTAGCATATGGATGTCAAATTTTGCATAAGGGGTGAAGAAACCAAAGCTCTAACACTCAGTAATAATGATAGCTGTGTATGAAAATATGGGCATATTGCATTTCATAGTAATTTTGTATTGTGGACATACATGTCTATTTTTTTATTCTTATAAACAATGAAAAGTTCTCAACTTTTCTTCACTGATTCATACTTATAAAATCTTTGAGAAAAAATATAATTCTTTTTCTCTCCCCTTGCTACAGAATTTGAATCTTGACCATGGGAGCTTCTTAAGAATTACTAATAAGCCAAGACAAGATCTATTTTTGGAAACATCATAAGTATATACAAAGATTTTAAGAAAAAAAAATATGAAAGCTAATATTGTGTTTTTCAGACTGTTGATATAATGTTTGAAGTGTTTGATGAAATGTGTGATTCAAAAACTTAATTGAAATTTATGTGTGTATTATATATATATATATATATATATATATATATATGATGAAATTCTCAAAATATGAAAATTATTTAAATCTGTAAGAAAATTTAAAGTGCAAGTGCAAACCAGTTTTTATTGAGATGTGTTTTCAAACTGTCTAAATGCTAGCATCTAAGCTTCATTCAACAACCAAATGGTCAACCCTAATTTGGTGGATCTAAATATCACATTAATGATGGATTATTTGTATTATAAAAAATGTATCACTGAATATGGGTCCAGAGAATTAGGAAACATTAGTTTGGTATGCCAGTTACTGTATTCACTAATGGATTAATATATTAGAATTATTATATTGCCATCAAACATATAATCTTTAAATTTTTATAATTTTAATTTGAAGCACTGACTTAAGATTTCTTCCTAGTAAGAAAAAGTATTTGATTAATGTTTTTTGCCTTTTCTCTTTGTTTATACAATCTTGGGAAATAATAGTAAAGTTGCAGGTTCTAATATAAAGTACTTTTGTCCACTGAAGCATTTTAAATTAAATTGCTAACATATGCCATCATTCATGATATTTTTAGAATTTCCTACAAGTCAGAACATGCTAGATAACTGCAATACAACCTTAATTCATTGTGAATGAATTTTTAAAATATTAACAAATAACAGCATACTTGTTAATCATATCCATTTCATTATGAAGTTTATATTGTTATCTAGCATGTTCTGACTTGTAGGAAATACTAAACATATCATGAAAGATGGCATATGTTAGCAATTCACTTTAAAATGCTTCAGTGGACAAAAGTATTTTATATTAGAACCTGCAACTTCATTATTATTTTCCAAGATTTTATAAAGAGAAAAAAGCAAAAAAAAAAAACATTAAGCAAATGATGTTTCTCAAATCAATACTAATACATTCTATCATAATGCCTTCAACCACTTAAATCCTAAGATTATTTTCATGTTTTTCTAGTAGCCTGATATATTGTCCTTTATAAGAAAACATTTCATTCAGAGCCATGGAATTAAATTAATTGTTGTATTTTACAGGTGCATTCAGATTTAAATATTTCTTCATCTTTTCTTAACTTTCATGACCTTGAATCTTTCCAGGGAGAAAGCATGTAGAATTGCTTAAGATGGATTTTCTCATTTCTTTATGATTGGAACTTGATTACATGTTTTTTGGCAAGAGTATCACAGAATCAATTCTGTAATTTTTCTTTGAATCACATCATATGACTTATAATATTCTCATTACTGCTGATGTTAATATTGGTCATTAATGTGGTATTTGCAGGATTTTACTTTCCGATTAATATTTTTGTGGGGAGATAGTTTGAGACTATAAATATCCTAATCAATCATCCACCACTAAATTTATTCATTTAATTATACCTATAAAGATTTATGGTTTATTTTATTGAGTATGCTGTTACTTGTTAATAGTTTTGAGATTTATTTTTCTTTCAGAAATGTTCAATTTTGACAATCTCAGATTTATAGAAGATTTATAACAGTAGTGCAAAGAATTCCTAGGAAATATTCCTCAAATGTTATTATTTTGTTAACTTGTTTCATCTCCTCTTCTCCATTTCTAGATAATAGGTACATAACAGTTTTTATCTCTGAACCATTTGCAAGATGCACATGTCTTTTTATTCCTAAATACTGACATTTTATTAAAATGAGAAATTACCTTCTATAAGTATTGTGCAATAATCAAAATAGGGAAATTATATTATGAATATCTACTCTACAAATCTATTCCAAATTGCCAGTTATTTCAACAATTGTCTTTGAACCAAAATAAATCCAATTTTGGGAAATTTTAATATCAATTATTTACTGTTTCCAGTGGTCTTGTTTCTTCTGTCTTTTTTTAAAAAAATCTGGGACAGTTCCTGAGTATTTCTGGGCTATTCATAACATCTATGATTTTGAATGGTGTATGTCAGTAATAGTTCTGTAGATTTTCCTTCAGTTTAGGATCATGTGATGTTTTCTCATGAGTGAATTCAGGTTATGCCACTAGAGGAAGACCATCATGCATGCAATGCTTACTTCTTATAATACAGCATATTTAGGCAGCACTGACAGACATGGTCACAAACTGTGATTAGCCTCTAGTAACGGTGGGCATCCTCTAGGATCTAGAGTTAGCCTCTACTTTTAAGAGTAAGCAAATATCTGGAGCCTCAATTACACAGACACAAGAAACTGTGGATGTATGTAGGGATACTTGGTTTCAACACTGTTTAGTGTTGACTAATTATTTGGTTAAGGTAGTATCTATCACATTGGCCCATGATAAACATAGTATTTATTTACCCTTTATATTCCTTTTTTTCATAAATATTTTGTATATATCTGCTTGGTCCTTAAACTTTTACCCACTAAAATTAATATTTTATTGATGATTCCTCCTTGTCTCAAATTATTACTATGGTGATGGCCAAATGATTTTTTTTCATTGATTACACATAAACAAATATAAAACCAAACAAAAGTGGGCAAGAAGAAAAAGCTTATTATTCTGTTATTCACATCCCCCAGAAATGGACAGCAGCTGCCATTTTAAGCTGATTTCACATATTTTTGATGTGTTCCTATTCATCCTGGAGTACTTTTGACTTTCTTGCACAACAAGATGTTTCAAGCACATCATTTATTTTCTTGTTCCAGAGCTGGGATTAGACATTTTTTCTAGAGGCTCTGTTTTCTGTTAGAGGAGAAATATCTGACCAGTATTTGTGGTGGTTGTCATTATTTCCTTTGGGGTTTTTGTGTTAAGGACATTTATCATATTTATAACATACAAATATGTATTCTTTTTTTTTCTTTACTGAGAATCAAACCCAGAGTTTCACATATGCTAGGCAAGTGCTCTGCCAGTGAGCCACAACCCCAGCTCACAATGTGTATATTTTATATAGAAAACATGCAAGAAGGATCTTTTGTATTTATCCTAATTTTTTATGTATGTATTCATATATAAAAAGTTTTAATACTGATATATTACATATACACATGTAAAGAATATTATAGGATTTTCTTTTGAATTAGAAATAGTCTAAATATTCTTAATAATTCTGATTTTACATCTGTAAATAATGTGGTATGCAGTCATTTTTTTAAAATGAGGTGAGATTTATACAGTATGTATTATTTCAAATATAAAGCATATTAAAAGCACTTAGCTTGTTAACACATCTTAAGTTCATTTTGTTCTAATAGTTCTAACAACTTGCCAAATTGCAGAAAGAAGCTGCCTGCCACACTGGCACTCCACTTGGTTACAGAAATTTTACTCATAATTAGATTTTAATTTTCATTACCAGTGGATAAATGCTCAAATATTTGACTCTCAAATTAACCTGAATTCTTCTTGTGGATTGGACATAGGGATCCATGTTCCACTAACCTGTCAATATATTTGGTGATATAAAATTATATCAATGGAATTTGGAAATTTTTTTTCAGAGGACCACATCATGAAGACTTTAGGCTTTATGACCAGAAGTTCTCTGTGGTCATAGCCTAAAATCTGCAATATATAATAATTGAATGCCTGATGGCATTCCAATAAAACTATATTTTCATGGGAAGAGGGCATAGATCAGTGGTAGAGTACTTGCATAGCATATATGAAGCCTGAGGTCAAATCCCAGCATGGCAAAAGAAAACAACAGAAACAATTTATTTGCCAAAACAGGTTAAATTCTGTATTTAGTCTTGATTTGTTGGTACAATGTGCTGCTAATGCAGTGAAACTTCAGTGTTGACCTTAATGCATGTCATTTTCCTTTGTATACACAACACACTTTATATGCACTACATCATTTTTCAGTTTATGAAATACGAGTATTTTCTGATTGTCCAGCAATAAACCAGAATTTTGAAAAAGAATATTTTTTGAATTTGCCCTCATATGTTTTGTTATTAAATTCACCATTTTAATATGAATAAATACTTTGCATATCTTCCCTTAAAACTTATTCTGTTATCTTTTTAAAATATTATTATTAGTTGTTGATGGATTTTTATTTTTTTATTTATTTACATGCAGTGCTGAGGATCAAACCCAGTGCCTCACACATGCTAAACAAGTGCTCTACCACTGAGGAACAACCCCAGTCCTCTGTTATCTTTAAATATGAGAAAACTAATAATTAGCTTATCTAATAAATCAGGAAGAAATTTTCAAGACTTTAAGTTTTTATGAGTTTATTACTTAATACTTTTAGCATTTTTGATGTTACATATGCAATTTTTAAAAATGTTCAAAATGTTGCATATGATCATTATGTAAAGATTGAAAAATACAGTTAAAGAAGAACAAAATCATATTATTCCCCATTATGCCACTTAGATACAATGTCTTTCAATGGAGGATCTGTTGACACCAACTTAAAATCAAATCAATTTTCTTTTTTTTTTTCCTCTTTTTGGTGATATTCCGGATCAAACCCAGGACATGCTCTACCACTAAGCCATATCTCAAGTCTTCCATTCATTTGTTTTTTTTTTTTTATAGAAGCAGTATGAAATAATTATATTTCTATAAGAGAAATTATATTAAGCTTCTTAAGACAAACAGTAAACAATGAGTTAAGGATCATTAAAAAAAAATCACAGAACTTAAGATTTTAAACATCTGTCTTTCTGACGCTACTTGCTGCCCAACTCATTCCCAGAAAGGAACCAGAATCAGATTCCCACCAGCACAAGACTCTCAAGACATGTCATGTTTCTAGGGAAACTGCACCTTTCAAAAATTAAAAAACTAAAGTCTACGACAGGTTACTTTTTCCTTTCCACTGTAATTTTTCTTTGATTTGTGCTCTGAGGATTAAAACAAAACAAGATCATTAGTCTCAAATTCCTGAGTCAATCTGACATCACCTTATTGCTAATGTGGTCAAAAGTAGATGCTTCTGTACAATAAAGACAACAGGACTCGATGCCAGCAGGACTTGAGGGCTCTGGTTCCTCTGTGTTCACTGTAAATATACTAACGATGGGGCTGAAGAAGGAGGTGGGAACATCCATCACAAGGAGACATGACAGACAGCAGGACCCTCGCTAGACTTCAAGGAACTGATTCTCTTCAGGCAGGGGCAAACCCACATAGTTAAGTTTCACACTTAAAAAAATTATCACTCTGAATTCAGGAGTAAAAGGCATTTGGTTGTAATACAATTCAATCGGTAGGTACTAACTTTAAATTTAGAGAAGAAAAACACTCATTGCGTTAATATTATGGGTTGGGGTTTCTTATGTGATTCCTAAATCCACCTACTATCTTTTGTTTTGATAGAATCTATAGCTATGTTTTAAGAAGACTACCACAGACAGCCCTGGTTCAGGTGTGATCTTTAGTTTCAGAAAGTCCATCGATCGTGCAGCTGGCTGTCATTGCTAAATCTGTTGCTTGCAGAGGCCTCAGAGCTCTGGGTTTGCCGCGTAGAATCCTCACCATTTAGACTCTTCCTACATACAGGACATGTGTCATGCAGTTCTAACCATGGCACAATACAGCTGCTGTGAAAGAGGTGATTGCAGGGTAGCTGTCGGACTTCCTCTTCAACTGTGTAATCTTCTTTGCAAACTGCACATTCTAAACCCATATCAACTTGTTCCGGAGTTACGGTCACTGTTGGAAGAGAGGTGATTTTTTCCTTGTCAGCTGGGGGAGGCCCTGTGTTTTCCAGCTGTCCTAAAAGCTGGGTTACAATGGCATCAAGCCCTGTCTGACCCCAGGCATAGTCCCCAGGGTTGGAGTGCAGCATCCCGCTCCAAGAAAAAGGGTGTGGGGATCCTGGAAATGCAGAATTTGCAAGGAATCCTGCAAAGATCTGTTGCATTATTCCCTCAATAGTTGGAGACCTGCCAGGAGGAGGAGTGCTTCCTAGAGACCTGTGTCTCCGGGTAACGGGCAGCCTTGGAGGCCTACTTGGTCCCCAGAAGTCAGTGGAAGTCTGGTGACTCCTTTCATTGGCTCTAGTATCTTGGTCCAGTGGATTGCTACTTAGAAATGGTCTAAAATCTTGGAAAAACATCGTGTGATCCAAATGGTCCCAGAGCTCTGCAAAACGAGTTGATGTGCTATTGTCTATCCGGCTGCTGCCACCACCTAAAAAACTGGAATCATCTGTCACTTCTTCAATAAAGCCTGATTCACATCTGGGACATATATATTCCGGCAGTTTGGGGCTGACCTCGCCTTTGCAAAAGTGGCAGAAAAACCGGTGCGCGGCCACCGCGGCGCCCGCGTCCGCCCCGGCCGCCGAGGCCTCCGCCATTTTCCTCCCGCCGCGGCTGTCGGAAGGCGAGGGCAGTCGGCCGGTCCCTCGCCAGGCCGCTACCTCACAGACTGCTCTCGCCGCCGCCGCCGCCACCGCCGCCTCCGCCTCGGCGCGGCCCGTCGCTCCAGAGTCCGCGTGGGTCACGTGAATCTGCCGGACCCGGAGGGCGGCGGCGCGGAGAGGACCCGGCGGCCCGCCTCCCTGCACCAGAGAGGCGTGGGAAGGAGAGTCCGCCTGCCGCAGCCCGCCCGCCGGCAACTCAAACCACCCCTCGCCAGTCCTCCAGCCTTCCAGCTAGAAGAAAGGAAGAGTCTCAAGTCTTCCATTCATTTGTGAAGCTCACTCTTGTGGTTTTCTCTTCCTGAAAACCTCCAAGAATTACTTTTCCCAAATTTACCATTGAATTTCACTTTTAATACATCTAAACATAACTTCATGCACTTAATTTTTACAATTACTCATTCATCAATGAAACATTTCCATTTCTAATAACAAGAATTCCCAACCGGCTGAAGGAAGTTTAGACTCCACACAAACAGCTATACAAATGACTTCTCTTTCCCACAACCACACATAAATGTATTTAAACAGCCCCAATACCAAGCCAAATAGTTGTAGTAAAACTAGTAAGAACTGGAGATAGAGGGCAAAGCCAAGTACTGCCTCGCTGAATGGGGAAGGAAAGCTGTTGCCTTTTCCCTCCAAGTTGACACATTTGTATGATCAGGAGAAACTGCCCATTTCTCAGTTTTCCCAATTTGGGGTCAGAGAAAAGAGGAGAATGTAGCTCCAACATTCTGGATTTTCAGGGAACTCTTTTCTGTCTCCTGTGACACAGAACTGGTGGCATGTTATTTATAAGTAGGCACACTGAGAAAGAGGAAAAAAACATTGAACACCAAAGAACCTACAGTGCAGACACCAGGTGGAGGAAGAGATTATGTACTTCTGACAGAAGCCCATAGCTCTTTGCCTGGAAATCTAATGTCTGAAGAGAGTGTGTCCCCAGAAAGGGTGCAGGAGCCCACTGGTGAAGGTCTTCCCCTGGGTGAAGCCACCAGGAGAAAGAAGATTTAATCTGAAATTCTCAACCAAAGGCAAACTAGTTCAAGAAGCACCCCTAAGAAAAGGCAGAAGACAGAGCCATGCTATCCTGTAAAAACTGAGGGGCCTAGAAAATGAGATTTCTTAGTGTTTCTGTTAATAATGAATGACAAAACACTTCAGTTTTAAAAATATTAAGAAATAATAATAACAATGAAAAACAAATTACAATAAATTCAATATTCAGGGATAGATAAAAAATATGATTGAAAATGCAAATGATCATTAAATTTGTTGTTCTCAATCTTCCTGACCATCAATATTGGGGATGGAACCCATGGGTACTCCACCACTGAGCTGTACACACTGTCCTTTTTAAATTACCAGTTTTAATTTTGAGACACTAAGTGCCCAGGCTGGCTTCCAACTTAGGATGCTCTGCTTCCTTACACCTCTACTAGGCTGGGATTACAGGCATGAGCTACTGTGCTCAGCTTCCCAACCTTAAATAAAGGAAAAAAAAAAGAAGGCAAGTGAAACTTTAATATTAGTAATGAGAAAGAGTAATAATGACAGTCCAGTAAAGATATTGTAACAAAAACAAGAATTGACATATACATTTGTCCCAGTGATTTTACTTGGAAGGAAGAATCAGAAAGGTCACAAATTCACAGCCAGTTTCAGCAATTTAGCAAGGTCCTATGCAACAATGAGACTCTGTGTCAGATTAGAATATAAAAAAGATGGGGATGGAGCTTGATGGAAGAGTGCCACTGAGTTCAATGAATAAATTAATCAAAATCACAAGAGAATATGGCAGGTAATTAATAGCAATTCACTTGAGAATCAAGAAGAACTTTTTTTTTAAATTTCACACAAAAACTTGATGACAAATATGAATGGATGAATTATATCAGAAAGGGGATTATGACCTACCATTAGATGGACAAGCAGACAGTATAAGTTAATAGCTGAGTTCTAGCTAAATTGAAAGACCAGATCATTAGATTCTAAGGTGTTTAAATATGTTCTGGACTACAGGATTCTAACATGAAAGTCTCAAGTGTTTTATTTATTTGGAAAAACATGAATATCAAAAATTCAATGGCATAAAAGTTGTACAAATGAATGGAAGTGGAAAAAATCTAATTAGAACATCTGTGAAGAGAATCTATAAAACAAAAAAAAATACCTTCTAGAGATATAAATGCAGATCCCTCTCAGAAAATTTATGTCTAATCAACAGGCTTGGCTTCCTCTTCATAGCAAAGCTAAGGGCAAGGACAGGAACAGTGAGACAAAAACAGCTTCCCAATGACAGCCATGCCAAGGCAATGCAAGGCAAAAAAATAGCAAGGCAAGGCTTGTTTCCCCCTCAATAGCCAAGCCATGGCAATGCAAGAGAAGAAATATAAGGAGAGGAAGAAAAGCAAGCAAAGGCTCACAGGAAAGGGATGGCTTTATTGACACAGAAGGCAAGGTGAGGCCAGGCAAAGCCTGGCTTCCCTCATAACCAAGCTGTGAAAATGCCAGGCCAGACCAGGGAAGGCTTGGCTTTTCTTAGATAGCTCAATCACAGCAAGGGACATCAAAGAAAGAAAAAAAAATAAGGCAAGGCAACTTTGGCTTTTTTTTTCTGCTTTGGCTGCAAGGCAAATCTGGATTTTTCCCCCCACTTTGGCTTCCCCTGATGCACAAGCTATGATAAGGCTGGAAGGACAAGTCAAGGTCATGTTAGACAAGGCCAAGCAAGGCTTATCTTCTCAGCAGCCATGCCACAAAGAGGCAAGGCAAAGCCAGGTAAGGCAAGGCCAGGCAAGAGTTAGCTTTCCTCCAGTAGTCAAATCATGGCAAGAAAGTCAAGGGAAAACCAAAAAATTCAAGTGTCAATTTTTGTAAAAAACCAAAACAACAGACTGTGTCTTGCAGCTAATTCTTCAGCTAGGTCTGTCAGTGAGATCACCTAATATGGCTCATCATTATGGTCTCATCTACCTTGCAGCATGTGGTCTTTGGGTAGCCAGACTTCTTTCATGGTGGCTTGGGGCATCTCAGGACATAAGGCAGAGGTGTGTCCATTGTCTGATTTATTCCTGGAAGTCACAAAGCATCTTTACCACCTGTGCAATTGGTCATGGTCCTACCTATGTTCAGTACAGGAAATACACTACCTAATTCTTAATGGGCAGGTAGGGAGTAGCCAAACAGACTGCTCATTCTGCTCAAAGTTGATTCTTCAGTCTAAGAAGCCCTATGACTCCAATATTCATGAAATTTTGACATCTCCATCTGTCACTATAATGTGATAGTACCTGTGTATTACAAAAGAACCAAATTATGCATGGTCCACTGATAGTCTTAAAATATCTTGAAATAAGATGCAAAATACTTCATGTATCTGTCAGAAGACTTTGTTACAGAAATTAAACATTTATTGAAGGGCATTAGGTAGCTTACAGATTTTCTAAAGGGGTCTGAGAATCAGGCTTGGAAACTAAATATTTTCTCACCCTCCATCAGGGCTTTCCTCATGGTGCTATGAAGGCTTCAAAAGTTAGAGGAAAAATTTGGGTACTTAAATAATGGAGTAATCTTACTCTCTTAGCCAAGAAGTCCCATATCAAGGTCAGTCCAAAATTGAGGGTACATAAGATATTATCTTGATGACAGAATGTGTTAAGTCAAAGCACAAAAACATAGGAAGTTTGTGAAAACTTAGTGCCATATTTGTAACCAAACTACCACATTTTCATTAATTTGTTCAATCTTTCTTGATTGGCATATACTGTGCCTTCCCAGTGCTACTGTAAACCATGAGGATAAGCAAAGAAAAAATCTTGATCTTGTACTTAGCTGTGAGTGAAAAAAATCATGAAGTCAAAACATCTGTTTCCTAAGGCAATTGGGCAATTGGGATAAAATTTATATTGTGACACAGAAAGTCATTAGTTGTGCCTTAATTTTTAAAAATTTTTAACTATTTTTATGCAGTACTGTGAATGGAAGGCAGCACCTCAAATGTGCCAGGTGAGTGCTCATCACTGAGCCAAAGCCCAGCCTTGTTCCTTAAATTTGACTTTCTAACTTCCATTTAAAAATGACACAGAAATTCAGGAGTAATGTCATCGAAAAAGTTAAAATTGTTTTTTCAAAATGATTGGCTCCCCAGAAGCACAGCCAGGGAAATGTCTAATTACATGTAGCAATATTCCATACTCACTTCTGGCGACCACCCTTTCCAGGACTGTCCCGTTGTGGTTGGCTGAGCCACCTATCTCTTCCACTATCCCACACCTCCTGGGTCCTCGCCCCACTTTAAAGGTGCAGAAGGGTGTTTGGTTGGTGGACTGACACAGAACCTACAAGAGGGTCACTTTCCTCTTTTTGGAATCTGGAGAACCCCTTCTTGCGGAATAGAAGGCAATGGAGACAGGCTGTGTGCTATCAGAGTGTTGATGGAATGCAAAATCATTTACTAGCCTTTATGGCTTTGGTGGGAGGACTACTGGAACATGTATCAGCCAAACTGGGAACGAGCCAGTGCTGGATGTGTTTGTTCAACGCCTGCACAGTGCTTTAACGATGGGTTTTGGCCCTAGGCCAGCAGAGGGCGCCAACAGACACCAGCCCACTTGCACACAAACATGCACACAAGTCATGTAAATGCTATAGCAGTTCTACAAGTTTATTTAGAACAAAGAAGGAAGAGAAACAGTGTCCCAACGTCCCAGATATGGAACACCTATAAAAACCTAAATACAGTATATAACATATAATTATGTGATGTGTAATGATTATAAGACTATAAGTACATTAAAATAAATATATAAGCTCTGGATGATGAGTTTCAACCTATTTTAATGCAGTTGCATCAATTTCGTTGAAGTAATCATAGAATTGAGTTTTTGGGAATTTAAAGGATTAAGCCTGAAAATCAAGCATTCATTTAAAAGGTGTTCCAGGGAGGTGGAAGGCCAAGAGGGGTCAAGAGCAAATATTCCAGCATATAATAAAGGCCCTTGCACTAAAACTATGCAGAATAATGACGGTCAAGATAGGAGATTAGTATAGTTTTTTTTTTCATTAGTGTACTTTTCCCCCTTTACAAGTCATCTTTTTCTTTTAACTATTTGAAGGTGGTGTGTGCTATGACCAATAAACATGTATTACTGATGTTGTTACAAGAAACAATTCCAGGTACTCAAGAGAGTAGAGAAGAGGTTCAGATAAACAGGCCTTAGTTCCAAGTAAGTCTTTACAGATTTTTTTTGTTTGTTTCAGTTTTTGTTGCAAGGCCTTACCTTGAAACTACATGGAGGAACGCTTATCTTGCTCATTGTGCAGCAGGGAAGTGTTAACATAGAATCTTATGTTTTGGGAGAAAATGCTGTCTGAACACTGGCAAGTGGAATTTCCTTGCTCTTTTGACAAAGAGTTATTCCCCTGTTGGTGCAAGGTCAGCCGACATTCAGTTTCTAGACTCTTAGTGTCTGAACTCCCATAAGATGGTATGTTGTGTATCACCTCTGGCCTATCATGACTATTTTATTTAAATTGGCACATACCCACTATAAATCTCTCTTTGCTGTACAATAAAGCATTTCTTGAGGGTTTTTTCCATGCCCTCATGCTTCCACAGTAGACGTTTGAAGGGAAGGCCCCTCAGCTTTCTGGTGCTCAAACATTGCATAATCAGGTGACTTTGCTTGAGGGATTCTCTGGCCATAAAGAAACTCAAAGCTCAAAACAGGTAAGGGTCAGGGCAATGGGTAATTTACCTGGTTCACATAAATGTGTTTATCTACTAATTGCACAACAGCTTTTAAAAGCCCAGGGTGTAAAAGTAAACCATGAGGAATTAGAGACCTTTAGGCAAGTGTTTGTAGCTACAAATTTATTGTTTCCTGTTGAAGGAATATTCCATACTGACTTTTGGCAACCGACTGTCTCTGCACAATGCTCCTTGGCAGGAGTTGCAAACACGTAAACAAGCCTCAAATTCCTTTTATGTCATTTTGTTAGCTGTTAGTGGCTCACTCCTAGTTGGAGAAGAGATCGCATCAGTGGCTCACTGTTGTTTGGGAAAGACAGCTACGGCAAGAGAAGATCAGAAGGAAAATGTGGAAACCAAACAAGAACCATAGATAGTGCTGGTGCCAGGGGGTGAGCAAGAGAAGGGTAACATAGATGTAGATGAAAAGGGGTAACTGATGTGAGATGTTGAGATTTAATCAGAAATGGGGAAAGAACAGGAGCAAGAATGTAGAGAGAGCTATATGTCTTTGTATCATTCTTTGTCACAGATGTTGCAACAGTGCTTTCTAGAGGAGTCAACTCCTCCTGCATATACTAAATCAAGCTGTCCCATGTCAGAAATGGCAATGTTAGGCTTAACATAAGACATGAAAACCATTTCTATTTTTGTCAATATTATGTGTTCCAGGCCTTGGAGCCTTTCTTAAAGGTACCAGACCTCATGATTATTCATTATATGGGTGACATTCTTTTAGAGTACCCATCTGCACAAGACCTAGATTCTACCTTCCAACAAATTCAATTAGCAATTAAAGAAATTGACTTAAATAAAGCTCCAGAAAATGTTCAGAAGTGAACACATTTTCACTTTGTGTGAGTCATTTTAACTCCTGCAGAGGTCTCAGTACAGGCTCCAAACATTTACATAAAATCTCCCATTACTTTAAATGAGTTACAAAAGGTTTTAGGAGACAGAAATTGGCTTAGGCCATTTCTTCAGGTTCTTTAAGGGCTCTAACTCCCCTGTTAAAATGTTTGGAATGTGATTCATCCCCTTTGTCTTTAAAAAGATTAACTCCTGAAGCTTAAAAAGCCTTATAAAAGGTTAATAATCAGTTTTCTAATTTGCATCTTAGCCAATGGGATCCCAACAAAAACATTATTGCTATAGTTCTAGACACCTCACCTATTCTCAGTGGTCTTTTTTGAGGAATGAAGTAGCCCTTTAGAATAAGTGCATCTTTCTACTGCTTTTTCTACCAAAATTATCTCCAAATTAAATGTGTTTTGTCTAATGGAATTGCAACTACATACCAGGACTCTTCAATTATTTGGGCTAGAACCTGATAAACTTGTCTTGCCATTAACCAAACAGGAAGTAAACCTCCACTTGAAAAAAAAATATCATGTTTCAGGATTAAATTATTAATTTTCCAGGAAAATTGGATAATCATTTACCTCATTGCAAATCTATCCAAGCTTTACTTGGTAAAACAGCTTATTTTTTAAAGATAATTTGTGATAAACAAATCCCTGAAGCTGACTTCATCTTTACTGATGCCAGTTATTCTGGTGGCCTATTAATTCTTATTTATAATCTTACCAGGGATGAATACAAAACCTGAACTACCAGCCTCACCTCAATTATTAGAATTACAGGCAATCACTTGGGCCATTAAAGCTACCTTACAAGCTATATGTATCCTTACTGATAGTGTCTATTGTGCCCAACTTATAGCCAGGTTGTCTTTATTTTAAGCCAAAGAAAAATCAGCTTTGGATATACTCCTTCATTCTGTTAAAAGAGTTCTTGAAAAATGTACTAACTCACTGTTCATCACTCATATCAGAGCTCATATGTTAAACCCAGGATGCAAAGAAAGGACCACTGACTCTAATTTTAAACCAAATTAAAGCAAGCTTATATTATATACACAAGAGAGCTGATCAGTGACTGCATCACATAAGAGTGGGGCCAGAGGACAGTGTCTGGTCTAAGAGCAGGGAAGTTTTTAAAACATAAATATCTTGGGAGCTTATAGCTGACAGGGTCCTGGTAAGCATAATACAAAGGCAGCAGGTTAATGATCTACATGTCTTAACATCTCAAAGTAGGGAGTAAACTCAGATTCCAATATCAGACTTAATGAGGATCAGCTGAGATTTTTAGAGAGGGTTGTTATCTGGTCAGGGAGAGCAAGGCAGAAGTAATTTCAAAGAACAGGCAGGAGTTCAAAGCAAGTTTAAAATATCAAAGTGTGGTCAGGACAAATAGAAATCTTAGTATTTTACATTAAATGAACTTTTCGTGACTTTGTGACAGATGGCCCCTAATCTTAAAATGGAATTAGGCTGGATTCATAACATACAGTTTTTTCTTGCCTTCTCTCAAAGTTTAATAATTTAACAGATCAAGCCATGTGAAGTACATTTGTCACTGATTGGGAATCTGCAAAAGAGTTACATGCTCAATTCCATCAATCAGCCCACATCCTTAAAACAGTTGTTTCCTACACTCGGAATCTAACAAACTAAACAATGAGAACTTGTAAAAGTTGTGCTTTTTTTTTTCTTGCCTTTAGGGCCCTTACAACCTCAAGGAGTCAATCCATGGGGTTTAAAGGCATTATCTTTATGGCAAATAAATGTTACACACATAACCTTGTTTGGTAAAATAAACTATTTGCATGTCACAATTGGCAAATTTCTGGACTACTTACAGCTACTCCTATAGCTGGGAAAAAACTAATGTCATTCAACATATGCTCAAATGCATTGTGATAAAATGTATCCTACACAATGTAAAAACAGACAATACTTCAGTTTATACTTCCAAAAGGTTTGCTGTATTCTGTGCACAGGAAATATTAAACTTTCTCCTGCAATTTCTTATAACCCCCAAAGACAAGCCATTGTTGAGAGAGCCTATCAAAATCTTATGGCTCAAATCACAAAACTTAAAGGAGAAATCCCTTGCTAACTGAAGCAATACCTCATATGTTAACCAATATGGCTTTATTTACCTTACACTTTTTGAAATTTGATGATGCCTACCATACCTCATAACAGAAAAATTGGGGGCCATTAAAAAGCCTCTCACAGCAACCACAAGTGGTCTGAAAAGATCATCAGAAACAACAATGGCAACCATCATCCCTTTATTAACCTAGGGCAAGGTTTTGCTTGTGTCTTCTCAGAAAATGAAGGCCAACCAGTCTGGATCTCAGCAAGACTTGTGCAACACTCGATGGCTGAACAGATCGGGAGAAACATCAAGATATCTCCCAGCCTTCTATATTCTTATTTTTTTTTCTTTAACTACTTTAGCCATTGATAGTGCACAGACTGTTTATTTGTGCACCTTCACAGCTTACTCTTGGGCATTTTCCTCAATTTTTCATCAATAATTCTCACCTGTTTGCAGATATTGGTCATCTAGTAGGCTTCTCCAAGGTACCCTGGAACTTCTCCATTCCCTTGCCAGACAGACCTCTTTGTTTTTATTTATTTTTTGCTTATAACAACATAACACAATAAATAAGTACCACTTTTGAGACTCAAAAACAAATCAATCAAAAATCACATGCTGCCATCTCGGTTCTCCAAAAACAAAACAACTTTCAAGAAGAAAAAACACTGGCCTGGTGCCCCAGGCTCACTGCAGGCCCAGTCCACCCCTCCCCCAGTGGGGCAGACACCCTCCAGAGCCTAGCCTCAGGCGCAGGACCACCCCTTCTGAGCAGGAGACTACTGCAGAAGCCAAGATCCAGCCCAGATCACCCACACCAGGCTGCTCGAGACCCAGGCTCTCAGTAGACCCTGTCCACCCTCCCCCCAGTGAAGCAGACACCTGCCAGAACCTAGCCTCTGGCACAGGACTGGCCCTTCCAGCCAACAGGCTACTGAGGGAGGTCAAGCCCAGTGACCCAGTTCCACTCACACTAACTTGTGCAGGATCCAGATCCAGGATGCAGTAACATTTATTGAGAAACACCAGCAGGGTCTGGAAGCCCATTATCAAGGTGAGATAAGACAATCTGCACAGGTACTACAAGAATATAGAGAAGAAACTGTAATATTTCAGATCCACATTGCAAGAAAAAAAGACACATAGACAACATGAAAAAAACAAGGGATGAAAGTGCCCCAAACAAACCAGGACAGTATAATCACAGAACCCCAAAACAGTGAAGTTGATGAAATGTCAGAGAAGGAGTTCAGAGGTGCATAATTTAAATGATCTGTGAATTGATGAATGACCTAAAAGAGCAAATATAGGAAAAAATTCATTTACAACTAGAAAGCCTAAACTACAAAACATCCTCAGCCAAATATTTCAAGAAGAGGAAGTAAAAAACAATGATGAAATTCAGCAGATGAAGGGATTACACTAATGGAAAATCTAATCAGAGGAGAAACCAAGTCAGGTTAAATAACAAAAATAAACAAAAATGTCTGGAAACAGAAATCATGTCTCATTAACAACCCTGAATGTTAATGGCCTAAACTCACCAATCAAAAGACACAGACTAGAAGATTCTATCAAAAACAAAAAAAAAGAAAAGGAAAGAAAAGAAAGATCCAAACATATGGTGCCTCCAAGAGACTCATCTCATAGAAAAAGATATTAACAGACTTAAGGTGAAGAGTTGGGAAAAATCATACCACTCACATGGACTGCAAAAGCAAGCAGGGTTTTCCATCCTCAAATCAAATAAAGTAGACTTCAAATAAAAGTCAATCAAAAAGTATAAAGAAGGACAATATGTACTGCTCAAGGGAATCATACACCAACAAAGCAATTATAAATATATATGCCCCAAACAATGGAGCATCTACATTAATCAAACAAACTCTTCTCAAGTTCAGCGTCAAGTAGACCACAAAACAATAATATTGGGTGACTTTAACATACCTCTTTCATCACTAGACAGATCTTCAAACATAAACTGAAGAAAAATGCTATAGAACTCAATAATATAATCAATAACTTAGATTTAACTGACATATATAGAATATTTCATCCTTCAGTGAGAGGATATACTTTCTTCTCATCAGCACATGGATCATTCTCTAAAATAGACTATATACTATGCCACAAAGCAAAGCTTAGCAAATATAAAAAAAAAAAAAAAGTAGAGATACTACCCTGCATCCTATTAGATCATAATGGAATGAAATTAGAGATCAATGATTAAATAACAAATGAAATATATTTTAATATCAGGAGACTAAATAATAGAGTACTGAATAAACAATGGGTTGAACAAGACAAAAATGAGATTAAAAATTTTTAGAGGTGAATGAGAACACAAATACAACATATTGAAATCTCTGGGACAATATGAAAGCAGTTCTAGGAGGAAAGTTCATTGCATGGAGTTTACTCATTAAAATAAGAAAAAGTCAACAAATAAATTATTTAACATTACATCTCAAAGCCCTAGAAAAAGAAGAACATCAACACCAAAAGCAACAGAAGGCAGGAAATAATTAAAATCAGAGCTAAAATCAATGAAATTGAAACAAAAGAAACAATTGGAAAAAAAATTGACAGAACAAAAAGTTGGTTCTTTGAAAAAAATCAATAAAATTGACAGACCTTTAGCCAAGCTATTGAAGAGAAGGAGAGAGAATACTCAAATCACTAACATATGTGATGAAAAAGGAAATATTACAACAGAAACTACAGAAATACAGAAGATAATTAGAAATTATTTTGAAAACTTGTACTCCAATAAAATAGAGAATATCAAAAGCATCAACAAATTTTTAGAGTCATATAATTTGCCCAAACTGAATCAGGATGATGTACACAATTTAAACAGATCAATTTCAAGTGATGAAATAGAAGATGCCATCAAAACTCTACCAACGAGGAAAAGCCCTGGACCGAATGGACACCCATCCAAGTTCTACAAGGCCTTTAAAGAAGAACTAATACTAATACTCTTGAATTTATTTCAGGAAATAGAAAAAGAGGGAGCACTTCCAAACTCATTCTATGAGTCCAATATCACCCTGATTCCAAAACCAGGAAAATACACTTAAAAAAAAGCTTCAGACCAATATCTCTAATAATCATAGATCCAAAAATTCTCAATAAAATTCTGGAAAATCAGATACAAAAAAAAAAAAACATATAAAAAAGATTGTGCACCACGATCAAATGGGATTCATCCAAGGGAGGCAAGTTTGGTTCAACATAGGGAAATCAATAAATATAATTTATCAAATTAATAGAATTAAAGATAAAAATTATATGATCATCTCAATAGATGCAGAAAGTGCATTTGATAAAATACAGCACCTCTTTGTGTTCAAAACACGAGAAAAAATAGAGATAATAGGAACATATCTCAGCATCATCAAAGGCTATCTATGCTAAGCCCCAGGCCAACATCATTCTAAATGGAGAAAAATTGAAGGCATTCTCTCTAAAAACTGGAACAAGACAAGGATGCCCTCTTTCACCACTTCTATTTAATATAGTTCTTGAAACACTGGCCAGAGCAAACAGACAGATGAAAGAAGTTATAGGAATACACATAGGAAAAGGAGAAATCAAATTGGCACTATTTGCTGATATGATTCTATACCTAGAAGCCCCTAAAAGTTTCACCAGAAAAATTCTAGAGCTAGTAAATGAATTCAGCAAAGTAGCAGAATATAAAATAAACACCCATAAACCAAAGGCAGCTCTGCATGTCAGTAATAAATCCATAGAAAGGGAAATAAGGAAAACTATCCCATTTACAATAGCTTCAAAAAAATAAAATATATGGGAATCAACTTAATGAAAGAGGTGAAAGATCTATATAATGAAAATTATAAAACCCTAAAGATAGAAGTCAAAGAAGACCTTAGAAGATAAAAAGATCTACCTTGCTCTTGGATAGGCAGAATTAATATTATCAAAACAACCATACTTCCAAAAGCAATATAGAGATTTAAAGCAATTCTGATTAAAACCTTAATGACATTCCTCATAGAAATAGAAAAAGCAATCATGAAATTTATCTAAAAAAATAAGAGACCCCGAATAGCTAAAGCAATTTTTAACAGGAGGAGTGAAGCGGGTAGCATCACTATACTAGAATTTAAACTAAATTACAGAGCAATGGTAACAAAAATAGCATGGTATTGGCACCAAAACAGGCCAGTAGACCAATGGTACAGAATAGAGGACACAGAGACTAACCCACACAATTACAATTATCTTATATTAAACAAAGTTTCCAAAAGCGTGTATTGGAGAAAAGATAGCCTCTTCAACAAATGAGGCTAGGTAAACTGGAAATCCATATGCAACAAAATAAAATTAAACCTCTATCTCTAACCATAAACAAAACTCAACTCAAAATGGATCAAGCTCTTAGAAATAAAACCAGAGACCCTGTGTTTAATAGAAGGAAAAGTAGGCCCTAATCTCCATCATGTGGGATTAGGCCCCAACTTCCTTAATAAGACTCTTATGGCACAAGAATTAAAATCAAGAATCAATAAATAGGATAGACTTGAACTAAAAAGTTTCTTCTCAGCAAAATAAATAATCTGTGAGGTGAATAGAGAGCCTACATCTTGGGGGCAAATCTTTACCCCTCACACATCAGATAGAGCACTAATCTCTAGGGTATATAAAGAACTCAAAAAACCAACCAACAAAAAACAAATAACCCTATTAATAAATGGGCCACAGATCTGAACAGACACTTCTCAGAAGATGATATACAATCAGTCAAAAATATATTTAAAAAGTTCATCATCGCTAGCAATTAGAGAAATGCAAATCAAAACCATTCTCAGATTTTATCTCACTCCAGTGAGAATGGCATCTATTATGCATACAAACAACAATGAGTGTTGGCAAAGATGTTGCGGGAAAGGTACACTCATACACTGCTGGTGGGACTGCAAATTGGTGCAACCAATATGCAAAGCAGTATGGAGATCTTGGAAAATTGGGAATGGAACCACCATTTGACCCAGCTATCCCACTCCTCAGTTTATACCCAAAGGATTTAAAAACAGCATACTACAGGGACACAGCCACATCAATGTTTACAGCAGCACAATTCACAATAGCTAAATTATGGAACCAAACTAGATGCCATTCAGTAGATTAATGGATAGGTAAACTTTTGTATATATACACAATGGAATATTACTCAGCATTAAAAGAGAATAAAATCATGCCATTGGCAGGTAAATGGATGGAGTTAAAGAAGATAATCCTAAGTGAAGTTAGCCAATCCCAAATAACCAAATGGTGAATTTTTTTTTATATAAGGAGGCTGATTCATAGTGGGATAAGCAGAGAAAACATGGGAGGAATATATGAACTCTAGATGGGGCAGAGGGGTTGGAGGGCAGTGAAGGAGGCATGGATTTATAAATGATGGTGGAATGTTATGATCATTATTATCCAAAGTACATGTATGAAGGCATGAATTGGTGTGAATATACTTTTTATACAGAGATATGAATAATTGTGTTTTACATATGTAATAAGAATTGTAATGCATTTTGCTGTCATATATAAATGAAAAAAAATAAAGTTCTACATCAAATTTAACTACTGCTTTTTGATATGCATCTTATGGACATTTATTTGAATCAATTTCCTTAAAATGATTCTCTACAAAATTATACTAATGTGTCGAATTATATTCATGGACCTTGGGACAGTCAATTCCAAGAAACTCTCCTTAATTTGGCTGCCCAAGTTGTAAAAACTATTTCTAGTTAAATTAAGATGCCTGTGGTTTCCACTTTCTTTTAATGTAAGCTGCACACCAACTTGACCAATGACAAATGTTAATTTTATGGTTTAATCCCTACAGTCTGTTAACGTATGGCATATTAGATATATAGGCATATTAGGTATATAGGTATATATTGTTAAACTTGTTTGTTATCTAATGTCTTATTAACTGTATGCCTGAAGCTGAACATAAAGTTGTCTTAATAACTAAGGTTTTTCAAAACTTAGAGGGTGGAACTGTTGCAGGGCCTAACCTTGAACCTACATGGGGGAATGCTTATCTTGTTCATTGTGCAGAAAGGAAGCTGTAATATAGAATGCTATGTTTTGGTACAAAATGCTGTCAGAATACTGGCAAGTGCAATTTTCTTGCTCCTTTGACAAGGATTTATTTCCTCTGTAGGTGCAAGATCAGCCTAACTGTCAGTTTCTAGACTTTTTGTCTGGACTCCCATAAGATAGTATGTTGTTTATGACCTCTGGTCTATCATGACTGCTGTATGTAAATTGGAACATGTCTCTATAAAGCTATTTTTGCTGTGAAATAAAGCAGATGCTGTTCTCTGAAACCATCTCTGGAGAGGTTTCTCTATGTCCTCAAGCTCCCACAGTCAATGCCAGAAGGGCAGGCCCCTCAGCAATTTTTTTTCATTTGTTTGTTTGTTTTGACATTATTTTATTTTTGTTTTTACTGTCAGACTCTCTGTATAAGTCTCGGGTTTCAAAGAATCTTTGGGGAGACTACCAAGAGATCAGCAACATTGTTTCAAGTAGAAGTAGCTCTTTCATTTTTGATGATAGACCAAAAAGCAAGTTTTATCCTAGCCATGTACTAATATGTGATGTTGAAAATAATGTTTAACTTTCTTTGTTATGGGAGCTTGTCCTGGGCATTATGGGATGCTTAGAAGCATTCCAAGCCTTATCCACCAGAGATTCTAGTAACATACCCAGAGAAGTAAAAATTGGAACTTTCTCCAGACTTTGCCAAATATCCCTAAGGGCTCAAAAATATTCCATTGTATAAGAATGCCATGTATATTTTGATGAGTCATTCATTGGTTGATGGATATTTGAGGTGTTTCCACATTCTGATCATTATAAATAATGCTACCATATATGTTTGCATATATCCAGGCACAGTGGTGCATTCCTGTAATTTCAACAACTCATGGCTATTTTGGGGATCAAAAGTTTAAGGCCAGTCTTAGCAATTTAGCAAGAATCTGTCATAAAAGTAAAAAGTAAAAAGGACTCTGGATGTAGCATGATAAAGCACCCCTGTGTTCAATTCCCATTGCCAAAAGCAAATAAACAACTAAAAAATAAAAGTTTGTAAATAAGTTTCAAATTTTTATTTGTTCTTTTTAGTATGCATAATAGTAGAATGTATTTTGCAATATAATACTATGTGTAAATTTTACTGTGAATGTAAGCACAGTCTGCCTTCAGAATCAATGAGTTCCACATCCACACATTCAAATAAACTGGAGAGAAAATAAAGAAGAAAAATTCATATATATTGAAAATGTAAAGACTTTTTGTCATTCTCAAACAATACAATACATGGAATTTGCATAATATTATGTATTATAAATCATTTACATTTAATTTCAAGCATACAGAAAGGTTTGAAAAGATTACATGCAGATATTATAACATTTTAAATAAAGGATGAGAGCATTTGCAAATGTTAGAGGGCTTTTGGAACCAACCCTCCAAAATCCTCAATTTCTTTTGGGAATTAACTCTAAAAATTTTTCCATGACCATTATTAAATACTGTAAAGTTGAGTTTATGCAAGGAGAAGCTATCAAAGTAGGTTTAGGAAACTTAGTAACTGAAATCTTTCAGGGGAAGACAGAGATTTGGTTCAACTATGAATACAATAAGAACAGGGGAGGGTTTAAAGTCAAGGAGTAGAGTGAGAGTCACTGGATGGACAATTAGTAAGAGAAAACATCAGGGGCAAGGAAAATTCTTGCTGAACCAACTGAACAGAATTTTTGCTAAAGGCAGGCCAGAGTAATGATATCTAGTCAGATATACAGGTTTAGAAATAACTTGATTTAGCATGTTGCTCAAACTGGATGCTACGAATACAGAGAGGAGCATTCCCAACTACAGCATCCTGCAGAGACGGGAGGAAAGCACTTGAAAAGGCAGGAAGTGACAATGTAGGTTAATGTCCCCACAGGACAACATCCAAAAGAGTCTGAAAGACAGCACCTGGGCCAGCAGGAGGTGATGGTGCAGGTTAACTTACCCAAGTGGGAGGTTGTACTATAGTCTGGAGAACAGCATCAAGGAAGGCAGATGGTGACAGCATGGATTAATGTTCCCAAGTGAGAATTTTCGATAAATTCTAAAGAACAACACATGGGCAGAAAGGGAGTGAGAGCACAGGTCAACACTCCCAAGGGACAACTTCCAGGAGAGTCTGGAGGAGAACACATAGGCAAGCAGGAGGTGGCAGCATTGGTGAACATTCCTAAGGAATAATTTCCAGCAAATTCTGGAGGACAGCACCTGGATGGTGACTCCAGTCCCCAGTGTGAAGCAAATGATTTCAGATCAATTTTATTTGCTCTGACAAAAGAATGAAGACAGAAACTGAAGATTCCATGAGCCAAGAAAGAATTTTGACAACACATCAAGGGTATTTTGGGGCATAGGCAGCTCATGATATTTCACCCTTACAAGTTTGTAAATGTATAATGAAACATTCTACCATAGAGGCATCTGCAATAGCAGTTAAGTCTGCTCCTAAATAATAAGCTGGAGTTTTTAATATTAGAAATGAAGATATGGAGAATTCATTTCATTATTTCAATGGAGAGGTTACAGAGACACAGGCACAGATGAAAAGACAGAGAAACAGGGATGTGGAGACACAGAAACAGAGACAGAGAGACATAAACTGGCAGAGAGAAACAGGTGGAGAGAGGAAAAGGGACAGAGAGAGAGAGAGAGAGAGAGAGAGAGAGAGAGAGAGAGAGAGAGGCAGAGTACTCCCTGCTCACTGGACCCCTCCTCACCTGCACCCCTCCAAGCACCACCCAGCCCTGCACTGGCATTCCCCCTCATCTGCAGCAGGTGGTAGCACCACACATCAGTCACCTCTGTAAATGTGTTTCAAATTATCACCTGTGCACAGTTACCATGCACAGTTTGACTTTGGAGATGAATGCACTGTGCAAATGTGTTTCACATCACCACCCATGCCCCTTGAGTGTGCACAATTTCTATTTGCCAATCATCCTTCCTTAAGGCTGATGGAGAAAAGCACCATCACACCATGTTGCATGTTTAACTAGCCAACTTTATTTTCAGTCAGCTGCCGTTTGATGTAGTGTGGATAGGGATGTAGAAGGGGGAAAGATGTGTTAAAGTCTCCATCTTGTATTTATTGAACATCTATCAGAAATGGCACACCATCAAATATTTGCTGCCTGAACTGGAGAACAGTCCCACAAGTGGCCCATCAGCAGCTGGGATGCTGTGGTGCAGATTCTTTCTCATTTAGTCCTATTCTGCAAACTTGCTTCATCCCCTCAGTACCCCTCAGGGGATGTACATGTGCACAAACATAGACATGCATTCATGGGCACATGTAGTTGAACATGTACACAGTCATACACATGCTTGTCCACACACACTAAAAAACACATGCACAAGAACATATTCACATGGTCATACACACGTTCACACAGAAACTCATGAACCAGACACAAGAATAGCTGCACAGAGTCACATACACATGGTCACACACATCCATAAACATAGGCACATGAACACATGCACACACCATCATACACAACTCTTGAATATATGCACAATCCATGCACACAGTCATGCATGTGCACACTCACAAACACACTCATGAACACATACACATGAACATTGGGACACAACCATATACATTCACACACACTAATGGACTCATGCATATGAGAATGTGCAAAGTTACACAAACACAAGTTAATGAGCAAGTGCACTTGAACACATACATGCACAGACAGAAACTCATTAAAAATGCAGAACTCAGGTCATGATATTTCAGTCTAAATCTTTGCACTAAGAGGGGCCACCAATCTCATCTTGCCCAGATTTGAAGCTGTTCTTGGGGTGACCCTATCAGTACCCCACCTCCCCAATTCCATATCTCCTTAAAACCCCACCAAGCTCAACTCGCATAGCTTTGAAACTTTGTCCTTGGGGTGAGCCCAGAAGGACACCACCTCCACACCTCCTTTTATTGTCTGCCTAAGGAAAGCTCAGGGCTGCCCTAAAACCAACCATGCCATAACCAACCCCTGACTATGGGCCTCTGACCTCCCTTCTTGAAGATATTATTAAAAGGGCTAAGACTGGAATACGTGTGGTTCAGGAAGGCCTTGCTCAGAGCAGAGAGCAACTTTTCTCAAACACAACCATCCAGAAAGACAAGCCATCTGCAGTCTCTGCAGGGAGAGCCATAAACAACACTACCAGCACCACTGGCATGGACACACCCACACCAATGATCACTTTACTCTTTTGCCCATCACTGACTTCCAAACTCACATGCTTGAACTCCCTCATTCTCTCTTTGAAAAGTTCCAAATCACCTCTGCACAGGTGGAAAGAGACCACAGCTCTTTCTTCTACCATCAATGGTTACTGAATAAAATCCTTTCCCACTCCTTGGACTTTTGTCTGGCTTTTTATCTTTGACATCAACAAAAGTGAAAATTCAGGAGAGAAGAAAAATAAATAAATTTAGGAGAGGATAAAAAGTGAGCTGGGATCTTCTTTAAGATCCTAACATTTGACCAGGCAAAGCACTGCTATAGCCTGGGGGCCAGCAACATCACAGGCATGAAATACCTGGTCCTGGGTGGCCATATGCACCTGCACAGAGCACCTGTCTGGTCATACATGTGCCCTTAGGTCAAAAGCCAGAAACAGAAGCCACCAAGAAGCCTCTGATAAATATTGTCTTTAAGACAGAGTGAAAGCCAGGGACTGGCTCAGTTTCAAGGTCATGGGTTTTAAGGAAAGAAATTAAATGCTAGCACATAAAGGAAAGTCGAGGTGAAGAAAACCTGTAGTTCAGAAACAAATTCTCTGAAAATCTCTGGGAGCTGAAAACGCCCACTCCCACCATCACCAGAGGAAACTGCAGATAATTCAGTCTAACCTATCTGACCAGCTCCTACCAGGGAGGCCTCTGGGAGTTGTAGACCCCTGAAGATTTTGGGCAGTGTAACCTATCTCTCCTGTGCAATGCTCACACAGAGGTTCCAGGGAGCTACATGCCACATGCTCATAAACTTACAGTGTATTCCATAGGCATGGTGATAAAATATTCTATGGAAACTTTAGAAAGATAAGACTGTATCTGTGTCCCAATAGTGCTAAAAATGGAAAATGTAATATCACATAAAAGATAGTATAGGAGAGTACACTTTTAAATAAAATTACAAAGAATGCACTAGAACTCCCTGCTGAGATTATTATCTGGGCTTATCTATGTAAGAACATGAAGCTACATGGAACTTGTGTTAATACAAAAGGATTTCTAATAGATTCAAATGGGAAATGCATTCCATGATTATTGATTATATGCAGTAACATAGAGCTATCACAAATTTAATTGCAAGAAATTATTATAAAAAATTAATTGGGATAAATCCAAACATGTTATAGTGAAAACAAATTACAAATGAAAATGAATGAAAAACAACTAATAATTTTTAAAAAATCAATATTAATAGAAACCTGATGTGCATAAAGCCACCCCTGTCACAAGAATGGTCAGTGGTATAGAGATAAAAATTCAGTTCCAGTTATCAACTGGACAGGCCACATCTATCCCAAACTTTACTGATTGGTAACATCTCTGATAATAAGTTATTTCCAATAACTTGAAAGAACAGTGTCTTCATTCTTAAAAGTATTTTAAATAACCAAGCATGGTGGCACAAACCTGTCATCACAGTGGCCTAGGAGACTGTGGTAGGAATATAATAAGTTCAAAGACAGACTCAGCAACTTAGTGAGACCCTAAACAGTGAAGAGAGATCCAGTTTTTAAATGAAATATAAAAAGGTGCAGAGTTGTGGCTCAGTGGTGCAGTGATGCTGGGATCATTCCCAGGTTCCAAAAAATTGTTTTTCTTAAATATTTTTGGCTTGAATTATTCGTACTGGTTGATTTTTCTCATATCACACATAATTAATTAAATATTTCTAATGTGCCATAGGGTATCTTAGTGACATGAACATATCCTATTGCCTTAAACATGATAATTATTTGAATATTCAGTTAGTATAATGAGAATAAGATATACCAATAGAACAATGTTAGAAAATTAAAAGTCTAGAAGTAAACTCCACAACTCTTGTCATTTGACTTTTGACACTTTTGTCAGAGAAATTGAATGGAGAATGAGTAGTGTCTCCCACAAGTTATGTTGGTATAATTGCATATTCATGTGTCAAAAATTGATACTGGATTTTACATGAGATTATGCACAATAGTTTACATGAGGTGAATCTACCATTGCCTATGATAAATAGTGGTACCATGAGCAATGGTGTTCAAATAATAGTTTTTGTCCCAGTATCTACTTTATTTTTATATTCATAAAAGTACTCTTGACAGATGAGATGGCAATTTATGACAAAATATACTTACATTCTATTAGGCATAATGCAGATTACAGAGACTGTTGACTTCTTAAGAGTTCCTCCAACATTTATATGTATCTATAAATGTATGGACTCATACAGATAATGTAAGTGATGTTCACCTCTCAGGGCTCCTTTTCACACATCAATCAGAAATATTAAGTTCTTAGGTTATTTTGGAGCCATTTAAATAATAATCTGGGATGTATTTCTCATTCAAAAGTTTCAAAGCAATTATTTAAATTATCCCACTTCCTCTATTCATTCAACACAGAGAGCATATGCACCAATCCATGATTAATTGTTGAATAGCTGTGTGGTGGCTCATGCAAAGAATTGATCCATCATTGGATGAGCTGACCTCAAGGTGTCAGCCTCCTGTCTTAGGTTGGTACTATTGCAATTGGATCTTACCTGTCATTGACTACTGGTCCAGCATACAGCCACACCTGTGGATAGGCCTTTGTACCAGTGGGGGGGGTGAGGTTCTTTGCCTCACCTCTGTTGGCCCCCAAATTTTAGCTGAACGACCTTCACAAGCACAAGGGAGGAGGATACAAAATGCCATGACACCAAGCCAATTGACAGCTCCTTTTGGAAAAATTGTACCACCGATGACACAATCAGCAAAAATATGCCGGCACTACCACAAGTTGCTGAACCAACAGATAGTTCACAATGCATACAAGTGATACATAGTCCAGGCAAGTTCTGCAAGCAGTTCAGTGATAGCCATTGCAGAAGCTGTAGTTTGGTTTTATCTCTGTCTTCACCGGCACTGGGATGAAGATAGGAATTCTGGCAATGATGGCTAAAGAAAAAATTATGTAACATTCCAGCAGACACTAAAATAAAACAATTTCCTGAACATTATCCTGAACAGAATTATTAAATATAATGAAAAGGAAAGGTGAAAGTAAACAAACCGATCTGTTAACCTTCTTTTTTGTTCACATATTAGAACAATCCTAAACACCTGTTTACCCAATTTAAATTAAACCATTTAAATCATGTGAATAAAAAATATTTGGATTGGTTTTATTCATGAGCACTCATCATATAAGATATATGGATATATGCATATACAAACCTACAACACAAAACACAAGTGTGCACACATAATATAATACATAAAACATATAACATAATAGTAAAGGCCTTGTAACTTTTTACAGGTGAATTCTCCATCACAATGTTTAAAAACTCCATAGTCAAAAAAATAGAACCGATTAGCAAAATATTAACCTTGGTCTGTATGAGCTCAAGAAACAAAATAGAACTTCATGATGTGGGAAAGGGCAATAATAAAATAGATATTGAAAAAAATGATTCTGGTTTCATTAGCCTCCAGGTGTGGGAAAACCACTGTCACAGAGGTAAGGATAGCCAAACTGGAGTTCTGGATATCAGCTGTTATGGATTTGAGCCAAATCATCTTCTTTTTGTTCTGTAAAAATTGCTTTAGTTAATCTCTCTGGAATCCAAATTGGCTGCTGTTCTCCATGTGGAAACACACAAACAGAACCCCGACTCCAGACAATCACAGTGTCAGGACATTAGTTAATCTATCTGGAATCAAAATTGGCTGCTGTTCTCACTGTGGAAACACACAAACAGACCCCCAACTGCAGACAATCACTGGGTCAGGACCTTTCCTTGTCCTGTAAGAATATCCTTCCAAAGTACCTTGGGTTTATGTACATTTTTTGGACACATATGACTTTCCACAGCACTAAGCCCTGATGAATCCAAATTTAAAAAGTTTAGAGTAAAAAGGGTTATTTTAAGTTTATCTTTGGGGGATATATATCCCTTCCCAATTCCATCTTTTTGCTTTAATAAGTACATTATGATAGTTTGATGAGCTCTTTCAACTATGCCTTGTTCCTGTGGATTGTATAGGATTCCTGTTATATGAGTAACTCCAAGTGATAAGAAAAATTGTTTAAAAGAGGTAGAAGTATAGGCAGGACCATTATCTGTCTTTAACTGTTTTGGAACACCTACAGTGGCAAAATTTTGTAAGCAATGAGGTATAATATCTTTAATTTTTTCTCTGGTATGAAGGGAACCCATCAAAAATCTGGAAGAAGTATCAACTGTAACATGCAAATATTTTAATTTTCCAAATTATGGCAAGTGTGTGACATTCATCTTCCAAATATGGTTAGGTATCAGTCCTCTAGGATTGACTCCAAGATTAACTTGTGGTAAAAAGGTCACACAGTTTTGACATTGTTTTATTATTTGTCTAGCTTATTTCTTAGTTATTTTAAAATGCTTTTGTAAAGTATTAGCATTGACATGGAACTTTTTATGAAAATTTGTAGCTTCTTCTAGTGTAGAAAAATATGTATGTCATGTGTAGTTTTATCTGCTAAATCATTGCCCAAACTAAGGGCTCCAGGCAATCCTGTATGTGCCCTGATATGTCCTATAAAGAATGGATCTTTTCAGTCCCAGATTAGACTTTGTATAGTAGAAAAAAAAGAGAAAACAGTAGAGGAAGGGGAAATCCTACCAGCATCTTCAAGGGATACTATAGCATTAACTATATACTGACTATCAGGAAATAAATTAAGTACAGAATCTTTAAACATCACAAAAGCTTGTAATACTGCATTAAGCTCTACCTTTGGAGCTGATTCTTTGGACACTAAAAATGTAAAAGTTTGATCAGGGGTAACTACTGCTGCTGTACCAATATTTGACCCATAAGTGAACATATTTGGAGCATTCATAATAGGTGTTTTTCTTGTCATTTTTCAAAAAACTACAGGATGCAAAGACCAAAAAGACAACAAAGGATTAGATGGTGAGTGGTTATCAAATGAAACATTAGGTTTGCACATGATTATTGCCCAAGTATTTAACTCATTACCTAATTCATCAATTTGATCCATAGTATATGGAGTAATAATTTTATTGGGAGAAATTACAAACACTCCCTTTGTTGCTTTTATTCCTTTGAGTATTAATTGTCCTACAGCCTCAGGATACCTAGAAAGAATAGTGTTAGGAGAATAAGATAAATGTATCCATAATAATGGACCTTCTTGCCAAAATACTCCTGTAGGAATATTTTCTGTTGGTAGTACAATAAATAATAAAGGCAAACATATCAATTCTATCCAAATGCATATTTTCCATATATGTTTCAATGATTTTTAATGCCTTTCTTGCTTCAGGCGTTAACATACAGGGTGAATTTGGATCTGATGGAACTTTTAGGAGAACAAATAAAGGTCCCAACTCTCCTGTTGGTATGCCTAGATAAAGCCTTATCAAATTTATGTCTCCTAATAACTTTTGAAAGCCATTAAGTGATTTGAGTTCATCTACTCGTATTTGAATTTTTGGTGGATGGACCATGGTTGAAGATAATAGAACTCCTAAATAATTAATTGGAAAATTTAATTGTACTTTATTTATTGCTATCTCAAGATTATAATTTTTTTAATTAGTTTGTAAGTGTGGCATAACATTCTACAAATGTGTTTTTATCTTTGTGTGCTAATAATACATCATCCATATAGTGAAATATTTGTAATTCAGGATTTTGATTTCTAAGTGGCTGGATTACTTTGTTAACATAAATTTGACACATAGTTGGTCCTCTGATCAGGACCTTCATGATTTAATGCAGGGATAGTAAATGCAAAACGTGGACTATCCTCAGGATAAAATGGAATTGAAAAAAAAAAACAATCTTTAATATCTATGACTAAAACTTACCAGGTTTTTGCTAAAGCAGACAATTGGGGAATCCCCAATTGAGCAGGTCCCATAATAACATCTCATTATTAATGGCTCTTAAATCTTGCAATAATCTCCATTTACCAACTTTATTTTTGATGACAAAAATGGGAGTATTATGGGGAGATACAGAAGGTTGTATATGTCCTTCTGCTAAATGTTGTTTGACCAGGTCATGGGCTGCTTGTATCTTTTCTTTAGTCAGGGGCCACTGAGGAACCCTTAGTGGTCTTTCTGATTTCCAAGTAATTTTTATTGTCTCAGTGACCTCTCCTGAAAATCCAATCCATGTCTGTCTGTTCCTTGATCTATTTGTATTGGTGCTGCTATACCCTGTTCTTGTTCTCCTAATCTTTTTCCTTTTCTAAAAACTTGTCTAGCCATAATAATGGATGCATTTAAATTGATGTTATTTGTTAATGTTAGTCCTAATTGATCTAGGACATCTCTTCCCCATAAATTTACAGGAAGATGATCCAATACATATGGCAGTATAGTTCCCTTACATCCTTCAGGATCCATCCAATTTAATACCATTGCACTTTTATGGGGATTAGTCACCACTCCTAGGCCTCTAAGCATTTGAGGGGCTTGTTGTAATGGCCCATGTTTTGGCCATTCTTGACAAGAGATGAGGCCAAAATCTACACCTGTATCCAGTAGCCCATTAAATTCATGTCCTTGAATATTTAGTTTTAGCATGGGGCGAGAATCTAAATTTAAAAAAAAGCATTGCCCAATGTACACCTGTGGAGCCTAATCCCCTGTAACCTCTTTCTACAGTACGACTGGAAAATTTATCATGTAGGCTGGTATTATTAGTAACTGTGCTATTCTATCTCCTGGTGAAATTACTGATATACTCCTTGGAGAACTGGCTATAATTTTTATTTCACCATCGTAATTGGGATCAATACCCCAGGACTTATCAAAAGTCCTTTTAGAGTAGAAGAACTGTGTTCCAATAATAAACCTACTTTTCCTTGGGGAAGAGGCCCTTTTACCCCAGTGGGAATGATTTGAACTCCCATCTCTGGAGTTAGTACTGTTCTGGCAGAGGCAAATGCCCAATCCTGTGCTTCCTCTGGTTTGTCTAGTGAGAGATCTAATGGATAATGTGTCCTGGGCACTACTCTGATGGTGTTGCTGGGTTCCTTTAGTGCCCCATATATTTTTGGTCGTGGGCCCAGGAGCATGGGGCCCCTTTGTCCATTTTTTGGCAATGGAGCCTGATGCTTTTCTTCATGGTATCGTGGGTAAACACCTGACTCTTGTCTGTGTTTTGATAACAGAGTACCCTCTATGGTGGTTTGAGAATGGCATTCATTAGCCCAATGTCTCCCTCTATAGCATCGTGGGCTAATACCTGGTATTCTACTCCTTTGATACCTAGTATTGTTAAGCCCTCCTCCTATTGGGCAATTCCTTTTAAAAATGTCCTTTTTGTTCACAACTGTAGCATGTTTTGGGCCTGGCATCTAAAACATGTTGTACACCAGCTGCCAAGACTTGCCCCTGTTCATTAATGTCTCTACATAATTTAATATATGTGCTTAAATCTTCATGTTTCCATGGTCTAATGACCTCTCTGCACCAACGATTTGCTTGCTCATAAGCTAGCTGTTTTATTAATGGCATTGCTTGTTCTGTATTCCCAGAAACTCTGGTAGCTGTTTGAATAAGCTTATCTACAAATTCAGCATAAGGTTCATTAGCTCCTTGTATTACCTTAGATAATTGACCTTGTAAACCTCCATGTCCTTGTAAAGTCTTTCATGCCGTAACTGCATCTACAGCAATTTGTAAGTATTTGGTAGGATCATATCCAATTTGTTGCTGCTGACCCTCATTAGGTCCCTTTCCTAACAACATATCTAGATTTCTCTGGGGATAACTGGCTGCTGCATTTTCCTAGCCATCTCCTTGCAAAATTCCTCATTGGCAACCTTCCATACCAGCTATTGTCCTCCATTTAGCACAGCTTTGCACATACTAGTCCAATCTGCTGGTGTGATGTTCAAGTTGGTAATGGATTCAACCATACTTACAGTGAAGGGTGCTTGAGGAACATAGGTTGTTACAGCCTCTTTTAGCTGCTTCACTGTTTTGAAATCTAAAGCATGGTGAATTCACTACCCCTTCCTGCCTGCTCAAATACAGGGCATGCTAATATTTGAGGTCCTGTCTCAGGATCCCATCTATCAACTATGGGGGTTGGGGGTCTCCCAGCCTATGGAGGTGGAGCTGTTGGTTGGACACTTATGCCCTCTGGTAATAGAGAGGTGTTAGTAGCAGGGTCCTGTTGTAACTTTTTCCCTGATGGCCTTTTCTGCCCTAAACTTTCTTCCCCTTTCTGACTATCTCAAGAGGCCTCCTCTTTTACTTGATCTAAAATGTCTTCTCCTTGACTAAGTAAACAAGATTGTACCAAAATCCATAACAGTAATGTGTCAACTGGCAGAGTTCCTGGCCTTTCCTTTTCTATCATTTTTAAATCTTCAACATATGCCCTAATTGTTCTTGATATTACTGGGGTGCCTCCTTCCTCTAACTATTTACTTAACATTTTTTTGGTTTGTTTTTTACTAATTTTTAATTCCATATTTCTTTGACAAAGATACCCCTCACTAAGATAATGCAAAACAAAACCAAGACAAAATGAAACAAAAATGGAACAAAAATTTATTATATCAGCCTTTCTATCCTACTGAAATGTCCATATGTTCTTTCTCTCTATCTGTTCCTCAGACACGAACAGTTTTTTCTCAGATGTGAGTGGTTTTTCTTCCGTCTCACCCATCTCCATGGACAGGCAACTTAAAACAAAAGTGAAACAAAATGAAAGAAGAATCTTAAAATGGCTACCCATCCTATCACCCTGTCCTCAGGGATGAGCAGTTTACCTTATCTCTTACCCTCAGTCATTCCCCGTGCAGGTCACCAAATGCCGCAGTCTGGCTGGGCACAATTCACGAGCCTCTTGTCAAGCAGGAATGAACTTTATTTTTAGAACACACACGCTGCACCACACAAGCTCTTCAGGAATTCCCTCAGAGTCCAACTCCCATCACCACCTTCCAGGGAGCCTCTCAACCCCCACTCCTTCTGCTCTTGAGGCCAATTGGCTGGGTTGTGTGGGCAGAGCCAAAAGAGTCCCCCAATGAGCATCTCCATGGTCTGAAAGGATGGGGAAACAGCCCAATGAGCAGCACCACAGAGGAGCAAATCAGCTGGCAGCTGGAAGTTTGCTGGGGCTGCTGTGAGCCAGTCAGCTGGGAGTTTGCTGGGGTTGCTGTGAGCCAATCAGATGGAAGTTTGCTGGGGACCCTTTGGCTGTGGCTATCAACAATGAGGTTTTCCTCCCTTCTTCCAGAGAGCACTGGCATTTCTCTAGACTCAAGATACTCAGATATAAAATGAATACTGGATTTTTTTTTCTTGCAATTCTGAGGATAAAGCCCAGGACTCCACACATGCTGGGTAAGTTCTCTACCACTGAGCTATTTGGTATCTAATATGCCTCCTATATTTGATTTTTCTATTTCATTCTTTAGGTTTGGAAATTTTTCATTTTTTAAATTCAAATGATTATACATTCATTTGGTTTATATATCTGAGCCTTCAATCATCCCAACAAATCTGATGTTATCCCAAGTCTTTTCATATTTCTTGTAAGTTCTGTTCACATCCCTGTACATGTTCTCCATGGCCAACTTCAATTTCAAGATTACATATTTTGTCTTCTTTGGCTGAAACTGGTATCTTCCAAGAGGTCTAGTCTGCTGGTGATTCTTTTCCAATGAATTTTCAATTTTGTTTATGGATCCTTTTGTTTTGAGGATTTTGGACTGATTCTTCTTCAGGATGTCTATCTTCTTATTAAAGTGATGTTTCACTTCTTATTTTCTCTGATTTCATTTCTTATAAGTTACCTTGTAGATCAGTTTTACCATGAACTTTCTGAATTCCATCTCTGACATTTTCTCCACCATGAGATCAATGAAGTCTGTTGTTGAGGTATTCTCTCTTGTTTCAGATAGTTTGTTCCCTCCCATTTTCATGTTGTTTTTGTGTCTATTGTTTTTTATATATCTGAAGACATAGAATTTCTACCTTATGAGCTCATAGTGTCCCTCTATGTGCCAGTAACTCACAGATTGGGAGAGGCTATAATAGCAACAATGTATATAAATTCTATATAGCAGTGGATTAGAAACACAGTCTCTATTTGATATCTCCAGTGTTAATTGTTGCAATATACAGAAACAGGATTAACAATTTCTAACAATAAAAAAGTAAATAATAATAAATATTAAAATCATAACAAATTACTTTTGGCATAAAATCAAACAATATTATTGGCTATGACTTCTGCTGTATTAATTATTGCTGTGGCATTGCTGGTAGAGGCAGGCAATATGTACATCCATTAGTATTAAATGGTATTAAGCATCGAGTCGAGTATAAGGAAAGAAGGAGAGACAGGAGAGTAAAAGAATGTTTGCCATTTCAAAAGGGTGAATACAGCAGACACATGGCAACTTAGGATATATTGTTAATTAAGAACAGGGTGAAAAATAGTAGTGGAAAGAGATGATGAAATTTGCTGGAAAGAGACGATGAAATTTGGCTGTCAGCGATGGGAATAAAAGAGAGGGAGAAAAGGGAGATAGAGTAGTGGCAAAGACTTGTTAGGAATTTCCAGCAAAATTGGGGTGCACTGAAACCTAGAGGAAGAATTTCCAACACCCAAGGATCAGTTACTGCAGCTCAATTGCGAGTGAACTGTGCGCCTGGAGATTCAGGCTGATTGATCAGCAGGCTGCCCTGCAGCTAGAGCCTGTGCACCAAAGTGCCAGCAATGCAGATAAATGATGCTACTGATTCTGTGGGGTACTGCCAACTGTGCCCTCACAGTGCTCCAGGCTGAGTTCTGGGTTTGAGACGGGGGAGAGAAACATTCCAGATCTGACCTCCACACTGGACAACGCACCAAGGAAGCCAGTGGCCACCATCTTGGAGAGCTGATGTCACCATCGCCAGTTTTCGACAGATCCAACATCATCGCAGCAAGTTCAGCGATAGAACAGGTGTGTGACATTTAGCCCTTCTCCCATACAGCAGGGAAATCACATAAAAAAATATCTCCCCGGCTTTCTAGGGGCGTAATTATCAGAGTGAGCATGAATAGAGGCATGGGGAAATGTAAAGGCACCTGACCTCCAATGCCACCCTCCCACCAGCGGCAAAAACAAAACCTGTCTTGTCAGCTGTCTGAGGAGTGGCTATCAAAGGGAATCAAAAGAATAGAAGGCTGGTTCCCAATATCCACGCTCAACATCCAGGAAACTGCAGGCCCAGAGTGTAGTTTGAACTGTGGAGAGGTATCACACTGGGGAAGGCCTGTCTGGCAGGAGAAGCCAGAAGACTACAGACCAGGAATAAACCTAAGTTAACAGGTTTGGAGAGACACCAGGTGGGGGAGGAGGAAGTGGCCTCATACGGATTGCTTCCTACAGCCAGAGGGCAAAATCTTGGTCCAGAAGGCACAGCACCACCTACTGGAAGCGAAGAAAATAGAAACCTAATAGTGCCTTTTTTTTAAAGTGTAATTTTTATTTTACTGTATTTTATTATTTTTTTATCATTTCTTCTTTTTCTTTTCTATTTTTTTCTCTTTCTATTTTCTCTCCCTCTCTTTCTTGGTTTGCTTCCTTACCTTTTCCCCATCTTTCCTCCCAAGCATGACCACTCTGACTATGTGTAATTTACTAAATTTAAATAGATGAATACTATGAGACAGTCTATAGTCCGCCTAAGCCCTTAACTACCCCCAAGTTCTGCTGTCTATTCTCTTGTTAAAATCCGCCTGCATTTGAGCAACCCCCCAAAGAAGCTAAGATATACTAACCTCCATTACCATCAAATTGCCCAACTTTAACATAAAATCCTAAGTTCAAACCTCAATTCTCTATATGCCATCAAATTATGTAGGCCTTTAATGAAACTAATGAATTTACCTTAAATCACAATTAAATCCAACATCTCTAAACATTGTCTCCCAACACAAAGGAGAGACCTTGGAGCTATACAAAACTAAAACAAATTTATAGGAGAAAACAAAAACATAGCAGTCAAAGAGAGTAGGAAAGTAACTCGAGCACCATGAAAAAACAAGGGAAAAAAAGATTACAAACAATGCAGGATAACTTAAATTTACAGGAGAACCTAGAAGCATCAGAGAAATGGACAGAGAAAGAACTCAAGGCATACCTGACTCAGATGGAATGGAATCTTAAAGAAGCCATTAGACAGCAAGTCCAAACAATGAAAGAATACTTTGAAAATGAATTACATAAGCAGATTGAAATAGCAAAAAAATGAACTCTACCAGGAGATAGAGATTTTTAAAAAATCAAACAGTAATACTAGAAATGCAAGAAACCATAAACCAAATAAAAAACTCAAATGAGAATATCACAAATAGACTAGGTCAAATGGAAGTCAGAACATCAGATAATGAAGACAAAGTTTATTAACTCGAAGAGACTATAGCCAATGCAGAAAGGCTGGTAAGAAACCACAAGCAAAATATACAATAGATATGGGATGTCATGAAAAAACCAAACTTAAGTGTCATTGGGATAGAAGAAGGTATAGAGGTCCAAACCAAAGGAATGAGCAGTGTATTGAATGAAATAGTCTTAGAAAACTTTCCAGAAATGAAAAATGGAATGGACTGCCAAATTCTGGAAGCCTACAGGACCCCAAACATACAAAACCGTAATAGACCAACTCCAAGACACATTATTACAAAGATATCCAACATACAGAACAAGGAGAGAATATTAAAAGCTACAAGAGAAAGGAGGCAGATTACATTCAGGGGTAAACCAATTAGGTTAACAGCTGATTTTTCATCAGAGACGTTGAAAGAGAGAAGATCCTGGAAGAACTTATTTCAAACACTGTAAAATAATGGAATCCAACCAAGAATATTGTATCCAGCAAAATTAAGCTTCAGGTTTGACAATGAAATTAAAATATTTCACGATAAACAAAAGTTAAAAGAATTCGGAGCCAGAAAACCAGCACTGCAAAGCATTTTGAGCAAAACACTACAAGAAGAGGAAACGAATAACAGCACCCAAAACTAACAGTGAAAGGTAACTCAGTAAAGGGGAGGGGGAATAACCAAAGAGGAAAACCAAGCCAAATTAAAATTAAAAAAATAAATAAACATGACTGGAAGTACAAACCATATATCAATAGTAAACCTAAATGTTAATGGCTTAAACTCACCAATCAAGCGACATAGGCTAGCAACTTGAATTAAAAAAAAAAAAAACATACCCAACAATATGCTGCCTTCAGGAGACTCATCTGAAAGGAAAAGACATACACAGGCTGAAGGTGAAAGGTTGGGAAAAATAATACCACTCATATGGTCCTTGGAAGCAAGCAGGAGTGGCCATACTCATATGGAATAAAATCAACCTCAAACCTAAGTTAATCAAAAGGGATAAAAAAGGACACTATATACTGTTAAAAGGAACCATTCCCCAACAGGTCATAACAATTATCAATATGTATGGATCAAATAATGGTGCTGCAACATTCATAAAACAAACTCTCCTCCAGTTCAAGTATCAAATACACCACAACACAATAATTATGGGTGACTTCAACACATTGCTCTCACCATTGGACAGATCCTCCAAACAAAAGGTGAATAATGAAACTATAGAACTCAATAACACAATCAATAACCTAGACTTAACTGACATATATAGAATATATCAACCATCATCAAGTGGGTATACATTCTTCTCAGCAGCACATGGATCCTTGTCAAAGATAAACCATATATTATGCCATAGGACAACTCTTAGTAAATATAAAGGTGTGGAGATTATACCATGCATCGTATCTGATCATAATGGAATGAAACTGGAAATCAATGATAAAAGAAGGAAGGAAAAATCCTGTATCACCTGGAAAATGAACAATATGTTACTGAATGATCAATGGGTTACAGAAGACATAAAGGAGGAAACCAAAAAATTCTTAGAGATAAATGAAAATACACACACAACATATCAGAATCTATGGGACATAATGAAAGCAGTTTTAAGAGGGAAATTCATTGCCTGGAGGTCATGCCTCAAAAAAAGAAAAAAACAACAAATAAATGAGCTCACACTTCATCTCAAAACCCTAGAAAAGGAAGAGCAAAACAACAGCAAAGGTAGCAGAAGGCAAGAAATAATTAAAAATAGAGTGGAAATCAATGAAATTGAAACAAAAGAAACCATGGAAAAATTGACAAAACTGGAAGTTGTTTCTTTGAAAAAATAAATAAGATCGACAGACCCTTAGCCATGCTAATGAAGAGAAGAAGAGAGAGAACTCAAATTACTAACATATGGGTGAAAAAGGCAATATCACAACAGACACTACAGAAATACAGAAGATATTTAGAAATTATTTTGAAACCCTATATTCCAATAAAATAGAAGATAGTGCAGATATTGATAAATTTCTTAAGTCATATGATTTGTCCTGATTGAGTCAGGTAGATACACACAATTTAAACAGACCAATATCAAAGGAGGAAATAGAAGAAGCCATCAAAAGACTTCCAACCAAGAAAAACACAGGACCAGATGGGTATACAGTGGAGTTTTACAAAACCTTTAAAGAAGAGTTAATACAAATACTTTTCAAGTTATTTTAGGAAATGGAAAAAGAAAGAGCTCTTCCAAATCCTTTCTATGAGGCCAACATCACCCTGATCCCGAAACCAGACAAAGACACTTCAAAGAAAGAAAACTACAGACAAATATCTCTAATGAACCTAGATGCAAAAATCCTCAATAAAATTCTGGCGAATCGGATACAAAAGCGTATCAAAAAAATTGTACACCATGATCAAGTAGGATTCATCCCTGGGATGCAAGGATGGTTCAATATAGGGAAATCGATAAACGTTATTCACCACATCAATAGACTTAAAGATAAGAACCATATGATCATCTCAATATATGCAGGAAAAGCATTCAACAAAGTACAGCATCCCTTTATGTTCAAAATACTAGAAAAACTAGGGTAACAGGAACTTCCCTCAACATTTTAAAAGCTATCTATGCTAAGCCTCAGGCTAGCATCATTCTAAATGGAGAAAAACTAAATGCATTCCCTCTAAAATCTGGAACAAGACAGGGATGCCCTCTCTCACCACTTCTATTCAATATAGTTCTCAAAATACTGGCCAGAGCAATTAGACAGACAAAAGAAATTAAAGGCATAAAAATAGGAAAAGAAGAACTTAAATTATCACTATTTGCAGATGACATGATTCTATACCTAGAAGACCCAAAAGGGTCTACAAAGAAACTACTAGAGCTACTAAATGAATTCAGCAAAGTGGCAGGATATAAAATCAACATGCATAAATCAAAGGCATTCCTGTATATCAGCGACATATCTTCTGAAATGTAAATAAGGAAAACCACCCCATTCACAATATCCTCCAAAAAAAAAAATACTTGAGAATCAACCTAACAAAAGACATGAAAGATTTATACAATGAAAACTACAGAACCCTAAAGAGAGAAGTAGAAGAAGATCTTAGAAGATGGAAAAATATACCCTGTTCATGGATAGGCATAACTAACATCATCAAAATGGCGATATTACCAAAAATTCTCTATAGGCTCAATGCAATGCCGATCAAAATTCCAATGGCATTTCTTGTAGAAATAGATAAAGCAATCATAAAATTCATATGCGAAAATAAAAGACCAGAATATCAAAAGTAATTCTAAGCAGGATGTGTGAATCAGGAGATATAGCGATATCAGATTTCACACTGTACTACAGAGCAATAGTAACAAAAACAGCATGGTACTGGTACCAAAACAGGCAGGTGGACCAATGGTACAGAATAGAGGACACAGAGACCAATCCACTAAATTACAACTATCTTATATTTGATAAAGGGGCTAAAGGCATGCAATGGAGGAAGGATAGCATGTAGAACAAATGGTGCTGGGAAAACTGGAAATTCATATGCAACAAAATGAAACTGAATCCCTTTCTCTCACCATGCACAAAAGTTAACTCAAAATGGATCAAGAAGCTTGATATCAAATCAGAGACTCTGTGTCTGATAGAAGAATAAGTTGGCTCCGATCTACATATTGTGGGGATGGGCTCCAAATTCCTTAATAGGACACCCATAGCACAAGAGTTAAAAACAAGAATCAACAAGTGGGACTTACTCAAACTAAGAAGTTTTTTTCTCAGCAAGAGAAACAATAAGAGAGGTAAATAGGGAGCCTACATCCTGGGAACAAATCTTTACTCCTCACACTTCAGATAGAGCTCTAATCTCTAGGGTATACAAAGATCTCAAAAAGCTAATCACAACAAAAACAAATAACCCAATCAACAAATGAGCCAAGGACCTGAACAGACACTTCTCAGAGGAGGACACCCAATCAATCAACAAGTACATGAAAAAAATGCTCACCATCTCTAGCAGTCAGAGAAATGCAAATCAAAACCACCCTAAGATACCGTCTCACTCCAGTAAGATTGGCAGCCATTATGAAGTCAAACAACAACAAGTGCTGGCGAGGATGTGGGGAAAAGTGTACTCTTGTGCATTGCTGGTGGGACTGCAAATTGGTGTGGCCAATTTGGAAAGTAGTATGGATATTCCTGGGAAAGCTGGGAATGGAACCACCATTTGACCCAGCTATTGCCCTTCTCGGACTATTCCCTGAAGACCTTAAAAGAGCATAGTATATGGATACTGCTACATCGATGTTCATAGCAGCACAGTTCACAATAGCTACACTGTGGAACCATCCTAGATGTCCTTTAATAGATGAATGGATTAAAGAAAGTGGCATTTATACACAATGGAGTATTACTCAACACTAAAAAATGACGAAATCATGGAATTTACAGGGAATTGGATGGCATTAGAGCAGATTATGCTAAGTGAAGCTAGCCAATCCCTAAAAAACAAATGCCAAATGTCTTCTGATATAAGGAGAGCAACTAAGAACAGAGCATGGAGGAAGAGCATGAGAAAAAAGATTAACATTAAACAGGGATGAGAGGTGGGAGGAAAATGGAGAGAGAAGGGAAATTGCATGGAAATGGAAGGAGACCCTCATTGTTATACAAAATTATATATAAGTGGATGTGAGGGGAAATGGGGAAAACAAAACAAGGGAGAGAAATGCAGTAGAGTAGATAGGGTAAAGAGAGAAGATGGGAGGGAAGGGGAGGGGTTATAGTAGAGGATAGGAAAGGTAGCAGAATACAACTGTCACTAGTATGGCAATGTGTAAAAATGTGGATGTGTAACCGATGTGATTCTGCAATCTGTATACAGGGTAAAAATGGGAGTTCATAACCCACTTGAATCAAATGTATGAAATATGATATGTCAAGAGCTTTGTAATGTTTTGAACAACCAATAATAAAAAAAGAAAAGAAAGTATGAGATAAGTGTGAAGTATGGGCCACGAACAACATGTGTTGCTCATCATGTTGAAGGTTGGGGTTTAAGATGCTCCAACTTCCCTTCTTAGGAGATTGGCATGGATGGGCTGGGCTGTGGGGCTGGATGGTGAAGCTGCTGATTGGGGAGGTGGGCCTGTCAGGAAAGTGACATGTGGGACAAGTTTGTCTGTGGCCAGGTAGTGGATTGCTGGACCAGGCAGTGTAATGCCCTCTTGGGTGCTCTTAGTTGGCCTAGACCAGGTAAACCATGTCCAAAGCAGAGAGATGTGTGGGCTGAGTGGCATAGTGGCTGGCTGGGTCAGGCAAGCCTGGTTTTGAAGTAGTGGGCCAGGCAGGCTCTTATGTGACTGGGTTTTAAACCAGCTGGTTAGGTCCAGTAAGACTGACTGTCCTGGGTTTGTTAATCATGGATGGTTGATGGGCCTCGCTGGCCAGTAATGCAGCAGTGGGTAAGTAGAGATGGGCAGGCTGGACAGCAAAGTGGTGGCCTGGCACGCTGGTCTATGGGCCACTGGTGAAGCACTAAGTCTAGTAGGAAGAGCAGTGGTCTAGGTAGGGGGCCTGGGTTTGGGGGGACTTGGGGTAGGGGTCAAGGGTCTTGGTTGTGTGCAGGACTGATTCTGGACCTGGTGTTCACCATAGATCCAGGGAACTGGTGGGTGATGTGCCAGTTGGGTACAGGAACAGACAAGTGCTAGGGGGCCTGTCAGGTATCAGAAACTGTACAGGTGTCAGACCTGTTGTACTCTAAGGGCTCCAAGAATTGGACTGGTGCCTGACCCAGAGGGAACTGGCCTGAATGGGTCATGGAAACCCAGAGAGTGCTGGATTGGCAGTCGTTGGGACCCTTGCTAAGGCATGTTGATATCCAAGTGACCTCACATCCACTCTTCTAACTTCTTGAACTGCTGTAGCTGTCCTTGTTAGGACTCACAGGGTTGGGGAGAGTTCGATTGTCTTTTCTTCTCTGACTTGTGTTTTCATGGGCAAAATGCTCTCAGTTTCTGATTTTCCATGGGCTTGTTAGACTCAGTTAAATCTTAGCTAGGCTTAGATAGGTTTATGTGGACCTTGTGCTGAACTCACAGAACAGGGTTTCCAGTTCCAATTGGTTCCACCATGTGTAGTTGCAATATGGCTTCTAGATCAGCTCATCATGAACAATTAGTGACTTCTTTTTAGATCCATTTAATAAGTCAAAGAGTCTTTGATTCAGCTAGAGCAAACTGTGCTTCCACTCTCAGGATTTTTCACTTGAAGTCTTGGGGAGAAGCAGTATTCTCCCTGTGCTTGAGTTCTGGGTAGCTGGGCTAGGAGAAATGATGCCTCACTGTAATCTGTAGTCTTGCCCTCCCATGAATCTTATTTATCTTTTTAAAGCACCAACTTTTTTGCTTCTTTCTTTTTATGCCCTGTGAGATTTGAACATTTATTTTCAATTCACCATTGGGATATTAAACATACAAAATTTTTTCCAATAAGTATTATCTTTATTGTTCCTATTTCATCATTATTGAAACAATGAGAAGTGGAGCATTTTTTAAATTTTTAATCCATTTTAAAAAATAAATGACAGCAGAATGCATTACAATTCTTATTTCACATATTCAGCACAGTTCTTCGTATCTCTGGCTGTATATAAAATTTTGTTGACACCAATTCATGTCTTAATACATGTACTTTGGATAATGATGTCCATCACATTCCAGCTAACCCCTTGCCCACTCCATTTCTCTCCCTCCTCTCTGCCCTATCTAGAGTTCATCTATTCCTCTCATGCTCCCCCTCCCTACCTCACTATAATTTAGCCTTCTTGTATCAGAGAAAACATTTGGCATTTATTTTGGGGGGGATTGGCTAACTTCACTTAGCATTATCGTCTCCAATGCCATCTATTTACCTGCAAATGCGTGATTTTATTCTCTTTTATAATCAAGCACCAACTTCTTTATGTGTTGATTTCTTCTTATTTTATACAGCTCTTAAAACACCCCCAGGTTGTCATTCAGGCTAGGCAAGTGCTGTACCACAGAGCTCCATCCCCAGCCCCTGCTGCTCATTAGTTGCAGTGTTTCTTCTGGGAAAAATACATTGCAGCTCACAAACCTACATTTTGCTCACTTAATTTGGTGACATTAAAATCTTGGTATCACATAGCTGGTTGAGAAACAACACAAATAGCTGGCTTCTGTGTCTGACTCATTTCTCTCTCAGATGCTATAAAAAGACAAAACATTCCTGATTATTTTTTGTGGGTTACCACTAACTATATCTTCCCTTTTGTTGTCAGTATGTCCTATTAGCAATCACAAAAAAAAAAATTATGCCACATCCCTGGTTGAAGAACAAGAGGAAAGACCTGAATGAGGGATCCAATGTGTCATGGCCTGAGTGAGCCCCACCATATGGATACCTGCACTATTGATGACATTCTGTATTAAGCCAATAAACTCAATTTCTGTATTTAGTTTAGCTAGATATTTAAATTGTCTTGAGCATATATTTTTCCTTTCCAAAAGCTTCTTTGAATAGAAAGAACTATGTGTCACTTTTATGATTCCTTCCTAATCAATTTAATAAAATATAGAACGTCGAGATTTGTTCATCCTATCTAATGTCACCACTTTTATAGAATGTTCAGATTTGAAGCCTGAGGCTCTTCTACATCCAGAGAGCCCTTTGGTCATGTCATAGTGGCCCATGAAGAATAATTTTTCTTTCTTTTTGCCCTGGGGTTTCTCATTCCTCACTCACAGAATGAGAAAATTCCTGATTATTAGAAGAGATGTATGTTCTATCTCAAGAATCTGTGGTCATCCAGTAGGAGGGGCTATAATTTTATAATGCATTTAGTGACACAAGAAATTTCTGGAGAATAAAAATTAATTGGCTTATTATGAATGTTTTTGCTTCTTTTGCTTTCTTTCTTAACCTGAAACAGAAGTGCAAACCTGAAGCTGAGTTTGGGAATCCTAGGACACATAATACCCCAAACCACATGATCACTGTGAGAGTGGAACAGAGACGATAGTCTCACATTTTAGGGAGAAGACCCTCAGAACCACAGGGAACCCCTGGGAGGTGCTTTTAACAACTCACTCCAGAGTAGATGCATTACAATATATGAAATGTGTTTGCACTAATTTGTTAACATAGCTAATATAGGTTTTTTAAAAAAGGAGAGAATGGGTGTAATCTATGTGATTGGCAGCCTTCAGATCCTCTCACAGATGTGTCCAGGGAATTGAGAGAAATGTTTTGAGTTCAACTCTCACCAGTTTGCTACTATTCATTGGAAACTAAAGTAAGAGTCAGGTGACATGTTCTACTAGGGAAGCCACAGTTCTGCATTCTCCAGTGGGATCTTGCCACTTTCTTATGGATTCTAAAATTAAAGACCTACAGAGAGGTGAGTTAAAGATGTCCTTTTCCTTAAAATGGTGCAGGATCATCTCAGGTCCCCTGAGTCCCCATGCAACCTGTCCAGATAAGTGCCATTTTTCCTCAAATGTAGTACTGATGTTTGAGTAGGCTTCTGTGACTTTAATGAAGAATAAAAATAGCTAAATTGTATGTTAGGTAGGTCCTTTGATAGCCCTAAATTTTGTATTCAGATATACCCATATTCAAGAGCTCAGAGGAATGCAAAAGGAAATTTTCTTCTTAATAGATGGTTAATTTTTGTAGTAAAAACTAGTTATTTCAAGTAAATCATTTTAAATCCCCATCTATTTCTCAAACCATAGTGAGTTTAATTTACTGCTCTACCAGTTCTCCAAGTACATATCATTAAGTTGCCTTGTTATTTTCTATTTTAACTTTACTTGTTCATATTAATATTCACCAAGGAAGAGATAAGTTCTAATGCAATAATTTTATTTTATGTATTTGATTTTCCTTCTCTTATCTCCATAAATCAATTCAAAATATTTTAGCATTTACATTTATTACCTGAGATAATGAGAAATAATTATATACAGTGAAATGCTTCTCAATTAATCAGAATGAAATATTGGGGGGTTTTTTGTATCATATACTTATAAAGAGAGTTTAACCTCATATTCCTAAAAAAAATATCTAATAGTGTTTTCTTATGCAGATGTATTTCATCTCATGTTTGATCACACAAAAGTAAACCAATGGTGCTCTGGCTACCAGGAGGTTTCAAGCTGTAGCAGTGACCAAGGACTGTGAATGTTTAATTTTATAACCAAATGGTAAGAGTAGCTATTTTCCCCTTCCCGGATTCCATAGGTCCAATTGTGTTATCTCTCCAATACACCAAAGTGAAAGGGGACATTAGCGGAGAAGTGATGGTGAACTTATTCTGTATGAAAACAAAATCCAAGTATGCCCTTTCATGTATCTAATGCACATCACTAAATAGGGACACAAATCACAGTATTTATGCTACATATGTGACTGTGTCCCTGTTGCACCTGAGAAAGCAGATATATCCTCCTTCCTTCCTCCAGCCTGTGTCTTTCCACACAGGCCATAGGCGCCAAAGGTGCTGTTGGGGTATGCTTTCCTCAAACTAGGCAGGGTGCACCAACTTTGGTATTTTTTGCTAATTTCTGGCCAATTGGTCGATAGCATACATCTCAGGATTGTCCATAATTTGGACATGACAGAATGCAAAATATTTAAGTGATGACTTGCTTGTTCAGGGCAGGAAATGGAGTCTTCATTGTGTTACATTTCCCTTGAAACGACGTCACACTGTCAACTCTAAGGACACTGGGGATAATTTTAAAAAAGACTTGCATTCACATTTTTTCTCCCTTTATGTTTTATCCTCTAATCTGCCAATTTAGACTTTCCTTGTTCTTCCCTGCTGTGACCTCCCTAACTATGGCCTGTTTCTGAACTTGTTTTTCACGTTACTTTCTTTTGATTAGTGTCATCATATTCAGAACTTCCAGTCTGAGGACAGCTTGTGTTATTCAGGGTTTAAATCATGATCTGGAGCTTGGAACACCAGGGTATCCAGGTGCCGCTTCAGCATCCTTCTACCAACAGCTCTGAGGAGAGGTTTTGGTATCATCCTGATGATGGACAGTGCCCTTCTCTTCAGTGCCCTGATCTCCTAGGCTGAGTAGTACTGGCAGGTGTGAGTGGGGTGAGACACAGATGGGAGAGGACAGGCCAACAGGATTCCTTTCAATGTGTTTTTATGAAATGTCCACATTTTCAGGATGTTTTCTAATAAAACTAGTAAATTAGCATGGAAGTAGAAATGTTACATTCTTTATAATTCAACTACATATGAAAAATGGAAATGCACTCTAGGTCTCACTAGTACACACATGTGCAAACTGCACAGCACAGAGAAAGCCAACTGCTTCCTTGCATGCCATGTGCTGGTGCTTCAGAGGAGATAATACATGTGGGGGACCCACGAGAGCATCCAACTCTGCCACTTTTCATGATCAGCACTTTGGGAAAAATGATAAGGTTTTCCAGCTGTAACTAGAAAATTTTTCCTATAAAAAAAGAAGTAGTATTCTACTTGTTTCCTTTCTCCTAATTAAAAGTTCCAGAGCTCTGCTGAAAACACAATTCTGTGTGTTTGCATGTTCATGACACCCCCTTGCTCCATCTCTCCCTCCCTTGGCAGTGCTGAAAACCAGAATCCTGTGCCCTCAGTCAACAGATAATTCAGATAGACTGTTTCTCCAGTTTTTCATTGCTGTGCATTTTATTTTCTTAATCTAAATCAAAGAGAAACCTGTATTTCAGAACACATTAGAAGAGAATCATAGTATTTCAGTTTCTGCAATTTGTAAAGGGCATCTTCAAATGGTATATCCAGTTTATGTTATTGTAAAGGACTTCTGTGATCAAAGTGTCTGTGTATATATTATAACTTACTTCAAGTATGGAAACAGGAGTAGATATAATCTATTCATAACTACACAAAATACAAAGAAACCATGTAGCACTGTGGCTATTAATAACAATCTGTGACTCTTAGAATGTGAAGACTCCTAGACCCTATATTAGCATTTTTTTCTTTTGTTTTCTTTAGCATACCAAGAAAGCAAATTGTCTATTGCTGAAGGTGTGAATGGGGAAAAACAATTCTTACTCACTTAATCATGTAGAAAACATTAAATTTTTATAATGTCACTAATTAATTTCCATTTTAGACAATGACACTTCCTCAAAGATTTCAAAGCAATTATTTAACTAGGCTTGAATCACTTAAATTGTCTTGACTCCTTGTCATTTCTGTGAACCCATAGTAACTGATGTTATAACACTACCATTTTCTAGGTAGATGTAAAAATAATATATAGTCTTATCCTCTTGTTTTTCAGATGATAAAATGGGAGGATATGTTGCTAATCTCATTGTAGATGTTACATACTTTATATATATATATATATATATATATATATATATATATATATATATATATATATATATACAGCAGAATTAAAACTGAAATGAAGAAAATACTTTCATTTTATAAGGAGATATTCCACAAGGGTGTTATCATCCAATTATCTAGTACAATTTTTCCTCTCTATTCTTAGGAGAAATAATATTGCTTACTTAAAGAAGATATTAAAGCTAGCTCACTTATGTAAACTCCTTTCTCAGGATGAGTTTGGATTCCTTTCTCCTAATTAAAACACTAAAATGTATGCTCCCCAAAGTACTTAAATTTTATTGATGTGGTGGTGTATGCCTATAATACCAGTGGCTTGGGAAGCTGATAAAGGAAGACTGCAGATTCAAGAACAACTTCATCAACTTAGTGAGGGCCTAAGAAACTTAGTGAGACACTGTTTCAAAATAAAATAAAAAGGGCTGGGGGTGTAGTTCAGTGGTCAAGTGCCTTTGGGTTCCATCTCTGGTTAAAAAAATACTAAAATTATGATTACTTTCCACTCCTTTTCCATGTGCCTAAGAATGGACAAAATAAAAAATTGAAAGAAAATTCTGCTAATAATTGAAGGTTCTGCCTTATTAGGTATGTTTTTCTGGCATAATAAAATATATGTAAAATAGTATAAGTGGTTAAGGAACCTCTGTTCTATATCAGTACCAAAAACTACATATTAATAAAATCAAGAAGTCTGATTTCAGAGCCAACATTTTGATATGTTGTATGTAAATTGGTGATGAACAATCTAGAATAGAGAACACTGAAAGTAAGAAAGTGTACAAAGGCACCCCATTGATGCTCTTTCCTTAAGAGTTCTATTTACAGTCCTGCAATCTGGCTCAATTGAACTCATGTCAAATGCTACATACTGAGTGTTTTATCATGTTATTGCACATACTAAGACAAATTAATAGTGGTTCAATCTATGAAAACAGTAGAGATCAACAGAAGATGCTGTACTTGAGTATTGAGTTTTAAAAGGGTGTATTAAAGAGTACACACATATTTTGAAGTGGGCATTATTGTTTTGTTCCTTTTATTCTAAGAAATTGACTATATACTTCTTCTCACCAGAAAAATAAAATGACCCAAAACAACAAACTTTGCATTTTTATTGCTGTAAGAAATGCCTTTTCGTCCCAAATTGTCATTGGTATTACAGCCAATGTCTTCCTGCTTCTCTTCCACGTCCTCACATTCCTTCTCCAGCATAGGCCTAAGCCCACTGATGTGACCATTGATCACCTGGTTGTAATTCATTTGTTGATGCTAATAATCAGGGCATACCTGGATATAGCCATTTTGGGGGTTCAGGACATTTGGAATGACATCACATGTAAAGCAGTCATCTACTTGTAGGTTGATGAGGAACCTCTCAGTACCACCTGCCTTGCTGAGTGTCTTTCAGGCCATCACCCTCAGCCCCAGAAGCTCTTTTCTGGCAAAGTTCAAATACACGTATCCACACTACAGTCTGTAGTACTTACTCATTCTCTGGGTGTTCAACATGTTCATTCATGTTTATAATATAGTCTGCATACAAAGCCCCACCAATGAGACATCAGGTTTTGCTTTTGCCTTTGAATCCTGCACTATTTCTTCCACAGGTCACTAATTCAAGACCTTATTTACCCTGGTGGGAATACTCTGGGATATTTTCCTTCTAGGGCTCAAAGCCCTCTCCAGTGAGTACATGGTGGTTCTACTGTGCAGGAACAAGAGGCAGTGCCAGCACCTTCACAGCACCAGCCTATTTCCAAGAGTATCCCCAGTACTGAGGGCCACCAGGACCACCCTGATGCTCATGGTATTCTTTGTGCTCATGTACTTTGTGGATGGTGTTATCTCCTCCTGTTCTGAAGAGATGCAGAAGAATTACCTGGCTCATATTAGGTTCCAGATGCTGGTGGGCAATAGCTATGCCACTGTCAGTACTTTGATGCTAATCAGTACTGATAAATGGATAATCAAGTTCTTCCAATCCACATTGGGAAAAGAGAAGAAATATTTATTCAGTGCTAGGTAACCCCTTATTTTGTCATCCCATATTATTTATTTCTAAATTGATGTGGTTGGATGTGTAATTTGAACATTTGTTCTTTGTGAAGATGCTAAATCAACCTATGCTGTTATCATCCCAACAGCATAGGAAGCTGATGTGGGAGGATCAAAAGTTCAAGGCTAGCCTCAGCACCTAATGGAGACCATAAGAAACTTAGCAAGACCCTGTTTGAAAATAAAATATAAAAATGCCTGAGTTGTGGCTCAGTATTTAAGTGCCTCTTTGTTAAGTTCCTAGTACAAAAAAAAAGATGCTTAATCACAAATGAGCTGTTTTGTTACTGTACATACTTAAGCCAAATATCTTACACTGTCCAAAGTTTTCTCTCTTGGCTGTAAAAATGCTTTCTTGTAGAATAATTCTGCTTTGTCCAAGTGAGAGAACAAACTTGCATATGTACAATTCTACATGCCTGATATAATTACTATTATGATTCATTTCTTTTATTAGAGTAACAACTATCAATAAGGATAATGAAATTCCCTCCATGTTAACTGCAGGAGATTTTCTAACAATAATTATACCTTTATTCTTCTGGTATTTTTTTCAACTGCATTTTTGTATTTTAAATTTTGTCAATATTATTTTATTTTCATCTGAATGATAAACTCATAGTGAGGGCAGAAAAGGCAGCAGTAGCTAATCAGGAGTCAGGGGGAAAAAGAGAGCTCAGTTTTATTGGAAACAGACAGATATAATCCAAATTCCAATTCTCCTTCTATTTGCCCTGTGGCCTTGAACTAGTGGCCTAACTCTTTCAGATTCAGTTGTAAAATAGAGACAGTATCTCTTTGGGGGTTATGATATGGATGCAAATGAACAACAGTCTTCATTTTGGCGGCATGTATCCTGACATTGGGAGGGTGCAGAGATTAGACTGGCCCCTGCACAAGAATGGGATTCAAGTTTATAAAACATGCCACAATTATAAAAGAAGAAGAATAGTTACTATCTGTGTACATGCATATTTTATGTATATATTAACTATTATTTACCATAGTAATATTGTGAGGATTGCAGTACTACTATCCCCATTGGAGGAAACTGCCGCAGTCTGGCTGGGCACAAATCAGGAGCCACTTGTCAAAAGAAACTAACTTTATTTTTAGAACTACAAACGCCAAACAAAACAGCTCCTCAGGAAAAAACCCTCAGAGCCCAACTGCCACCACCAGCTTCCCCAAGCCTCTCACCCCCACACCAGCCTCTCCACCTCCCACAATCCTCCTGCTCTTGAGGGTGATTGGCTGGGTTGTGTGGCGGAGCCAAAGAAGTCCCCTAATGAGCAGCTCCATGGAGGAGCCAATCAGCTAGATGTTGCTGGGGCCGCTGTGAGCCAATCATCAGCTTGCAGTCTGAAGGGCAGGGAAACAGCCCAATGAACATCACCGCAGAGGAGCCAATCAGCTAGATGTTGCTGGGGCCGCTGTGAGCCAATCATCAGCCAGCAGCTGGAAGTTTGCTGGCAGCTGGAAGTTTGCTGGAGCCCCTTTGGCTGTGGCTCTCAACATCTCCCCCTCTCTGTTTAAACAACAAGCATGTGGCTTAGGGACCATGCCTGCCTTAGGTTGTCCAATACTACATATGGTCCTTACCCGTCTTCGGATGAGCTGACCTCAGGGCATCAGCCTCCTGTCTTAGGTTGGTACCATTGTAATTGGATCTTACCCATCATTGACTACTGGTCCAGTATACAGCCACACCTGTGGAGAGGTCTTTGTCATGACAAGCAGAAGGGAGGAAGATACACCAAGCCAATTGATGGCTCTTGTTGGAAAAATTGTACAACCGATGACATCATCAGTAAAAATACTCCAACACTACCACAAGTCACTGCACCAACAGATAGTTCACAATGCATACAAGTGAGTTCACAATGCATACAAGTGACACATAGTTTAGGCAAGTTCTGCAAGCAGTTCAGTGATGGCTATTGCAGAAACTGTAGATTAGTTTTATCTTTGTCTTCACCGGCACTGGGATGAAGATAGGAATTCTAGCAATAATGGCTAAAGAAAAAATTATGTAACATTCCAGAAGGCACTAAAAGAAAACAATTTTCTTAACAATCTACATTATCTTGAAGAGAAAAGAAAACAATTTTCTTAACAATTTACATTATCTTGAAGAGAATTATTAAATATAATGAAAAGGAAAGGTGAAAGTAAACAGATCTGTTAACCTTCTTTTTTGTTTATATATTAAAACAATTCTTAACAGTTATTTACCCAATTTAAATTAAACCATTTAAATCACGTGAATAAAAAAAATATTTGGATCCATTTTTTCATGAGCGCTCATCATATATGATATATGGACATACGTACATTCAAACATATAACACAAAACACAAGTGTGCACACATAATATAATACATACAACAAATAACATAATAGTAAAGGCCTTATAACTTTTTACAGGTGAAATCTCCATTGCAATGTTTAAAAACTCTATAGTCAAAAAAAAAATAGAACTGATCAGCAAAACATTAACCTAGGTCTGTATGAGCTCAAAAAACAAAATAGAACTTCATGATATGGGAAAGGGCAATAATAAAATAGATATTGAAAAAAGCATCCTGGTTCTGTCGCAGATGTAAGGATAGCCAAATTGGAGTTTTGGATATCAGCTGTTATGGATTTGAGCCAAATCATCTTCTTTTTGGTCTGTAGAAATTGCTTTAGTTAATCTCTCTGAAATCCAAATTAGCTGCTGTTCTCCCTGTGAAAACACACAAACAGACCCCTGACTCCAGACAATTACTGGGTCAGGACCTTTCCATTGTCCTGTTAGAATATCTTTCCAAAGTACCTTGGGCTTATGTCCATTTTTGGACACATATGCCTGTCTGCAGCACTAAGTCCTGATGAATCCAAATTTAAAAAGTTTAGAGTAAAAAGGGTTATTTTAAGTTTATCTTTGGGGAATATATACCCCTTCCCAATTTGATCTTTTTGCTTTAATAAGTACATTTTAATAGTTTGATGGGCTCTTTCAACTATGCCTTGTCCCTGTGGATTGAATGGGATTCCTGTTATATGAGTAATGCCAAATGATGAGCAAAATTGTTTAAAAGAGGTAGAAGTATAACCAGGGGCATTATCTGTTTTTAACTGTTTTGGAATGCCCACAGTGGCAAAATTTTGTAAGCAATGAGCTATAACATCTTTAGTTTTTTCTCCGGCATGAAGGGAGCCCATCAAAAATCCAGAAGAAGTATCAAGTGTAACATGCAAATATTTTAATTTTCCAAATTCTGGCAAGTGTGTGATGTCCATCTGCCAAATATGGTTAGGTATCAATCCTCTAGGATTGACTCCAAGATTAACTTGTGGTAAAAAGGTCACACAATTTTGACATTGTTTTATTATTTGTCTAGCTTGTTCCTTAGTTATTTTAAAACGCTTTTGTAAAGTATTAGCATTGACATGGAACCTTTTATGAAAATTTATAGCTTCTTCTAGTGTAGAGAAAATATGTATGTCATGTGTAGTTTTATCTGCTAAATCATTGACCAAACTAAGGGCTCCAGGCAATCCTGGATGTGCCCTGATATGTCCTATAAAGAATGGATCTTTTCTGTCCCAGATTAAACTTTGTATAGTGGAAAACAAAGAGAAAACAGTAGAAGAAGGGGAAATCCTACCAGCATCTTCAAGGGATACTATAGCATTAACTATATACTGACTATCAGAAAATAAATTAAGTACAGAATCTTTAAAGATCACAAAAGCTTGTAATACTGCATTAAGCTCTACCTTTGGAGCTGATTGTTTGGGTACTAAAAATGTAAAAGTTTGATCAGGTGTAACTATTGCTGCTGTACCATTATTTGACCCATCAGTGAATATATTTGGAGCATTCATGATAGGTGTTTTTCTTTTCATTTTTGGAAAAAATTACAGGATGAAATGACCAAAAAGACAATAAAGGATTAGATGGTAAGTGGTTATCAAATGAAATATTAGGTTTGCACATGATTATTGCCCAAGTATTTAACTCATTACCTAATTCATCAATTTGATTCATAGTATATGGAGTAATAATTTTATTGGGAGAAATTCCAAATACTCCCTTTGCTGTTTTTATTCCTTTGAGTATTAATTGTCCTACAGCCTCAGGATACCTAGTAAGAATAGTGTTAGGAGAATAAGATAAATGTATCCATAATAATGGACCTTCTTGCCAAAATACTCCTGTAGGAATATTTTTTGTTGGTAGTACAATAAATAATAAAGGCAAACTTATATCAATTCTATCCAAATGCATATTTTCCATATATGTTTCAATGATTTTTAATGCCTTTCTTGCTTCAGGCGTTAACATTCGGGGTGAATTTGGATCTGATGGACCTTTTAGGATATCAAATAAAGGTCCCAATTCTCCTGTTCGAATACCTAGATAAGGCCTTATCAAATTTATGTCTCCTAATAACTTTTGAAAGTCATTAAGTGATTTGAGTTGATCTACTCGTATTTGAATTTTTGGTGGACGGACCATGGTTGAAGATAATAGAACTCCTAAATAATTAATTGGAAAATTTAATTGTACTTTATCTATTGCTATCTCTAGATTATAATTTTTTAATAAATTTGTAAGTGTGGCATAACATTCTAGCAATGTGTTTTTAGCTTTGTGTGCTAATAATACATCATCCATATAGTGAAATATTTGTAGTTCAGGATTTTGATTTCTAAGTGGCTGGATTACTTTGTTAACATAAATTTGACACATAGTTGGACTGTTAGCCATCCCTTGAGGGAGTACTTTCCATTCATATCTCTGATCAGGACCTTCATGATTTAGTGCAGGGATAGTAAATGCAAAACGTGGACTATCCTCAGGATGAATTGGAATTGAAAAAAAAACAATCTTTAATATCTATAACTAAAACATACCAAGGTTTTGGCAAAGCAGACAATTGAGGAATCCCCAATTGAGCAGGTCCCATAATGACCATTTCATTATTAATGGCTCTTAAATCTTGCAATAATCTCCATTTACCAGATTTCTTTTTGATGACAAAAATGGGAGTATTATGGGGAGATACAGAAAGTTGTATATGTCCTTCCGCTAATTGTTGTTTGACCAGATCATGGGCTACTCGTATCTTTTCTTTAGTCAAGGGCCACTGAGGAACCCATACTGGTATTTCAGATTTCCATGTAATTTTTATTGTCTCAGTGGCCCTTTGTGAAAATCCAACCCATGTCTGTCTGTTCCTTGATCTATTTGTATTGGTGCTGCTATACCTTGTTCTTGTTTTTCTAATCTTTTTCTTTTCCTAAAACCTTGTCTAGCCATAATAGCGGGTGCATTTTGATTGATATTATTTGTTAATGTCAAACCTAATTGATCTAAGACATCTCGTCCCCATAAATTTATGGGAAGATGATCCAATACATATGGCTGTATAGCTCCTTCACATCCTTCAGGATCCTTCCAATCTAATACCATTGTGCTTCTATCGGGATTAGTCACCACTCCTAGGCCTCGAAGCATTTGAGTGGCTTGTTGTAATGGCCCATGTTTTGGCCATTCTTGATGAGAGATGATGCTAAGGTCTGCACCTGTATCCAGTAGCCCATTAAATTCATGTCCTTGAATATTTAGTTTTAGCATGGGGCGAGAATCTAAATTTAAAGAAAGCATAGCCCAATCTACACCTGTGGAGCCTAATCCCTTGGAACCTCTTTCTACAGCATGACTGGAAAATTTATCATGTAGGCTTGGTATTATTAGTAACTGTGCTATTCTATCTTCTGGTGAAATTACTGATATACCCTTTGGAGAACTGGCTATAATTTTTATTTCACCTTCATAATCGGGATCAATTACCCCAGGACTTATCAAAAGTCCTTTTAGAGTAGAAGAGCTGCATCCCAATAATAAGCCTACTGTTCCTTTGGGAAGAGGTCCTTTTATCCCTGTGGGAATGATTTGAACTCCCATCTCTGGAGTTAGTACTGATCTGGCGGAGGTGCAGATGTCCAACCCTGCGCTCCCTCTGGTTTGTCTGATGAGGGATCTGATGGACAATGTGTCCTGGTCACTACCCTGATGGGGTTGCTGGGTTCCTCCAGTGCTCCGTATATTTGTGGTTTGGGGCCCTGGAGCATTGGGGCCCCCTGTCCATTTTTTGGCAATGGAGCCCGATGCCTTTCTCCATGATATCGTGGATAAACACTTGGTCCTTGTTCGTTTTTTGATAATGGAGTACCCTCTATGGTGGTTTGACAACACAATTCATTAGCCCAATGTAATGGAGTACCCTCTATGGCATTGTGGGCAAATACCCGGTATTCTACTCCATTGATACCTAGTTTTGTTAAACCCTCCTCCTATGGGGCAATTCCTTTTAAAATGTCCTATTTGTTGACAATTGTAGCATGTTCTTGGCCTGGCATATAAAGCCTGTTTACTGCAGCTGCCACAATTTGCCCTTGTTCATTATTGTCTCTGGCATCTAAAGTCTGTTTTACAGCAGCTGCCATGACTTGCTCTTGTTCATTAATGTCTCTACATAATTTAATATGTGTGTTTAAATTTTCCTGTTTCCATGGTCTAATGATATCTCTGCACCAACGATTCGCTTGGTCATAAGCCAGTTGTTTTATTAATGGCATTGCTTGTTCTGTATTCCCCAAAACTCTGGTAGCTGTTTGAATAAGCCTATCTACAAATTCAGCGTAAGGTTCATTAACTCCTTGTATTATCTTAGATAATTGACCTTGTAAACCTCCATGTCCTTGTAAAGTCTTCCATGCCTTAACTGCATCTACAGCAATTTGTAAATATACACCAGGATCATATGCAATTTGTTGCTGCCGATCCTCATAAGGTCCCTTTCCTAACAACACATCTAGATTTCTCTGAGGATAACCAGCTGCTGCATTTCGCCTAGCCGTCTCCTTGCAAAATTCCTCATTGGCAACCTTCCATAACAGGTATTGTCCTCCATTTAGCACAGCTTTACAAATATTAGCTCAATCTGCTGGCGTCATGTTTAAGTTGGTAATGGATTCGACCAAGTTTACAGTGAAGGGTGCTTGAGGACCATAGGTTGTTACAGCCTCTTTTAGCTCCTTCACTGTTTTGAAATTTAAACCCTGGTAAATTCGCTGCCCTCCTACCTCAAATACAGGGCATACTTGAGATCCTGTCTCAGGATCCCAACTATCAACTGCGGGGATTGGGTGTCTCCTAGCATATGGAGGTGGTGCTGTTGATTGGACACTTATGCCCTCTGGTGATAGAATGCTGTTAGTAGCAGTCTCCTGTAGAGGTGGTGCTGTTGGTTGGACACTTACACTCTCTGATATAAAGGTGTTATTAGCAGTCTCCTGTTGTAACTTTTCCCCTGATGGCTTTTTCTGCTCTAAACTTCCTTCCTCTGTCTCACTAGCTCGAAAGACCTTCTCGTTTACTTGAATCAATAAGTCTTCTCCTTCCTCTACCTTTGTCTGAACTGAAGGCTTTGGACTAAGGAAACCAGATACGAACGTCCACAATGGCAATGTGCCAACTGGCAGAGTCCCTGGGTTGTTCTTTTCTATTCTTTTTAAATCTTCACCATGATGGTTCCATTGTGATATATCTAACAACTCCTCCTTAAAAATCCATGGGCTACATTTTTGTATTATATCAACGTATGCCCTGACTGCTCTTGATTTTACTGGGAAGCCTCCTTCCTCTAATAATTTACTTAACAGTCTTTCGGTTTGTTTTTTACTAATTTCTGATCCCGTATTTCTACTATAATACAACCCAACAAGATGACGCCAAACAAAACTGAGACAGAATGCAATAAAAATGGAACAATAATTCATTATATCAGCCTTTCTATCTTCCTGAAATGTGTATCCATCCTTTCTCCCTATCTGTTCCTCAGACGCAAATAGTTTTTCCTCAGATGTGAGTGGTTTTTCTTCCGTCTCACTCATCTCCAGGGACAGGCAAGGTAAAACAAAAATGAAGCAAAACAAAAGAGGAAACTTAGAATGGCTACCCATCCTCTCGCCCTGCCCTCAGGGGCGAGCAGTTTACTTACCCTCAGTCGCTCCCCGTGCGGGCCACCAAATGTCGCAGTTTGGCTGGGCACAATTCAGGAGCCACTTGTCAAAAGAAACTAACTTTATTTTTAGAACTACAAACGCCAAACAAAACAGCTCCTCAGGAAAAAACCCTCAGAGCCCAACTGCCACCAGGGAATGGCCGTCCGCGCGCCAGGAAACTAAGTCTCAGATAAATTAAGTAAGTAAATTACAGAAGAAATATCTGAAGAGTCAGGATGTGGACCTTGAAAGTCAGGATGTAGGTCATGCTCTTAGCCAATGATCACTATTGCTGCTAGAACAATAACATTAATTAATTAATTAGTCAATCCTTATTTATTTATTTGGTACTGGGGATTGAACTCAGGAGCACTCAGCCTGAGCCAAATCCCTAGCCCTTTTTATATTTTATTTAGAGACAAGGTCTCCCTGAGTTACTTTGGGCCTTGCTAAGTTGCTGACACTGGTTTTGAACTCTCAATACTCCTGCCTCAGTCTTCCATGCCACTGAGATTAAAAGCACTGGCCACCATGCCCAACAATGACCTTTATTTTAAAATGACACACAGGATTCACAGCAAATGCTCCTGAGAACCAGAGGCTAAAATGCCAACCCAGTCCTGCATCCTTCCATTGCAAAAGTACAGCTGGATGGCAGGTGGCTATGTGTTTTGACCTGTGGTATTGTGGTCCTAACTAAAGAAGTCAGGCTGCCGGATTGAACCCAAGATCAATGTGAAAGCTGCTTAGTGGCAGGATTTGTAAACCCCAGGAGGACAGCCCAAGGCACCATCTTCCTTCTGGAATAGCATGTGAAGATTTCAGCTGCATTTCTGGGGTTACTGTGGGGGCCTCCCATGGTTACTTGTCCAAGAACCCAGGAGGCTGTCATTTCTCCTGACTATTGAAATGTCAACTCTAACCAGAGGAAGAATGTTATCATGGGGTGTCTCCATCATTGTAAGTTTAAAAACTCTATGCATCAGAAAATATTCAAATATTGTTTTCTGTTTCTTAGCCTCTGTTAAAGAGGCTGGTCTTGAACTCCTGAGTTCAAGTGGTCCTACTGCTAAGCCACTTGAGTAGCTGAACACAGCTGAACAGTGATGTGCCCAACTCAAATATTACAGCAGATTCAAACTAGTGCTGAGTCTACAACATTTCCTGTCCCTCCAGAAGTCTATTTTAACCTCATCTCCACAGGCTGTTACATCATCATGATATGAGAGAAGCTGCCACTCTTTGTTAGGAAAGAGTGTGTAAATGTCAACATCTGGATCTTGTGTGGCCTGGACCATCTTTTACCAAAGGGATAGCTGAAGATTATTAAAGAAAAACAGCCACACTGTCTCCCAGGTAGAGTGAGAAATACAGGGGTGCCATCAGAAATCAAACAGATGCTCAGAAGTAGCTGAGCAAGGTAAACTTGGCTTCTGTAGAACAAGTCCTGGTAGGAAAATTTGCATGCATTCCTTGTGCATTCTTGGGCAGACACTCCACCTGTGTTTATCCTAGCAGAGCCCTGCCTTTGCTCTGATAGGAGGAGCTTGGCTTACAGTCTATGGGATTAGCTAATTTTTAAATTTGGGCGGGCAAAGGGAAGAGCTCTCTTTTATATATCTATGATTGGATGCAGGTTGAAAAGTTCAAAATGCCCATGATTGGAAGGAGGTCGGGGGCGGGGCGGCGCCGGCCCTGATTGTAGTGCCACAGCTGGTCCTGCCGGTTGGAGGGGACTGACTTTGCCAGGACAAGGCTGCGACCAGCGCGGATCTCGTAGGAGGGGTAGTGTGCAATAACAATCAAGCTTTACAATGACAACCTATTTGGAATTCATCCAAAAAAATGAAGAACGAGATGGAGTTCGATTTAGTTGGAATGTTTGGCCATCAAGTCGACTGGAAGCTACAAGAATGGTTGCTCCAGTTGCAGCCCTCTTTACACCACTGAAGGAAAGGCCTGATTTACCACCCATTCAATATGAACCTGTTCTGTGTAGTAGGACTACTTGCCGTGCAGTTTTGAATCCTTTATGTCAAGTGGATTATCGAGCAAAACTCTGGGCTTGCAACTTTTGTTATCAAATGAATCAGTTTCCACCTACTTATGCTGGGATATCTGAACTGAATCAGCCTGCTGAACTTTTACCTCAGTTTTCTAGCATTGAATATGTAGTTCTGCGTGGTCCACAGATGCCTTTGATATTCCTCTATGTGGTTGATACTTGCATGGAAGATGAAGATTTACAAGCCTTGAAAGAATCCATGCAGATGTCATTAAGTCTCTTACCACCTACAGCTTTGGTTGGACTTATTACTTTTGGGAGGATGGTGCAGGTTCATGAACTTGGATGTGAAGGCATTTCAAAAAGCTATGTCTTCAGGGGAACAAAAGATCTATCTGCCAAACAACTGCAGGAGAGGCTGGGACTCTCTAAAGTACCAGTCACCCAAGCAACACGAGGTCCTCAGGTACAGCAGCCACCTCCTTCCAATAGATTTTTACAGCCAGTACAGAAAATAGACATGAATCTCACAGATCTCCTGGGAGAACTTCAGCGAGACCCTTGGCCTGTGCCACAGGGAAAGAGACCTTTGCGTTCCTCGGGAGTGGCACTTTCCATAGCTGTAGGACTACTTGAGTGTACTTTCCCAAACACTGGTGCTTGTATCATGATGTTCATTGGTGGTCCTGCTACTCAGGGACCTGGAATGGTGGTTGGAGACGAATTGAAGACACCTATAAGATCATGGCATGACATTGAAAAAGACAATGCCAAATATGTTAAAAAGGGAACCAAGCATTTTGAAGTATTGGCTAATCGAGCTGCTACAACTGGTCATGTTATTGACATCTACGCATGTGCATTAGATCAGACAGGTCTCCTGGAGATGAAATGCTGTCCCAACCTTACTGGTGGATACATGGTCATGGGTGATTCTTTCAACACTTCTTTATTCAAACAAACTTTTCAAAGAGTCTTTACCGAAGATATGCATGGACAGTTTAAAATGGGCTTTGGTGGTACATTAGAAATAAAGACTTCAAGGGAAATAAAGATTTCAGGAGCAATTGGACCCTGTGTGTCTCTCAATTCCAAAGGACCCTGTGTATCTGAAAATGAGATAGGAACGGGTGGCACTTGTCAATGGAAGATATGTGGACTCAGTCCCACTACAACCTTAGCTATATATTTTGAGGTTGTTAATCAGCATAATGATCCAATTCCTCAAGGAGGACGTGGTGCAATCCAGTTTGTGACCCAGTATCAGCATTCAAGTGGGCAGAGGCGCATCCGGATGACCACCATTGCCAGGAATTGGGCAGATGCTCAAACTCAAATCCTAAACATCGCTGCATCTTTTGACCAGGAGGCAGCTGCCATTCTTATGGCCCAGCTAGCAATATATACAGCAGAAACAGAGGAAGGACCAGATGTGCTCAGATGGCTGGACAGACAGCTCATTCGACTGTGTAAGAAATTTGGAGAGTATCACAAAGATGATCCAAGTTCCTTTAGATTTTCGGAAACTTTCTCTCTTTATCCACAGTTTATGTTTCATTTAAGACGATCTCCTTTCTTGCAAGTTTTTAACAATAGTCCTGATGAAAGTTCGTATTATCATCATCATTTTATGCGTCAAGATCTGACCCAGTCTCTAATCATAATTCAGCCTATTCTGTATGCATATTCTTTTAGTGGACCACCAGAGCCGGTTCTTCTTGATAGCAGCAGCATTCTTGCAGATCGTATTCTTCTCATGGACACATTCTTCCAGATTTTGATTTATCATGGTGAGACTATAGCACAGTGGCGGAAGTCAGGATACCAAGACATGCCAGAATACGAAAATTTCCGTCACCTTCTGCAAGCCCCAGTAGATGATGCACAGGAGATCCTTCACTCCAGATTTCCAATGCCAAGATATATTGACACCGAACATGGGGGCAGCCAGGCTCGTTTCCTGCTTTCAAAAGTCAACCCTTCACAGACTCATAATAATATGTATGCCTGGGGGCAGGAGTCTGGAGCACCCATCCTCACAGATGATGTTAGTTTACAAGTGTTTATGGATCACTTGAAGAAACTTGCTGTGTCAAGTGCTGCTTGACATATGAAACATGTTAAAGACACTTAAGAAGATGAAATATTTCAGTTTCATTTTTTTCCCTTTTTCAGTTTGTCTGTGGAAACCAACAGATCTCTCTAGACTTTTTTTTTGTATCAGTATGGTTTGAGAAAACATAAAAATGTTCACGTTTGTAGATAAAGCTGGAATATAATGAGAGCATTGAGAACAAATTTGTTTTGCTTGCCACAGTATTATAACTGGTTTTAGAATTTCAAAGTCTTTATAACTTAATTATGTTAAAGAGTAAAAATAGAGTCTGCCTTGTACAACAGATATAACTTATTTGTATATTGCAGACAAATCCAAAGTGGCACTGAATATCCTCACTGACCTTTTAAAAACTTATTTAATTTTAGCCAGAAAGGAACAAATCAATAGTTATGATAAATGTGAACATTTTTTCTTATTTGTTGATTTTTTTTAGTGATTTTCAGCACTTATACATACACTTTTTCCTGTAGTTTTTCTGGTAAGGCAGATTTATTTTATGATTTGTTTAGAAATTATCTGACTTTATAATGGCAATTTTCATGAAGATAATTTAATGTTTTTGATTATTTGGAAAAATTATTTAGAGATGAAAAATTTTGGTGGGGGTAACATTCCCACAAATGACAATAAATGTGAAATTCCTACAAAGTACCTAACTTATGTGACTAACCACAATAATTTCTTTTTAAAAAGGATACAGAAAATAAAGCATTTGGTTAGAGTGCATAAAGAAAGCCTTTGCAGTAAAATGACTATTGTAACTACTAAACCAAATTTGGTTTTCACTACTCATTTTGTTGTTTTCCCTTCTTTTTCTGTGGTAAATTTTACATTATATCCTTCAGTATTTTAACACTATTTTGGGAGTTTACATTTCTTATTTCTGCTTCCTTTGTGTGAACTTTATTAAGTTGTGGTTCTTATTGAAACAGTATTATATAATGTTTAATTATGTCACATGATGATACTTAGTTCTGTTTTGATTTATTCATCAGTAACATTCGCTTTTACCTTTTAAAGTTTACTTATAGCAGATGTTTACATTGCTAAAGCCAGATATGTTTTGACAATGAAATTTACATATCAAGTACTTCAAATGAAAGGTGGTGCGCTGATATATGCTTAGAAAGCTAGTTCTGATGATTGTTACTTGTATGAACACAATCATATGATGGTAAAACAGAAAACTTATAATTGTTATATTCAGTTTGCTTAAGTAAGTTCCATTTTATTTGAATTGAACTGTGCTAGACCAAAATGCCAATAAAATATACTTTTCTCTGTGAAAAAAAAAATAAAAACAAAATGCCCATGATTGGATCTTACATCCCAATTAAGGCTAAATACTGTATTCTGAAAATGGGCTACCAGACTTTCTGTTTTTCACGAGTTCTCCCATTTACTTTTGATACTTTTTGGTCTTATTTTCAGTTTTATTCTTGCACCCTTTGTTATCGCTAGGAATCCTAGATATATTGAAGTGGAAATTGCCCATGGATAAGAGTTCTTTCCTGGGTTGGGGATATAGATTAGTTGGTAGAGTGCTTGCCTCACATGCACAAAGCCCTCAGTTCAATCCCCAGAAACACACACATGTATACACACACACACAGTTTTTTTTTTCCTTTTTAGCAATTTGTATAGTTATTCTGGTGATTAGGAACGTTGGTAACGTTCATCCATCTCAATTGAAGCTTGTCTTCTTTACAGATCTTGATTAAATCCATGTTGCCTGGCTGAATTGATGAATTGTAAACTCTAGAGGTGGAGTCTGAGCAGAAGTTCATAATAACCATAACAGCAAACAAACAAATAATAATTAAAAAAAACATACACAGATCTAGTCTGTCTATGCAGGAGGTCAAAAAATTTGCTAGTCTCAAATTGACTTAGAAAAGATTGTGACTCCGAGAGAACTTTCTTTGATATTTATCAGCCATACCCATATGAAAACCCTTCCTTCACAACCTACCAGTTTCACTTACTTTTGGAAGGACTGACACAAATGTATACCTCAAGTAACAATAAAATAACTATTATCTTATCCTTTAAATGTCATGTATGGCTGTGGTTTGGTTATACTCTCCTGCCAGGTGTCTTAAGACCAAGTTGGTCAAAATGGACCATTTTCCTATCTACTGTTACAGTCACCTGAAATTGGTCACATATCACTCTTCAGAACTTTTGAGAACTCTCTTGGCACCTTTAGCTTTTTCTCTACCAGTTGTGCCATTTGACAGGTTGGGTCAGAGTCTTGCTGAACAAATGTTGCTTCTCTTGGTTGTATCCAGAATGTTTCCCTGTCGAATGACCCTCCTCTTTGTAGAATGTGCTCTGGTTGGATTCCTGTTTTCTGTGGTACTTTCAATCTCTCTGAATGGACTTTTGGTTGCCTTAGCAGTGTTGTAGGGACTGGAGAGGGGTACCAAATTTCCCTGGATTCTGGCTAACCTCAGAGAGCAAGGGACCGAATATTGGATTATTTTTCCTTGACCCTTTTACTTCCTTAACTTTGGTCTCCAGGATTTGATTTTAAACATCAAGCAATTCAGTTTCACCAGTCTTGAAGTAGCAGTACTGAGTTTTAATTTCAATGTTTATAATTTTATAATGACCCTTTCAATTTAATTGGGATCATTGTTAGTACTGGAAGTGTTTTATATTTTATATTCTATCTGTCATATTGGTGATGGCTTATTGTCCCAACTCAGGTTGTTCTTTTAGATGCAGTGTTTCTGCAAAACACCAAACAGGCAACAGTTACAAAGTTTTACAAGGAAAATGCACAGTTAAATTAAAAAGAGTAAAACCATGTTCAGTTTGTATAGTAGCTATGAATAAGAAAACGTGTTTTATCCAAATCCTTTACTTAGTTACATATTATATTCCAGTTTTTTTAGATCACAGTAATTTTTACATCAAAAATATATCTTTTAAACATAGCATTAATTGTGCTTAATTCTGATCTTCTTTGGAAACATACTAACTTGGTGTAAAGTGAGAGGTAGAGAATTATCTCATGTGAAGTGAGACTCATAAAAAATTTAGGTAAAATACTTTATTTCTGAAGCTGATCTTTGCCTTTGTCTAAAATATCTTAAATGGCAGCTACAAGCCATTTTCCACTTGAAGGAGCCTGCCTGACTCCAAAATTTGAGAAACTAATCGCTGCTGATTTTGCAAGATTTGGTATACTCTCTTGTGACAAGCCCATCAATGATGACCAGATAAAGACGATTTTCCAGTGAACTTGAGGTTGAGACCAATGTATGGCCATTTTACACTAAATAACTACTGTGTGTGTGTGTGTGTGTGTGTGTGTGTGTGTGTACACATGCATATTTTAGGGTTTGCTGGCATTAGAATCAACAGGAGAAGGTTTTGTTAACAACCACAGGGTTCTCCACTCCGCCTTTCCAGAAGCAGCAGGGTGTTACTTGAGCACCTGTATTTCTAACAAGTGTCCAGATGATGATGATGGCCTTCCTTCCTTAGAGCCCATGGGAAGCAGAAGTGAGGTCAAGTGGGTCTTTGACTATCTTGCTCTGGAATCCCAGGTAAGTGCTTTGCTCTGTCTTCCAGACTCCCAGCTGGTAGGATGAGAAGTTTGAACATGTCTAATGCCTCATCCCGGGGGTGCAAAGATTAGATCTGGGGCCCGGTTTGCTATAAGGAATCTAGACCCTGGTGCTTCCTGTGTGAAACCTTGCATGCACCCAGGAAGCATACAGGGGGACCACAGTGGCAGGCTCCACTTCCCTGCTTTGGGGGTGCAAATTAGCAGAAGAAAGCAGGCTTCTAACTTCATCTCCCATCTCTATTCGGTGACCTAGAATAAGGAACTCCTCTCCAAGTTTATTCACTTTATTCAAGCGGTCACTGAGAAGTCAGTGAGAAGCATTGTCGTCCACCTGTCAGGTTTAGTAAGCGGAGCCATGCTGAGCCAAAGGGCTGGACTGAGTCATCCTACAGAGGCCAAATTTTAGGAGCAGCGGGCAGGACAGGGCCAGTGGGGGGAGCCCAGCAGAGCTAGGGGACCTCAGCGAAGGGGTGGCGCCGGGTGGCGGCAGGGCTGAGTGGAGGCCCACCCCTAGAAACAGCGGCCCAGGCGGGGCAGGACTAGCGGAATCCCGTGGGGGACGAGCCCTGCCCAGGACTCCTAAGGCACTTTCAGAGTGGGAATGAGGAGCCACTAGTTGAGCAGAAGGCAAGATGGGTGAGTCCTCAGGAGGCCAAGGATCCCGGAGAGGCCCACAATTCTGGAAATCCTATCAGAAGTCCCTATGGACCCAGAGGGGAGCAGGACTCTTGGGCTCCCGCGGCCCCAAAATGTAAGCCCAGAGCCTGCGCCCCTGGGCCTCAGTTTCCCACTTACACAGGCAGTCGTGGAGGGAGGCTGAGGACCCGCTGCGCAGCCTCCTTAGTCCCGCTGACTCTCCTCTCCGTGTGTTCAGGTGGGGTCTCTGGAAGGATCCTGGGGATGTCGCCTTGGAGATTTGCTTTTCAGGGAGCGGCCATGGACCCAGCGTATAACGAAGATGCCTCCTGGTGCCTGCGCTGTAGACAGTGTGACCTGGAGCTCCAGAAAAGGTGGTAGTGTGGCCCGCTCGTCCTTGTCCAGCTCCCAGGATCCCTCTCACTGACGCCCAGGCAGGGACTTCCTGACCAGAGAGAAGCGCAGGTGGGAGCCGCTTTGACCTCGCCAGGGGCGACGTTGGGGACTCGCTGCTGTTGTGAAGCAGGACACGGAGCGACACCGCCTCTCAGGCTGGCGTGAGGACAGCCCAGCTCCAGGGGTCTCTAAGAGAGGGTTTAGCGGTGGTTGGGCAGAGACCAGGTGCGACAGTGTTGTCCGGAAGACTGACAGGTGGCAACTTCTCTCCCTTTACAAAACAGTAAAAACTACTATGTACCAGGCTCCGCTCTAGACAGTGACGACACAGGTGAAAACACACCAGCCACAAGTCCCCGCATCTCCTCTGGAAGGGAGCTGCTCTTCCTGGTCTAGCCCAAGAATTCTGGCACTAAGCAGGCATTAGACACTAGATGGCGCCAGAACTGTGCAGGCATTAAACAGGCCCCTTTAGGCATCTGAAGTATTGATACCATCCACGAAGTTTCCACTTCTGAATTATTCAAAAACACACCTCTCATCATGTCACTTAGCTGCCTACCCCTTTTCCTACCCGTGAGATAAAGACTGTTCAGGAGCTGGCCGTTGCTATCTTATCCAATTGCATCCCTATAAATCCCCCAAACCTTCAAAAATACCTGTCAACTCATCCCACTCATCCCACTTAATACTCCCTGTACTTAATGTGATGTTTTCCCTTTGTTAGAAGTGCTGAGCGCCTTATTAGACATGATATGGTGCCAAAACTGGACTTAAAACTTTCACTGAAGCCCACAGCCTTGGGCTACCTGTTCATTGGCTTGGTTATTGGGAAGCCCTTTAGTATTTGTCTTAGGAGCAGCAACTGCTTTTAGGGTAACTCAGTGAATTTTATTCATGAAACTAATTTTCCCACTATTTAAGGAAGATTTATTATTATACTCTCTACCCAGGGTGTTTTAGGCCCATCGTCTTCTTGGAAAACAAAATACACAATTAGATTCACAAGTGAGATAAAGGTCTGAATTCAGCCATGGCCTCTTCCTACAACTGTCATTACTGGGATACTTCAGGACTCTTTGCCAATATTGGGGTCATTTCCTTGTCTTTACTGAACTCTGATTTTTATAAGCCATGAAATGAAATTCCAACAGAAGTATCACCTCCCATCCCCACCCCCTCCTTATCCATTTATTTTCTACCAAAGCTAATACCACATAAAAATCAATTATTCTGCTCTGTTTTCTCATCAGTGTTTTGTTTGATTCAATGTGTGAGCCTGTGTACACCTCCCTGTCTTAGAAGAGATCATAAAAGAAAATTACATCCAAAATCAAAAACAGTTTTATGTGACCTGGTTTCTAGTATCATGGCACAAGGGGATGTGCCACACTTCATAGATGAGTTATCTACAAAGACAACAAAGAGTGAAAAGAATATTGGAATGATCATGGTCATGTTTATTTTTCCTGAGCTTTTCCACTGATGAGTTTCCATTTTTTCATAATTTATTTTGACAGAGGAGTCTCAATAAGTTTCTGAGGTAGGACTTGAACTTGTGATCCTTTTGCCTCAACCCTCAGCCACTGGAATTTCAGGTGTGGGCCACAGTACCTGGTTTGCTGACCTTTTTTGTTTTTTAACTGGGGATTGAACTCAGGGTCACTCAACCACTGAGCCACATTCCCAGCTCTATTTTGAATTTTATTTAGAGACAGGGTCTCACTGAGTTGCTTAGAACCTCTCAATTTCTAAGGCTGGCTTTGATCTTGCATCCTTCTGCCCAGCATTCCAAGCCTCTGGGCTTACAGGCATGCATCACCATGTCCAGTTTGCCTCACCCTTTAAAATATGAATTTGTGGCCATGTGATGTAATATGTCCATGTAAGTCACTTGTATATATCAAATTCTGTTTTTCCAGATTAATTTAAGATTGTCATTGGGCAAACACCTATGAGTCTTGTTTTTTTTTCCAGAATCCCAAGGCCCAAAGGAAATCTCTGGAACCTGAGGGGACCCATTCAGGAGTGTCTCCTGCAGGGTTTTATCTTTCACATTTCCACCTCAGTTTCTTTATTGGTGCTTGTGTTCTCAGCTTCATGATGTTGTGAGAATTCAACCAGAGAGTGTGGAAAAGTCTTTAAAGGGTGTGCTGCTAGGGCAGGAGAGACAGGTCTCCCATTAGACAACATGACACATTTGGGTTCTGTAACAAAGGTTCCCCTTTCTCCTGGTTGTCTCCAACCTGCATTTGAGATCATGGCTTGTGAGTTGAGCTTGATGGTGTTTCATCTCTGCTTGTTTGCTTGCCACAGGGTTGTGGCAGCTGTGTGGGTCAAGGTCAAACTTGTAGAGGTGTCTGCCTAGATGCCTGTCCACCCTTCCCCCATACACATCCTGTTTCTTTACAAAACCAAAGGCATCATCACCTTGAGAGCAAATGATATTTTAGCCCTCTTTCTCTTTGCACATGAGAGCACTTCCAGCTTGCTTGTGCCTTCCCTTGCTCTTGGTGCTCTTGGTAACGTTGTGCAGAGTCGTTCACCCCTACTCTGAGCAAGTCTCTTCAACTGGAGCACTTTCTCTTTGTGTCCCCCCTCTTAGCTCAGCTGAGTCTTTGCTGTTTTACCCATTATGCAATGACCTGCCATGTTCTGCCTCTTCTGCTAGATTTAGACACATGCAGAGAAGATAAGACCCAGAATGAGTTCCACCTTGGATCCTGGATAAATTTCTTCTGCAGCATGTAAGCTTTTGTTGTGACAGTTTCTTATAAAGAGTGATCACTCTCTGAAGAGGTGGTCAGAATGTGGAGTTGCTGAAGGCCATAGAACATAAGTCTTCTGCCTCCTGGTGCCTGGTGTGCATGACTGATGGGTACTGGTAAGTGTCTGTTGCCTGATGTACTGACTGCTTCAGCAGAAAGAAGAAAGAATTTCAGCGATTGTCTATTAATGTTATTGTCTATGCCTGAAACATATATTTCTTTACCTTGGGTATAAAAAAATCACTGCAAATTGGACTGAAACTCACTGTGTCTGATCCACCTATTCCAAGGAACTTCAGAGAGGAGTCTGTTCTTTTCACTGGTTTCTGCTCTGCTTTGCTTCTGTTTCTATTCTGTTCTGCTCATGGTTTATAGTGGTTTACTATTGGAGTACATGTTGAATGCAGGGAAGAAAAGCTGCCACATATCTTTTGCTTAATATAACAATGTTTGTCTCTCACCACCTGAACAGTCTAATGTGGTTGGTATGGCTGTGAACAGCTTCCCTATAACTGTGAACAGCTGCCCTAGAAGGTGTCATAGGTTATAAACCCCCAAAACATGTGCTGTCAAATCCTCATCCACTCTTTGGAGTCTGTGGCAATAAGATTAAGTGGGACATTTATATGCAGATCGTCACTGGAATTTTAATATGAATTTCATTGAATCTGTATAGCACTTTTGGTAATATGGCCATTTTGACAATATTAATTCTGCCTATTCTAGAACAGGGGAGGTCTTCCCCTCTTCTAAGGTATTCTATAACTTCTTTCCTTAGTGTTCTTTGGTTTTCATTATAGAGGACTTCTACCCCCTTTGTTAGATAGATTCCCAATCATTTTATTTTTATGACATTAACCATGAATGAATGGATCTGGAGATTGTCATTCTAAGTGAAATAAGCCAATCACATAAATAAAAGTTGGATTGTTCTCTCTGATACATAAATGCTAACACACAACAAGGAGGTGGGGAAGAAAAATAAGGTCAGTGGATAGACAATGTAGAATGAAGGGAAGGGCATGGGGAAAGGAATAGGAAAGACAGTGAAATGAATCTGACATTCCTTTCCTATTCACATATGTGAATACACAACAGTAAACCTCCTCATTATGTACTAACTCAAGACTCAGATCCTCATAAGTATAAGACATGTCATGTTTGTATAAATATGTCAAACAGACTCTACTTTCATGTATAACTCAAAGAAAAATAAAATAAATATGAAGTGTGCATAAGGCATAAACATTCAAGCAATCATATACTTACAGACCCCAAAATAAAAGAAAAAAAGGAAAAGAAAGACACTGAACAAATAATGGACTAAGTTTTTTCTTCAAGCTTGATGAAAGTATATTTACCAAAATCTGTAATGAATCCTATATCAAAATGTTGGCCAAACACACACAGATGAAAATGTCACTTTGCAAAATTTCCAAAAAGAAGGAGAAAATCTTAAAAGCAGTGTACACCCTGTCAAAGAAATAGTACAGCAAGGGCCCTTGAGAACAATCAGAGCACATTGCTGTCAGAGACACTGGAACCCAGAAGAGTAGAGTTGAAAGTGACATTTTCCAGATTTGAAACCTGGAAGCATTAATCTGTAATACATACACAAGTAGGATATATACAATAGAAGTTGCTCAGGATTTAGATCAATGAAAAGTGATGGGAACATGGAACTATGGATAGAAATGAAGAATTGAAAAAATGATAAATGCCTAGGAAAACGCAAGACATCATGTTTAAACTGGGTGGCAAATGATGGCAGCAGATGTGTTTCTATATAACCCTTCAGTTCATGATCCCATCTCTTATTTGACTTCACATAAAAAAACACAAGTACAATAATAAAATAAGGAAGAATTTCATGATGGCAATGGCAGGCATCAAACCAGTCACAGGGTTGTTCTGATTGTGGATCCATGTGTGACTGTAAAGACTGCCACCCATGAAGCTGGTCTTGGTTTGTCCATCTTCTCTTTCTTCCTTTAATTTTCTCTTTCTTCCTTGAAATAACCATGTACTCTACTGTATTAAAAAGAGATTTAGTGCACAGTATAGTATTATTATAAATAAGTATACTGTTACACTGCAAATCTCATGTAAAACTGAAACTTTATATCCATTTGAGAGCAATGATTATTTTCTGCTAGCCCTCACCCCCTTGCAACCAATATTTCACTCTGTGTCCATGAATTTCCCTGTTTAGAACCATAAGCATCTGTGTTTCCGAAATTGGCTAACTTTGCTTATTATAATGTCCTCCAGATTTATCTAGGTTGTGGCACATGATAGGATTTCCCTATTTTAAAAGACTCCGTAAGGGGCTGAGATTGTGGCTCAGTGGTAGAGTGCTAGCCTGATATGTATGAGGCACCACATATAAGTAATTTTCAGCACCACATATAAGTAAATTAATAAAATAAAGGTCTATCAACAACTAAAAATATTTTTAAAAAAGACTCAGTAAGATGCCACAGTTTTTCTAATCATCCATCTGTGGCATCAGATACCTTCACATCTTGGTTTCTGTTAGTAAGGATGCCATGAAAATTGAAGTACCAACATCTCTTACTGATGCTGACTTTCACTCACTTGCATAAATTTCCACAGGGCATGGCTCTAGCACATGGTAGCTCTACCTCTTGTCCTTGAGCAATACCCATACTGGTTTCAGTACTGTGGAAAATAAACAATTTTATACTTCCAACAGTGCATATGTCCAACAGTAATTGTTATATTTCTTTTCACACCATAGCCATCCTGACTACTGTGACAGGATAGGTCATGGTGGTGATTTATATTTTCTTGAGAATTAATTGATGTTGAACACCTTTTCATTGCTTTTTGGCCACATATGTGTCTTTTCTTATATGGAATAGCTTATTCAAGTCTTGAGCTATTTTTAATGAGTTTATTACTTTGTTTCATTATATTCTAGGAGGTTTTAATAAATGTTGAAAATTAACCTCTTTCTGGATATGTGATTTAAAAATGTATTCTCTATCCTATAGTTGTCTATTGAAGGTTGATTGTTTACCTTTCTGTACAAAAGCTTTTTAATTTCATATCATTTCATTTGTATGTCAGTGACTTTTTATCTGACTTTTTGGTGTAATATCCAAGAAATCATTTTCTAGTCCAATATCATGAAGGTTTCCACCTGTTTTATTTTAGCAGGTTTACAAATTCAGGTTTCACATGTAAATCTTCAATCCATCTTGATTTGATATTTGTGTATGTCATACAGCCATAAACAAATGAACACATATCATGTCTATTTTCATTCTTTTGCATTCAATAACAAGAGGCTAAATTTGGCTGTGCTTTTAAATATCTCTTAATGATGTTTTATGTAGCCTGTTTTTTAAAGGGACTTTTTCTGTTCCATGTTTACATGTTTACCATTATGCCAGTGGACATAGTAGTTTGTTCCTTTCCTCCTTCTCCTCTTCCCTCCTTCTCTTTTTCTGTGTTTTTGAAGTGTTGGTGATTAAACCCAGAGCCTTGTGCATGTGAGGCAAGCTCTCTACCAACTGAGCTATATCCACAACTTGATATTTTAATATTGATTCTTCACTTACATCAACATGAAACTTCTTTCCTCTTATCACATTTGCTTTAATTTCTTTCACCATTATAGTTTTCAGGGTACATTCTTTCCTTTCACTACTCAAGTTTATTCCTCAGTATTTTGCTCTTAGAAATGGTATTATTGTGGGGATTGTTTCCTGAATTTTTTTTTTCATATATTTTATGGCAATTGTAAAGAATTATTGAGGTGTTGCCTTTGTGTTCTGCTGAATTCATGCAATAATACTAAAAGGATTTTTTTTTAAATCTAGTGTTTTTACAGATATCAACATGTCACCCACAATGACAATGTTTCTTCTTCCCTCTAATTTGTATGCGTTATTCTTTTCTTGCCTTATCACTTTAGCAAGAACTTCCAGGGCTGTGTTCACCAGAAGTGGTGAGAGTGGGCATACTTTCCTCATTTCTAATCATGCATAAAATTATTTCAATATTCACAACTGAATATGTGGTTTAATGTAGGTTTTTAATATATGACCTTACTTCTGTTTCAATACATTTCTTCTCTACCTATTTTATTGAGAGCGTTTATCGTGTACAGAGTTTCCATTTTATTAAATGGTCCTTTTTGTGTCTTAGAATGGTTTTATATTATCAGTACTTCATTTACTTGGTGTTGGGTATCACTATATTGTAGCTGCATGTGCTGAACCATCTGTACCTAGTGGATAAATCTCAGGCCTTAATGATATTTGATGCTTTCTATTTGTTGGATTCAATCTACTCACATGTTTCTCAAGTATTTTCTATCTATGCTCTTCGGAGGTATTGGGCTGTAGTTTGTTGTTGTTGTTGTTGTTGTTATTGTTTTGTTTTGTTTTTGCTTGATGTGTGTTTCCTGGTGTCAGTGTATGAGTATGTTAACCTTAAAAATTGAGTTTAGAAATGTTTCTTCTTCCATTGTTTGGAGAAGACTAAGATGCTTTGATGTTAATTGTTTAAAAATTTGGTAGCATTCTATCATGAAGTCATGTGGCTGTGAACTCTTATTTTTTGAGAGGGGGACTATTTTGTGTTATTGGTTCAATCTTCTCAATTATTATTGTTTTGTTCAAGTTTCTAATTTTTCAATGCTCTGAGGTTGTATGTATATAGGGTTATATTTGTTTCAATCTGGTTATGATTTTGTTGGTGTGTAATTGCTCACAGCACTCTTCTATGTTTCTTATTTTACCCATGGTAGCAGTTGTAATGCTTGCTCTTTCATTCTGATTTTATCATCCCTTTTGTTCTCTGAGGCATTCTACATGAAAGATTGTCAGTCTGTTTGCCTTATCAAAGAACAACATCATGACTTGATTGATTTTTAGTACTGTTGTAAGTGCTTTTTATTTATTTCTACTCTGATCTTCATTATTGCCCTTGTTCCGGTGATTTGGGTTTGGTTTGATGTGTTTCTTTTCAGTTTTGTTTAAATTTTTATATTCATAGCCTTTCCTTCCTTTACTTCTTTTTTTTAAAAACATTTATCCTTTAGTTGTAGTTAGACACAATATCATAATTTTATTTATTTATTTTTATGTGGTGCTGAATATCAAACCCAGGGCATCACACATGCTGGGCCTCACACATGCTAGACAAATGCTCTACTGCTGAGTCACAACCCCAGCCCCTCCTTTACTTCTTACACATTTATCTGAAGATAGTTTATTTGAGAGTATTTTGTATTTGATTTTTTTCTAATTTAAATAAAATATATTAAAATGCATAGTTTTGTAACACAGATATCATGATTAGATACATTTCCATGTCTGACATAATGTTTAAATTTGGTGTTTTGATCTCATACACATTTCATCCAGGAAGCCATAACATCAGAGCTATCCACTGCAATGCTTAAAGTCTTTCAAAGACTGAGCAGCACAGAGTGGTACTTAACAGCATCCATATGAAGAACATCTTTCTTGGAAGAGACTGAGAATAAGATATGAACTTTTCAAAACAAATCTTCACATCATTGAGACAAATTAGCCTAATGTTTTAAATCTCACAAAATTCTACTGTGACATGTTTAGGATTTTATCAATTACTTTTTCATTTTAGAAAGAATATTTTACACAACTGGATTAAGATAATAATGTTCCCTGCTGCCCACTGCCTTGAGTTTCTGTAATGCCATTCTGTTTTATGTGTCTATCAATTTGCCTACTCTAACTTTCACTCTATTTAAGTACATTTATACAGTATTTGTTTTTTGTGAGTGGCTTATTTCACTTAGTAGAGTAATTTGAAGGCTCAGTTATGTGGCACAATGTGCAAAAATTTCCCTCCATTTTAAGATGCAATTATATTCCAGTGTCTGAAGAAGCCACCATGTATTGTCTATATATTCTTATGGTTGTGGGCATTGAGTTGTTTCTACCTTTGAATATTTAAATATTTAATTTAATTCAATTAAAATACTTAAATATTTGAATATTTAAAACATAGTTTTATGAGCAATGGTGTGGAAATGACAGTTTGACTCCCTGCATGTATTGTGTGTGTGTGTGTGTGTGTGTGTGTGTGTGTGTGTATGTGTGTGTGCTGGATCATGTGATATTTTATGGTAGCAAATGTTTACATATCTAATTTGGAAAAATACAGATAAATAAGACAATGCAATTATTGAAAAGCATTGCAAATATTGTATCTGAAAATTGTTTGAGATAAACAAGATCATGACAATGAATCCACATCAGAGGACCCCTTTGAGGACCCAATGGGAAAAATTGAGTCCTCAGAGAGGGGTACATCTCAGAGAGGCATGTGGTTTGATTTTGTTTTATGTATTTGCCATGCACACATACCCAACTAGATGGGTTTAACACAAGAAGCAGGACTTTGTATTACATTTATATCCAAGAGCATATACAGTTTGCCATGATACATCTTTCCAAAGCCAGAACATTCTCTCATATTAACAGAACTTATCCATCACTGCCTAATGAAATATTTACTGTCTTCCCCCAGATATATCTCAAAATACTAATTACACATTTTTCAGTAGCAATGAACACCAAAGGATTGAATGAGGTATAGCTATGGGCCATAAGAATCTGGGTACAGTAAAATATCAGATGGTCATTCAGCATAATTCTCACATAGTTGATAAAGCTGTTCAAAACAGACCACAAAGCAACTTAAGAGCAGCAGGATTGTCTGGGTGACCCTCAGTTCTGGAGATGATATTGCAGACAAGCTGGTGCTGTGCACATGCTGGGACTACCTGTTATGCTGCACCAGAGAGCCACCATGTATCCATTTGCAGTGGCCTTATTCCTATAAAAGAGGCTTCCCTGAAGGTCAACACAGTGGCAATGGTGTGCCAGAGGAAGAAGCTCATGGTCAAAAGAGAGCAGGATTCTATGATATACATAAAGTTATCTAAAGTCAAATTGGGAGTAGTAGTAATGGAGATTAAGAGGTGACTAATAAAGAAAGAATAAATGACACAGGAAAAAAGGGAACACAGGTTGTGACATGAGGATTTATGTTTAAATTTTGCTATGTAGGAGCTGCTGGGGCTAAGGGTGATGGCCTGGAGTATACTCAGAAGGCAGGAGGTACAAATGGAGAAGCACCTTGTCAACCTGTACAGATAGATAACAAATCATGTGTCACATCATCCAACCACCCCCACCCCTAAGGAAAAATATGTGCAGCTATAAAGCCCTTGATGAGCAGTATTACTAGGTGGATTAGGGCCAAAACACCAATGGGTAAATCATTGGGCTTAGGTCATTGGGCTTGGTCATTGGGCTTGGTCACTTCCCAGTAATATACAATATAAATAAATAAATAAATAAACAAACAAACAAACAAATAAGCTTAGCTAGGCCCTAAGCAACTCAGGAAGACTGTGTCTCTAAATAAAATATTAAAAGGGAGTGGGGATGTGGTTCAGTGAAAATCCAAAAGAAGAACAATGTTGGCCATGATCCCAATGCCAATTTCAGTATACATGGTGTTTCTTATTTGAGTGTTACTGTACAATTTGTTATTCTTGCTCATCTTATGGAGGAAAGAAAAATGTTGTGAATACCTTAGGAAAAAATTTTTTTCTTTTTTTTTTTTTTACAAATATGACTTCCTTCATCAATCTCAATGTACACCACTGCCATGAGGGAAAAAAGAGGATTCATCCAAATGTAACTTTATTCCACAAGAAAAATCAGTCCTCGTGCTGGGTAAAGTGGTGTCTCAAATCCCTGTGACTTGAGAGGCTGAGGCCGGAGAATCACATGGGTAAAGCCAGTCTGGGCAATAAAACTATCTTTGAGTCATTGTTTCAAAATACACAGGAAAAAAAATACTGGGTATAACTTGGTGCTGATGCCTTTACCCACCAAGTAATTCCCAATACCAAAAAAAAAAAAAAAACCTCACACCACCCAGCACCCATCCCCATGCTCTCCCTTGTCCCCAAATCTCTCAGTCTTGGCTAGATTGTATGTGCCATTGTGGCCTCCTCAATGGCATATATAATGGTACTTCAGTTTTCTTGTACATTAAGAATGACTAGCTGGGTGTGGTGATGCACTCATGTAATCCCAGTAGATTGGCACGCTGAGGCAGGAGGATTGCAAGTTTGAGGCCAGCCTCAGCAACTTAGCAAGACCCTAAGCAACTTAGTGAGACCCTGTCTCAAAATGAAAAAAATATAAAGACAGGGATGTGGCTCAGTGTTAAGTACCCCTAGATTCAATACTGATACCAAAAAAAAAAAGAATTGCCATTTATCTAAGAATATATGAGGTTTTCTGGGGTAAGACAGAATCTTACTTGATTTTCATGTTGCTGATCTTGTTTGTCAGTTTCATAATAGTACCTCTCCAGTTTGGGGTGAATTAGAGTGCAGTTGATTGAAGGAAATTGGAAGTTAGGCCCTCCCAAGCAGTGTCCACAGATTAGACATACATAGATTTCCTTCATGTCAGCCCCATTGTTAATTTACTGCCAGACCAAATATTTACAATATATAAACAAGAAAATGTTTGTGCTAAGTTGTAAGTTAGACTGGTTGAATTTACTTGTATTAGCTGCCATTTATAATAGCATGCACTTCAGCACTTTGATGCTGAGGTCCAGTCATCTCAGCTATCAACATAGTTATGTTATGTGTATCCTGGAGATGTTTTATGTGGAAAAAAATAAAGTGTGTGTACCAACCTTGGAAGTGTTTGTGTCACATGATGAACTCCCTAGAAAAGTTGGCTTCTATTTTTATTATCATAGAGTTTTTCATGCATAGGACTTGGGAGAATCAATTTAGTTCTTTTACAACAGATTAACTCTGTTGCTGCCTGAAAACACAGGATAGAAATTACTGTTAGTCATGGTGGCACAGGCCTGTACTCCTAGTAGCTTGGGAGGCTGAGGCAGGAGCCTCAAAAAAATTAAATTAAATTAATAAAAGCAAAACTTGTATTTCACAGATATCATATCAGTGAAGGTAGTTTTACAACGATTTTTAAATGATAGGTATTCAGGGTTCGAGTTGTGGCTCAGTAGTAGAGCACTTGCCTAGCATGTGTGAGGCCCTGGGCTCAATTCTCACCACATAAAAATAAATGAATAAAATAAGGTCCATCAACATCTAAAAACATATTTTTTTTTAAAAAAATGATAGCTATTCAATGATAATATGTATATATTTAAGATTATTTTTGACCCAGAATCTTTGGAGGCTGAGGCAAGTTCAAGATTGGTATCAGCAACTTAGTGAGGTCCTAAGCAATTTATCAAGACCCAGTCTATAAATAAATAAATAAATAAATAAACAAACAAACAAACAAATAAATAAGCTTAGCTAGGCCCTAAGCAACTCAGGAAGACTGTGTCTCTAAATAAAATATTGAAAGGGAGTGGGGATGTGGTTCAGTGAAAATCCAGAAATTTCCAACCTAGTAGAATATTTGCATAATCTCTTTTAGAATACCTGATTATATTTTTGCCTGCCCATGGAATCCTCTGATGTGGCTGTTCATGTCACTTTTTTTAATCTTCAAGATGGAATAAGTAGGTTCTGTTAAAATATTCCAGAAATATTACCAAAAGCAAAGTTCTTTTTTTCTTTGCTTTACAATCAAAGCAGTAAATAGAACAGCCATTAAAATAGACTTGGTATTGTTTCATTTTAAGCTTTTAATTAAAGGACAAAGTATCTAGCTCAATTCTAAAAGATGGGTTCAAAGATGTTATCTGTATTTCAAATTAAAGGTGACATTTCTTCAGACTCAGGAGGTCCAATCCTGAGATTTATGCTGGAAAAAATTGGTGAATAATCTGCTGGGACAATATTTCTTGTACAGAATGTATATTTAATTAAATATTATCTATGTGAGATACATTGTATTGTAAATTTTTTTTCAGTCTCATGATAAGAAATTATCATCTGGGAGATGGGACTGTAGCTCAGTGGTAGAGCACTTGGTTAGCATGCATGATGCACTGGGTTTAATTCCAGGCACCACATAAAAATAAACAAATAAAGGTAAAAGAAGAATAAAAGAATTATCATCTGAAAATCAAGTATATGAGAGTAATTCATTTTATGGCTAATGGTTCTATAATGTAAGATTCTAAGGGGAATCACTCACAAACATGGGGTACCATTGAAGAATTTAGACCTTTGGCACATTTTTAGTTAATACATTAAGTGCAGATTTTCTGAAACAAAATTCTATAATATTATTAGAAAAAGGTAGCTGTAGGAGGATTAATGGGGCTTTTATTCAAAATAGTAATAGGCTCCTGGTTAAATAAATTTTCTGCAATATTCATATTGATTTGTAAAGTTCTTTATAAAAAAATAAATCCTTGTTTCCCTATTCTCAGTCTCAATAAAGAGAAGTCAGAAGAAAAAGATGATCAAAAAGAAAAAGTTCAGGTTTTAAAAAGCAATGATCAAGCAATGTGACAATTTTCTCCTTTCATTCCTCCAAATCATTTGAGTTGGTACCATAGTAGCCCAAGGAACACATAGTAAAATACCACAGTTACATTCACTTCTAAGTTTTATGGTTCACAAAAATAAAAACATGAGAGCTATATATACTGATAATAGCATAAGCCTGTTGTTGTTTGTTTTTTCAATGCAAGATAAAATATCCAGAGGTAAAGTTTTCAAAAATATTCTTTTTATACTTTTATTTTTTTTCATACTTTAGGTAACAGGAATTGATTCCAAGGGCACTTAATCACTAAGCAACATCCCCTATCCTTTTTACCTTTTTTTTTAAAAAAAAAAATTTTATTTACAGACCGGGTCTTTCTAAGTTGCTTAGGACCTCAATAAGTTGCTGACACTGGCCTCAAACTTGCCTCAGGCTCCTGAGATTCTGGGTCAAAATATAATCTTAAATTTATACATATTATCATTGAATAACTATCATTTAAAAATAGTTGTAACCACCTTCACTGGTATGATTTCTATGGAATACAAATTTTGCCTTTATTCAATTCAATTCAATTCAATTTATTTATTTATTTATTTTTGGATGGGGTGCTAGGGATTGAACCCAGAACCTTGTGCATGCTAGGCAAACTCTCTACCAACTGAGCTATATTCCCAGTCCTTTATTCAATTTAAATTATTTTAAAACTTGAGCTATCATCAAATTCTATTGTGTACATGTATGAAGATGTAACAATGAATTTGGTGGTTATGTTCAATTATAATGCACCAATAAAAATTAAAATAAAAAAATAAAGCAAAAAATTCAGCTAATAAATAATAATAAAAATGTGAGCTGTAGAAATACTTGACATAACAGAACTCTTCAAGGAGTACCTTATAATTGCCTATTAATCAGGGCATTGAATGGTATTAGTTGCCATGTTATGACAGAAACTGAAGGCCTGTCATCCTGTTAGGACAGTCAGGAGTGTACAGATGCCATTAATTGCATTAATATTCAGAAAATCATAGCTGCAATGGAGCTTTAAAACTCATTGGAAATTATCCCCCCACAAAGTGAAATTCCACCATAGCAATAGGAAAAATTAACCTACTTACTTGGTTGCAGATCAAGGAAATTGGCATGATTATATGTCATCTTAATCACCCACTTTACTTCCCAAGTAGAACCAGGGTAGAGCACAGTACTTATTTCTCTATTCATCACACTCTAACTTCTGAATCACCTTCATTCGTATCAATTAGATATACTTGTTAAACATATGACTTCAATTTATCTCAATGTTATAAATAAGCATTTTAAAGAAATGTGTATAATTAATTCTGGGTTATATAGTCATTTTAACAGAAAGCATTCTGGTGAATATGTTTCCTTTGTAAAACAGGAAATCCTCTAGAACGTTCCCTTTTACCTGTGTCTCATTGGGCTCTCTCTTGGCTGGCACAAAACAGTCCTGGAGACCAGAGGATAAGATAGAAACTTTCTGCCATGAGCAGAATACTGTAGATTATCCTCCCTAAATACCAGTTTTAGGAATATGTTTGCTGAGATGTATTTACATAAACTACTTATACAATTCAAAAAATAGTTTTATTTCACACAATTAAAAAAACACAGGTGGCCTTCAGAGAGGATAGGCATTATATATATAAGGCTTTATTGAGGAAAAATAATAATTTTCTTGAATAGGTCAGATTGAGAAGAGGAAGGGGGAGAAAGGAAAGACTAAGAGAGAAGATTAGGAAAACCATCACACTTAGATTAGAGAAGGTAAGAAAAATCAGAGGTTTCACATGGTTGAGTTGATAGTGAGAGCTGGGGTCCCCTCAGAGGAAGGATAACCCAGCCAAGACCCTTTTATTATATGAATCAAGGGATAATCATATTAGTCATTGTTTTTTTTTTCCTGAAGATTCAGCAATTTTGGAGAATCCTATGAAACATGACATCATCAAATAGGCCTCCAAACTAGTAAGGAATGTTCAGGATGCTGCACCTGAACTGGAGGCCTGGAGGGTATTGGAACATGGAGAGAAAGGAGAAAACATCTCTGCACACTTCAGTGTGAGCTTGGACATGTAGCTGGACAGATATAGATTCCAGCATGAGAGAAAGAAGGGACAAAAATCTCTTTTTTTTTCTGAAACCTTAAGTAATCATGCCTTCTTTTAAAGTGGAGATGGTGTGTAAATAACATGATTCATGTCCATTACTTAGCAATCTATATCCAATCTCTCTCTCTCTCTCTCTCTCTCTCTCTCTCTCTCTCTCTCTCTCTCACACACACACACACACACACACACACACACACGAGAGAGAGAGAGAGAGAGAGAGAGAGAGAGAGAGAGAGAGAGAGAGGACTTTGATATGTCATTATCACATAGCTCCATTTTACCATAGCTCATGTTATTCATCATTATCAGCACTATCATCTCCTTCTAGAAATTGATCTAAAAATTGATAAAGGAATCTAGGGGGTGAGGCAGGCTCTGCTTCAGGCATGTGGTTTGGAGACAATTAATAAATTTGGCAGCATGATCCATCTTGTGGCCTTAGTCTACGGACTAGGAAGAAATAGCCAGTGCACAAGGAGAGGCAAAGCACTCAACAGCCAGCTGTCCATGTTGTATACAGGGATTCTCTGAAATAAATGACACTCAGCATATGGTAATCTAAAACCTAGGGAATATTTGATCAAACGAATGGAAATTGTATTTCTGAAAAAAGGATTAAAATTATATAAAATTCTTAGTAAATTAAAAAAATAAATGTAAGTATAGCTTGTGTTTCAGAATATTGACATTACCAATATTTTAAAATAAATCTTCACAAATTTCATAAGACATAAGTAAAGAAATGGGGAATGGGCATAACAATTTTAAAACCTGAATAAATTACAGAGTAAAGAAGTCACTTATATCAAGAGTAGTTCTATTTAAGTTGTGATAATGAAAGAGGCACAACTATGTGTATTCCACACAAAAGTAAAATTAAAACATGTAACTTGCCTGCTAAAAGGTGTTAGAGAATTAATGTTTAAAACCTCCAGATAACATTTTACATATAGATTACATATTAATGCAACTGGTCAGTAAATGCAATTTAGTTTCTGGAAAGCTAGACTTTATTGATGTCTTCTTTGCAAAAATTTGGGTAGTTTTCAGCAATCTCTAAATTAAGTCATAAATAGACTAGGAAGGAAATATTCTTATTGTGCCATAAAGAACACACCCTCTGGCTGTAGTAGGACTTTTAGAACTGATGTCTCTTCTGCCGATACCAACAACCTCACTAATAAGCCTCCTTGCACAGTTTTACTAAGACTCCCTTAAACCCTGATTCTGCATCTGAGGATCTAGAGTTATTTATGCAGATGGATATGATGGGAAAGACTCAGTGCACCTGAGAAGAACCTGTGCTGGTTTAGGAAAGGAAGGTCTTTAACTCCTCTTTCTGCAGGCCCTGAATTTTCATGTCTTTAAGAAGGTGACAATGTCTTACTGGAGAGCACAGAACCATTATGTTCCCAGTGGCACATTTCACCTGCCTCTTCATTTGACTATATTCTCTGGTGGATAGCAGCAATCTAGGGAGAACTAGGCTCCAAACTTTTCTCTTAAGTTAATTGACATGGGTATTAAGGATCAGAGTGATTCATCATTTATCAAGTATCAACTTCTCTCATTTTGACCTAGAACAAATTCATTTAAAAATCACTTGATATTTTGCAAGGCCTCTTTCTGGTTGAGAGATTCCTGGCACCCCTGTGCATTGCCATTTGGCTCTGAGGTCAAAGTTTACAATCTATTATGGGCATCCTCCTCCCCAGTCCATTCTGATCTGGAGCACCTGGTTACTGGGAGTGTTGCCTATGGGTTCCATTTTTTCCCCAAAAATTAACAGGGTCAGGAGTCAAGGTGTGAGTAGAATTTAAAATAGAATTAAAATATGATAGAGTGTATTCCAAGATGGCAGGCCAGAGGGAGGCAGAATTCTGTGCCACTCCGTGACCTGGGGTTTATGTTGTGAGAATAAGGCTTCTCTGCCAGTCATATTCTTGACCCCCTTTCAGGAAGCACCATGCTCACGCAGGGCTACAGGCCTCAGCAGCAGAGTAGGTCTCCCAACTACTTGCCCACACAGGACTACTGGATACCTTAGTGAGACCATCGGTGGTTGTGACAGCAACACCTATGAAAATTTTTTCACCAATATTTGAGCAGAAATCATGGATGCCGCTCCCACAGAGGACACCCAATACCTTCCCACAAGTAAGAACTCCAGCTGCCACCTCTATGTGGACCCCCATCTACCAATGTGGGGAATCCCCTAGTCGCAGCCATTTTAGGACTCTGCAGCAGTGGACATAATTCCCTATGCGATGTAACCTGTCTGCACCCAGGAAATTTACACAAGCTCTGAAGTCCGTGGACACTGCAAGCCACAGAGCTTGCCACTGAACTCAGCGTCCAATACCATCACCAGCCTCCCCACCCAACTGGATACCCCATCACTGAAAGCAGGAGACTCCATCTTGGGTAACCTTCATTACCATCTTCCAGGTACCCAGTTTCTAACTCTCCACTCTCCCCAGCAGCCGCTAACCCATCAGAGTGACACCCTGGTTACCTTCACTATCCTGAGGTTGGAGATACCAGTTAACAGACGACCCCACCTACTGGATGAGGAGAGAAGCAGGAAATATACTGATAACCAACTAAAACAAGCCCTGTGTCTTCCTTAAGATTCTCTCTCTCTCTCTCTCTCTCTCTCTCTCTCTCTCTCTCTCTCTCTCTCTCTTCCTCTCCCTCTCCCTCTCCTTTCCCCTGTCCTCACATTTGCAACATATGTGAAACCAGGTACTTTGCATGAATTAGGATTTTGAGGTCTGGGATGACTGAATAGTATATTACAATATGTTGTACATTCTTTTTATTTTTTTCTTCTTTTCAAACTTTTTTCTTTTTTCCCACCAATTTCTGCTATTTTAACATTTTTTATCTTTCTTGATATACATGTATGTTTGTTTTATGTATTCTACTCTCTTCCCACTTACTTGTATACCCAAGGGTACTTCCTCTCCTTTCCCCTGCTACTAATCTTTCTCTTTAGGTTTCTCTTTCACACTTCCAAAGGCATAACAACTCTATAACCTCACTTTCTACCTCATCAGCATATCATTCTACTCCTCACCCCAGAATTTTTGTCTACCATCAGAAAATGTAAACACTTTTATAATCCTACTGGGTATATTGTAGATAATAATTGAATTCACCATTTCTGTATATTTTTTGTGAACAAACTATAAATGTCTTACTAGCAAACATTTGTTTTTTAGGGTGTATATTATTTTTCTTGAGATCTGACAACATTGTCCTTCACCTCAGAGGAGAGGTATTTGATTCCTACAGGGGCTGAATAATCCTATAGGGTAAAATTGGTAACACCTAGGATCCACAGTGCTAGAAGGAAAGACACACAACAAATATGAAAAGACACAAGGAAAAAGTGCCCCAAACAAATCAAGATTCCACGTTATTAGAATCCATGGCCAGCATAGCAGAAGATATGACAAAAGAGAAGGAGTTCAGGATGTACATAATTAAAATGTCTAGTGAATTAAAAGATGATATAAGAGAGCAAATACAAACAGCAAAGTATTATTTTGACAAAGAGCTACATAAACAAATACAAGTAGCAAAATATTACTTCAAAAGGGAGATAGAGGTTTAAAAAAACAAATAGAAATCCCAGAAATGATAGAAACAATAAACCAAATTAAAAATTCAATTGAAAGCATCACCAACAGATTAGACCACTTGGAATTAGGACCTCAGACAATGAAAATAAAATATATAATCTTGAAAAGAATGTAGATTATACAATGAAAATGGTAAGAATTCATTAGCAGAACTTACAAGAAATATGGGATAGCATAAAAAGACCAAATTTAAGAGTTATTGGGATAGAGGAAGAAATAGAGTCTCCCCCCCAAAAAAAGTGTTCTAATATAGATAGCCTCGAAAACATTATGTTCAGGTAAAGAAATCACAAGTTTCAAGCTGGATTCATTGGTACAAGCCTGTAATCCCAGCGGTTCAGGAGGCTGAGGCAAGAGTATCCCAAGTTAAAAGCCAGCCTCAGCAAAAAAGCAAGGTGCTAAGAAACTCAGTGAGACCCTATCTCTAAATAAAATACAAAATATGGCAGGGATGTGCTCCGGTGTTGAGTGCCCCTGAGTTCCATCCCTGGTACCCCCCTAAAATAAATAAGTAAAAATAAAGAAGCTTGATGTTTTATCCATAGATTTCCCTATGAGTATTTCAGATATATATCAACAACAAAGATTCAAGTTACATAGTAACCTTTGTGTTGGATCATTTATTTTCTAATTCTGCTCTCTCAAAATCCAGTATCCACAGTTTTTCCATTTGATTATTCCAAATGCATTGTGATTATATGATACTGATTATACATATCATTTAGCTTTCACCTGCAAAAATTAGCCCTGTTTTTAACTGTAAAACCTTATCTATGCTTAAAAGATACTATAAAGTGCACTTGATATCTACAGAATATTGTAAGAAACAGTAGATAAATACATATTTTCAGCTACTCATAAAAATTTCTCCCAAGTACATTATATTTTAGGCCACAAGGCCAATCCAAATAAATACGAAAAATTAATAAAGTAATTATATATATATATATATATATATATATATATATATATATATATATATGTGTGTGTGTGTGTGTGTGTGTGTGTGTGTGTGTGTGTGTGTGTTTGGGGTGGGTATCAGGGATTGAACTCAGGGGCACTCAACCACTGAGCCACATCTCCAGTCTATTTTGTATTTTATTTAGAGACAGGGTCTCACTGAGTTTCTTATCACCTCCCTATGGCTGAGGCTGGCTTTGAACTATTTTCTTTTACCTCAGCCTCCTAAGCTGCTGAAATTGCAAGAATGTGCCACTGTTCCCAACCCTTCTATCTTATAAGATCATTATAGAATAAAATCAAAATCAACAGGAAGAAAAACTACAGAAATTGTACAAAGAAGATTAAACTTTGTAAGGATGAGTGGGTCATAGAATAAACCAGCAATACATTTTAAAATGCCTTTTTTACTTTGTGGTGCTGAAGATTGAAACCAGGGTCTTGTGCATGCAAGGAAAGCACTCTATCAACTGAGCTATACCCCAATCTCCTAAAATTCTTGAATTAAAAAAGAATAGAAATAAACCACACTACATTCTCTGGATACACAGAAGGAAGTTCTAAAAGGAAAATTTTAGCTATGGGTGCCCACATTTTATATATCCCTATTAAATATGGATGGAAAACACTTATCTCAACATCTTTTCTTCTAAAATCAGGAATACAAAGACATTCACTCCCATGACTTCTACTCAATATAGTACCTGAAATTTTAGCTGAAGCATTTTGTGATACACATACATTAAAGAAATACATGTAAAAAATAAGTCAAATTACCCATATTTGCAGTTATGATCCCATGCTGAAAATACACTAAAACTTCAATTGGAAAATTAATTGATCTGTTAAACAAATTCAGCAAAATAACCTGTTTTAAAAAATCAACATATAAAATTCAATTGCTTTTCTATAGAATAAAGGAATCCCCTGAAAAACAAATCAATGTATCTATTCCATTCAAAATAGCTTAAAATATTCAGAAATAAATATGACTACTGTAATAATTAATTTAAATTGACAACTTGATTGTATTAAGAGATGCTAATGATCAATGTCGCGACCCCCTTGCCCGCAAGGAAGACGCAACACCGGGAATCTTCTCACAGCTGTTTATTCAGGCTCTGCAGAGTTCTTCCTCCCCCGGAAGCCCCTCCCAGCCTTAATAAAGTATCCGAACACCCAATGTGAAGCTGCCACGTGGAGCTTTCTCATAGGGTGTCAAAGAACCAAGTGCCAACTCTCCCAAAGAAGGAGTTGTTTGTCACAGACCACAACGAGGCCGGCGCCATCTTGTAATGGCGACCGGTCTGAAGAAACGGCTCACCACAGATCAAGAGGCTTCTGGATGTGCCAATGAGGGTGTGTCTAGGAATGATTGGCATGTGAGATAGTCAATTAAAATGGAGACCTTCCCTCAGTGTGGGCAGCGCCATCCAATAGGCTGGAGGCTTGGGTGGAATAAACAGTTGGAAGAACAAGAGGCAGCAGCAGATGCAAGCTCCATTCTTCTTGAACAGGTTTTTGATTGCTGCTATGATTATCTGAGGTTATTAGACTCTTGCTTCTTTACTCTTCCAAAGTGGATTCTCCAAAAGCCTTTTGTCTTGCTTGGACTAGATTAGCATTGATTCCTCTTGTTCTGGGGCTTCAGCCTCTTGGACTGTACAGCTACTGTTCTTCCAGCTCTCCAGCCTGCAGATGGCCACTGTGGAATTTCCAGCCTCTGTTTGCATAAGCTAACCTAATACATAATCAAACCTCCTGTTGATTCTGTTCCTCAAGAGAACACTGACTAATGCAACCATCAGATGAAAGAACTTTACAAGAAAAATTGCAGAACAAACATGCACACAAAAACAAAAACAAATAAAGATGAATACCAGAAGGACACCAGAATATGGGAAGGCCTCTTATGTTCATGGATAGGCAGAATTAATACCGATAAAATGTCCTTGTTACTAAAAGACATCTACATATACAATGAAAACACCCAACAGAATACCAATGATATTATTGGGGCTGGGTTGTGACTTAGCAGGTAGAGAGCTTGCCTAGCACTGGTGAGGCCCTGGGTTCAATCCTCAGAACTAGATAAACATTCCAAAAATTAATATGGAATAATAAGACCCAGAATACAGTAAAGTAATTCTGATCAAAAATAATAAAGGGGAGACATCACAATCCCCAACTTCAAATTATACTACAGAGATAATAGCAACAAAAACAGGCATGTACTGGCATAAAAATAGAAACAGATTAATGAAAAAGGATAGAAACACAGACATACCCACAAAGCTATGGTCAACTGGTTATTCACAAAGGTCCTCAAACATAAATTAGTGAAAAGATGCCCCTTTAACAAATGATGCTAAAAAATGGGTCATTTCTATGTAAAACATTGACACTAGATCCCTCCACCTTGCACAAATATCAGCCAGCCTAAGACCAGAAACTTTTAAACGCTTTCATACAGGTATAAAGCAGTGGGTTCCTCAGCATAACTCCTGGAGCTCAGCAAGTAACATCAAAAATTAATAAATGGGGTTAGGTGTGGTGGTGGATGCTAGTAATCCCAATGGCTTGAATCCCAATCCCAGAATGACAGGTTCCTGGGTGCATCTATTCTCTCTCTCTCTTTTGGTACCAGGGATTCAACTCAGGAGTACTTAACTACTGAGCCACATCCCAGCTCTGATTTTTAAATTTTATTTAGAGACAGCATCTCACTGAGTTGCTCAGGGCCTCACTGTTGCTGAGGCTTGCTTTGAACTTGTGATGCTCCTGCTTCAGCCCCATGAGGCACTGGAATAAAAGGCAATCACCATATGCCTGGCTTTTATTTATTTTTGGAAGTGATCATATTTGAGCAGAGCCCTACATAACAGGGTTTTGTTGTTGTTGTTGTTGTTTGTTTGTTTTGTTTGTGGTTGGGTTTGAAGCCAGGGCCTTGCACTTGCAAGGCAACCACTCTACCAACTGAGCTATAGCCCCAGCCTTATATATCAGTTTTTTGAAAGGCATGCTTTCCCTGAAGTAATGGAATATAGCCTGGCCACCAGGATATTGCATTTAGCCTTCTACATAGGGTGATATAAAATTATGAATTATATGTGCATATATTATTTATTAATTGAAATAATTTAGTGAAAACTAAAAAAATATTTAACTTTTCTGATCTAAATTCTTGTGAAAAGGCAACTTGAGCTTCGAAGTAAGAAGCCATCCCCTTAATGTCCAATATAAAGAAAATATGAGGCACAGGCATAATTTTAACTTTTCTAATATTTATATTTAAAAAAAATACAAGAAACAGTTGAAATTCTTTGCAATTACAAAACCCAATATATCCAGAATATTTCTATTGTGTAAAAAATAGAGAATTACTAATGAAGAATATATATGTATTTGAAATGACATCCTCACAATTCACTCTCTATTTGAAGTTTCCAGCATATCTCCGTTAAGTCACATTTCATCTCTGAGAGCTTTGGCTCCTTGGACCTTAGGGAGGTGAAGAGTGTGGAGTCCTGCTTTTTCTGTAAGAGGTGAGAAAATACACTTTTATTTTTACCAATTATTTATCCACAGACCCAAAGAGCAGGGGTGACACTCCTTGAAAGAGCAGGGAGCTCCAACAAAGCAGGGTCCAAAAGGAGACCACTGTTTCCACCTGATGCTGGACACAGATCCATTCTAATTTCAGATGTCAGACAGCATAAAGGAAGATAGAGTCCTAGGAGTTGGACGCCCCATGTCATTAGATATTTCCACAGCCTTGACGCTAGAACTTAAATATATTAAAACCAAACATCTTATTTTGCAACTTAGCCCTTGACCTAATGCCCAGACTATGGTGTCTGTTTCCTCATTTAGTGTGGGTTACTGTAAGAGTTTTAACAACAATCTTATGCATACATTTCTACATATATTTCTTTATAAGTAAATGCCATCAAAATAGAGGTCTAGACTGAAATTAGAAAAAGAGAAAATCAGTACCAATAAAGCACCTACTATTTTCCAGACAAGTTTTGCATAACATGTGGCAGAATCTAGGCATCCACCTCCAATGGATCTATTAATTATGTAACTAAATAAGGTACTCCAAAGTTGACTGGATCATGACTGGGCTGATCATCTGTTCAGGCTGGGCTTTCCTGGGGCTTTTTTGGTACAGGTTTGGTTACCTGATGACTGCTGAACTTCAAAGGGTAAGCTGTTATCATTACACAGGGCATCTAGACTCTCTGTTTGGATGTATTCTCTTTACTATGTTAATGTGGGTCTGTTATCTTGGAGATGGCAGGATTTGAAAAGCAAAGGCACTCAAGATGTTTTGACCCTAGGTACCAGACCATACACTTTTATATTACAACTTTCTATGAGACATAGAAAATAAAGACATCTAAGATCCAAGGATTTTTAAAGATTCTACATTCTGAGAGGTGAAAAAAAACTACATAGTTCATAGATATAAGAAAGAAGGAAGACTTGCTGACATTTTGACAGTATCATTCTACCCTTTTTCCTTGCATTTTTAAAATTTATTTTTTAAATATAGCTGGATACAAATAACCTTATTTTTATGTGGTGCTGAGGATCAAACCTAGTGCCTCACACACACCAGGCAAGCACTCTACCTCTGAGCCACAACCCCAGCCCAATTCTGCCATTTTTTAATTTTTTTTTAGTACATGAAGCTTATATAATGGTTTGAAAGAAAGAAACATGCTCAAAGCCCCACAGCTATTCAGCAGATCAAATAAGACTCAGGATCAACTCTGCATGATTCCAAATCCAAAAGAACTCCACTAGGCCACATAATTCATGGAACTGTTCTTACTCTTTTAGATTTTGTATAGAGATATAGCAAAAAAATCACAATCTGTGTCCATTTTCTACTCTTTAAAAGTGGGAATATTATCCTCAAGAGGATGTTTCTAAAGCTTCTAGAAAGGAAATGGGATAAATCTGGAAATTTTCTGAGGACTGAATTTAGAAAAATCAGTGATTATCATTATATTTTTTGATTTCTCATGATAGGAGAAATGTGAAAATAGTTTAAGGCACCCACAGGCATGGTAATAAAGCATCATTCTATGGAAACATTGCAAAGAGAAGACTGTATCTGTATCTCAAGGATACTAAAAATGGAACATTTGAAAACTCATAAAAGATACTGTAGGAGATGCATGATACTCAATTCAAAGTAGATCAATGATTTAAGCACAAAAACAGAGACACAATGCTTAATAGAGAAAACAAAAAATTAGGCCCAAATATTTACCATGTCAGCTTTGGATGTAAATTCCTTAACAAGATTTCTAAAGCACAAGAAGTAAAACCAAGAATCAATAATGGCATGGATTCAATCCTAAAAGCTTTTTCTCAGCAAAGGAAACAATCTAAAATATGAAGAAGTGGACTTACAGAATAGGAGAAAATCTTTACTACAAGCACCTTAGATAGAGCATTAATCTCCAGGATATATAAAGAACTCAAAAAACTTAACACCAAAAAATCAAATAACCCAATCAATATGTGAGCTAAGGAACTGAAGAGTCACTTCACAGAAGAAATAAAATTGATCAACAAATATAAGAAAATTATGTTTAACATCTCTACAATTAGAGAAATGCAAATCAAAACTACTCTAAATGTTGGTCAGGATGTGGGGAAAAAGGGTATGTTCCTACATTGCTGGTGGGACAACAAATTGGTGCAACCATTATGGAAAGCAGTATGGAGATACATCAGAGAACTTGGAATAGAACCACAATTTCACCCAGGTATCCCACTCCTCTATTTATATTCAAAGGACTTAAAATCAGTATACTACATTGAAGTAGCCACATCAATGTTTATAGCAGTCTAACTCACAAAAGCTGAGCTACAGAAACAACCTATGTGCCTTTCAATGGATGAAGGTATAAAGAAAATGTGCTATATATACATAATGGAATATTACTCATCCTTAGAGAAGCATACAATTATGGCTTTTAAGGTAAATGGATGAAGCTGGAAAATATCATGCAAAGTAAAATAAGCTAATCCTAAAGAAAAAAGGCTGAATGTTTTCTCTGATATGCAGATTATGACTTACAGTAAGTGGTGGAGATTGGGAAGAAGAGAAGTGCTTTACATTAGGCAGAGGGGAGTAAAGGGGTTAAGGGTTAGGAAAGACCATGGAATAAATCAGACATTATTACCCAATGTACATATATGACTACACAACTAGTGTGATTCAACATCATATACAACCAGCAAATTGAGAAATTAAAGTTCATTTATGTATGATGTGTCAAAATACATTCTACTGTCATGTATAATTAACTAAAACAAATTTTAAAACATAATTATTAGGGATGGGAATATAGCTCATTTGGTAGGATACCTGCCTCACATGCACAAGGCCATGGGTTCATCTCCTGCACCACCAAAAAAAAAAACAAAAAAAAAAGTTAAAATAAAGCAATTGGTGTTTTAAAAGCAATGACAGTATAGGAAAGCACAGCATTTGTAAAAAAAAAAAATACCAAATAATCCATCAGTTCTCCATGATGAGATTCTTATCTGGGAGTATCTTTACAAGAGCATGAAGCTACATGGAACTTGTGTCAAAACAAAAGGTTGTGTAATAGACTCAAACTAGAAATACAATCCATAATTATGGCATGTATACATTGATAGAACACCACCTCGAATTTAATTGCAAAAACTATATAAATAGTTTAAAAGAGAAAATTCCAAATGAGTTGTAGTGAAAAAAATGACAAATAAAAATGAATGGATAACAACTAATAATTTAAATAAAAATAAATATAAACAGAAACCTGAGGAAAGCAAAATGAACCTTATCATAAGAATGGTCAGTGGTGGAGAAGAAAATTGAGTTCTTTCTACTAGAGAGGTGTTGCGAGGGGCAAAGTTGTGATGTATGCAGTCGAGGGGGAGAAATAAAGAATGTCCATGTGCTTCTGCCCTTTTCAATACTTTATTCACTCAAATCCTTCAATACAATTTCACTCTATAGGTTCTTAATTAAGAAAACAACAATCCTTAATGCTAGCCACGGCAATAGACATAATCAACTTACATCAAACAATTCTAGACTAATTAATTTACAGTAAACAATTCTAGATTAATTCTAAGCACTGCAAACACATGACAGTCTAATGACAGACATTCCCTCTGTGTGCTAAATTCAAAAGTCTCAAGCCTTATGCTTTATGTCCATAAGATGCACTCACTCAGACCATGGTGATCAGGTCAAGAACAAAGGCAGTCTTTTCCTGGGGTGGAGCTCATGGCCGGCTGAGAAGAGGGTCATAGGGAGGAGTTGCAGCTCCCTACAGGGTTAAGATGCAGCTGTAGAATTTGAGATTCATGAGGATAATCCAGAGGATCAGGCAAAGGATGACCTGTGATGGGATGTCAGTCCAAGTCCTCATCAGGCTCTCCACCTTGAGTGCATCATTGTTTCAGATGGCTGAATGTCTGTTCATTAGCTCTTTTAATCATACTAAATTTGGGGGCTTTTTGACCCCCCTTTCAATCCTTATTAGTTATCACCAGATTTTTCAGTGACATCATTTACTCTGGGGTTAAAACATCTGGTCTGGTGGTTCCCACCCTGACCTTTTCGCCTTCCCTCTTAACAGGCAAGGACAGCCTGCCAGAGGCTTCACTTTGTTTAACAGGGTTAGGGGAAGTGACTTGTTTATGTCTGATGGCCATACTGGCCATACTCCATGAGCAATGCCTGGTGAGACTGCAGGTTTCAAACTGAAGTTTTTAAAATGGAGTTGCTTAGGCTCAGGCCTAAGGCCATCCTCACAGGAGGGCACATATAACCCAGACATTACTGATTGGAAATACTTCTGGTTTTTCAATTCAGAAATAAAACATGAGAACATTGTTGGATGAACTAGGATGAACAATTTCTTCCTTATTAGAAATATTTTATTTTTAAAAAGGTAATATTAAAGATTAGCTGGGGACAGTGGTGCATTCCTGTAATCCAAGTGGCTCAGAGGAGGCTGAGGCAGGAGGATCAAGAGTTTAAATTTATCCTCAACAACTTAGCAAGGCACTAAGAAACTTAATGAGATTCTGTCTTTCAATAAAATATAAAGGGTTGGGCATGTGACTCAGTGGTTAAGCACCCCTGGATTCAATCCAGGGATCTAAACAAAACAAAATAAACAAGTAAGAAACAGACAAACTATTTTCTCCATAAAATAACTGTATGGGGGCGGGTGCTAGGGTTGTGGCTCAGTGGTAGAGTGCTCCCCTAGCACGTCGAGGTACTTGGTTTGATCCTCAGCACCATATAAAAATAAATAAATAAAAATAAAGGTATTGTGTCCAACTACAACTAAAACATATTTAAAAAACTAACTTTATGGGTTTCCTATAATATATAATTCATTTTATATCATGTTTTAGTCAGCCTTTTCAACTTCTATGACTAAAAGAACTTACAAGAACCACTGTAGAGGAGGAAAAAATTATTTGGGGGCTTATGGTTTCAAAGGTGGCAATCCATAGAAAGGTAGCTGGCTTCATTCCTCAGGGCTCAAGGTGAGGCAGGACATCATGGAGGAAGAGTGTAGTGGAGGGAAGTTGCTCACATGGTGATCAGATATCAAAGACTAAACTCAACTCACCAAATATATACTCAAACGTCATGCCCTCAAATATACACCTCTTCCCAGCCACACCCTTTGAACCTTCAGTTACCACCCAGTTAATCCCACCAGGGATTAACTCACTGATTGGTTAAAGTTCTCAAAACCCAATCATTTCTCCTCTGAACCTTCTTGCATTGTTTCATACATGAGCTTTTGGAAACTTCACATCCAAACCATATCATCATCCTGTTAAAATGTTGGGGCATGTGCTTGAAATGTATACAATTTAGTTCTATATTACATATGTCATATTATATGTTATATGGATTGAGGTATTATGTTATATATATGGTGTGTGTGTGTGAGTGTATATATATATATATATATATAGAGAGAGAGAGAGAGAGAGTATTATAAGATGTATGAATGCATGTATGGGTACATTATATCATCTAGTATTTATTATACTATAAGTTTCTCTATTTATCTATTTACCTAAATATAGAAAGACAGATTTATTTTTAGTGGATTATATATAGTTCAATTATATGCTCCAACAAAACTTTAATAGAATATGATATAGAAATTTCATATATGTATAATTTAAATAAACTACACATGAATTATGAATATAGTATATTCTTTTTTAATGCAGTATATTCTTTAAGTTGTATGTTTGAATAATCTTTTGCTTATAGATGTTGAATAACAAGAATCATAGTGCTGAGATACAGTTAAGTTGTAGAGCCCTTGCTTGGTATATGAAAAGCCCTGTGTTTGATCTTCAGCACCAAAAATAATAATGATAACAATAATAATAACAATGTTAGGAAATAAAGTGGATTATCTATTACTATTTAGTGATATAGCATAGTAAAGTATATGTAATTAATATACAGTATCTTTTAGTAAGGCCATGATGACTGTTCTGATATACATATACACATATTCTGATATACACATACATATTTGATTAATTTACTCTGAGCCATCTTTTGGAAAAATGACAGAATTGAGTGGCTTTTTATTTTTACCATATGCAATAAAACATTGTTTTTAAAAATGCTTAAACAATCCTGGACACAGTGCCATATGCCTGTAATCCCATACTTGCCAAGCAAAGGCAAGAGGATTCCAACTTCAAAACCAGCCTCAGCATCTTAGTAAAGCCCTCAACAACTTAGATAGACCCTATCTCAAAATTAAAAAAAATAAAATAAAAGGGTGTGACTTAGTGATTAACTGCCCCTGGGTTCAATTCCCAGTAGAAAAAAAAATTGCCTAAAAATTGTGTTATTGAATTATTCTTACTGGTTGTTCATATTTATGTCTCATAAAATTAAACAAAAAATTTCTATTATGACAGAGTGTATCTTAATGACATTAGCATAATCTCACCACTTAGGCATGAGAGCCATTTGAATGTTCATTTAACATTCATAATAATAAGATATAGGGGGTGGGGTTGTGGCTCAGTGGTAGAGCACTTTCCTAGCATGTGTGAGGACCTGGGTTCGATCCTCAGCACCACATATAAATAAAATAAAGGTTAAAAAAAGAATTAAGATCTAATAGATAAATGGAAGGCAACTGAAATTCTAGAAACTTGACACCCCTGGTCAATTTAATTTTAACAACTGTGTCAGAGTAGTTCAATGGAGAATAGTCTCTTCCACAAATAAGTTCGAGATAATTGCATATTTATGTTTAAAAAGATTGACATTCAATTTTACATGAAATCATATTTAATAGTAAACATGAAATGAATCTTAGACCTGAAGAGCTGGAACTATAAAAATTGAAAAGTAAATAATTACCTATTCATAATTTCACCTTTAACAGTGGAATCTTGGCTATGCTTCAAATGTATGTGTGAAAAATAATAAATTGGGCTTTAAAAACTTCTGTACAGTGGGGCTGGGGTTGTGGCTCAGCAGTAGAGCAGTTGCCTAGCGTGTGCAAGACCCTAGGTTTGATCTTCAGCACCACATAAAAATAAATAAATAAAACAAAGGTACTGTGTCTAACTACAACTAAAAAATAAATATTAAAAACAAAAACAAAAACCCTTATGTACAAAAAATAACCTTACCAACAAAGTGAATACATAATTATGAGGTTTTCTTATTGTTTTTAAAGATTTGTCTTGGCCCAAATTTAAACTTAGCTAGAGGCCTGTCCATTCTGCTTTTTGAGAAGCCAATTGAGTGAAGAGCCCAAATAATTCTCTTTTCAGGCTCTCTCACTATTACCCATCCATCATCACCCTAACATAAGGAACCAAACCACATGAAAATCCTATATATCCTAGAGACCCCGAAATTATTCAATCTGTTACATCAATGATAAGCCCTAAAGTCTAGATGACTTCATCCTACTTGACAGGTATAAATTGCCCTCTACAGTTCTAATTTGGTTTTGCCCTCCTGTTGAATAAACCATGGTGTGTGTCTTTTGGGCAGTCAAAACTTACAAATAGTATGGCCTTTTGTCTATCCAAATACAAATGTTTTATATTACATGAACAAAAATTATTAATATATTTTTTAAAAAGATCATGAAATTGATGAAAAAAGAAAAATGTCAAGTACACATATAATTAAAACTTTTACACCTCCTTCATTAAAAAGTAAAATTATTTCATCACTTAATAGAGAGCCCTCTATTAAGGTGTGTATGGAAACAAAAGTACATGTCTTAAATATATGCAGGTTATACTAACTCAATTTTATGATAATAAATCTACAAAAAGTGGTATGCATCTAGAACAGGTTAAAAAGGGAAACAGAAATTACAATGGATAAACTAAAAACAGAATGTAAAGTTCATTAATTAATTATCAATCTCAATAGTTTGGAAAAGTCAAATTTTATAAAAAGGAAAGTAGAGAAATAAAAATCCTAAGTTAAAGTCAAAAATTTAAAGATGTTCAAAACATGCATATCCACAGAGTGTCAACTCTTGCTGCTTTCCAAAGACAAATTGAAACAGCTCTGGTAAACTTGACAGCTATTAATAATATAGAATCATAACACTTATGTGTATGTACAAAGGCGACTCATGTGGTGCTGGGTATACATTATAAGAAATGCCCCTGTGCTCAATGCCCAGTATGAAAAAAAAAGAAAAGAAAAGGGTGTTTTTAAAAAATTTTTACAAATATCAGAATATGTGCTGATACCTGGATTGCTTATTACTACTTGCTTTTGCTATGTTATACCTATCATGAAGTTCATCACTATCCAAAAGGTCATTTTCCCACACATTGCTGTAAGCTATGAAGTTACTGCAGTCAGTATATGCCTCATAATAATATGAATAAATAGACCTGTGTAACCAACATAGACTTATATAAAAACACTTGCTCTTTAGACATTGATGAATGAGAGTTTCCACTACTGTGAAGTAGAAAAGTTACAACCTTTTCAAAGGGACTTACAGTATGAATGTCACAGTGCATGCCTGTAATGCCATCTACTTGGGAGGTTAAGGCAGGAGGATTGAAATTTCAAGGTCATCCAGGCAATTTAGTGACACCTTGTCTCAAAATAAAATTTAAGAAATGACTGGGATGTAGCTCAGTGAAAGTACACTCTTGGTTTCAGTCTCAAGAACCACAAATTATGGAGATTATTTCAGAGTTACACAAAATATACTTAAAAATTCATAAATTGTGCAACATTAAAATAAAAATTTTATTCATTAAATGGTACCATTAAATGGTACAAAGAGAAGTGACATAGTAAGAAAACTAATGGCCTCAATTTTAATAAAAATTTTAATAAAAAGGAAAAGAGGGGCATAGAGGTAGAAAAGATGGTGAAATGAGATGGCAGGCCATCACTATACTAGGTATAGGTATGACTTCACACGTGGTGTGACTCTACATCTGGTACAATCAGAGAAATTAAAACTTGTGCTCCTTTGTGGACAATGAATCAAAATGCATTCTGCTATCATATATAACTATTTAGAACAAATAAATTTTAAAAAGGAAAAGAGACACTGAGAGAAAAAACAGGCAAGAGACTTGAATATCCATTTTATATAGGGGATAGCTGAATGTTCAAATAATAAATAAATAAGCCTAGCATCTTAACAAATTAGACAAACAAAAATAAAATAACATCAGATATATAAAGTTACACAGTATTTATTATTATTATTATTATTATTATTATTATTATTATTATTATACCAGGGATTGAACTCAGGGGCACTCAACAACCAAGCCCCATTGACAGACATTTTCATATTTTATTTAGAGACAGGTCTTGGTAAGCTACTTAGGACCTCCTGATCCTCCTGCCTCAGCCTGGATGACAGGGGTGCACCACTATACCCAGCCTAGCATGGCTATTATAAAAATCTGAATGATATCAGATATTCCAGAGTACATGAGTTTATATAAATGTTGGTGATAATATGAGTTTAGTAAAGATGTTTTTGAAAAAAGTACTAAGGTTATTCAAAAACTCAAAAATATAATATAATCCACTAATAATAATTCTGTCTGGGCATGTGTGAGACAGGAGGACTGCAAGTTGAAGACAAGCTTTAGAAACTTAGTGAGACCCTGTTTCAAAAAAAGGTGCTAGGGATGTAGCACAGTGGTAAAGTGCCCCTGTGCTAAATCTCCAGTACCTAAATAAATGAATAAAGAAGTAAATAATTCTGAGCAAAAGATGCCACATGATTCAGTAATAATAATTCCAGGCATATAGCTAAAGAAATTGAAATCATTTTTTCAATGAAGTGACTGTATTCCCATTTTTGTTTCTCTGGGTTTTGTTTTGGTTTTTGTTTTTTTGTTTTGCTTTTTTTTTTTTTTTGTATCAGAGATTTACCTCAGGGACACTCGACCACGGAGCCACATCCCCAGCCCTATTTTGTATTTTGTTTAGAGACAGGGTCTCACTGAGTTTCTTAGGGCCTCACTGAATTCCTTAGGGCTTCACCATGTTGCTGAGGCTGGTTTTGAACTCTGGATCCTCCTGCCTCAGCCTCCTGAGCCACTGGGATTATGTATGTGTGCCATCATGCCTGGTGTCCTTGATTTATTCAATTCAGTTCTCAGCCATTTCCCAAGTTTATTCCAAGCCCTTTGTAGAAGCATTTGTTCAAATATATTATTCCCATTGAAGTAGAGCACCAGATGAACACAAATTCTGCTATTTTTTTTTGGGGGGGGAGAGGCTATTAGTTATTTAGTCTAGAGGTGCTTAAAATCTGAGTTACTTTCACAGCACTTTTATTTTTTATTTTTTAATTTTGAAAAAGGATCTTGGTAAATTGCTTAAGGCTTACCAAAAAGATACTGAGATTGATTTTTGTTGTTTTTATTATTGTTGTTGGTACCAGAGTTTGAACTCAGGGGCAATGAACCATTGAGCCACATCCCCAGCCCTGTGTTGTATATTAGAGACAGGGTTTCACTAAGTTGCTTAGAGCCTAGCTGAGTGATTGAAGCTGTCTTTGACCTCGATATCCTCCTGCCTTATCTTCCAGAGCCAATAGGATAACAGGTGTGCACCACCAAGCTACCCTGAGCCTGGCTTTGAAATTTTGGTCCTTCTGCTTTAGTCTCCCATATTGCTGAGTTACAGGTGTGAGTCACAATGCATGGCTAATTCTCCTTTTTTTTTTAAATATATGTCACAATTAATTCCCAGGAGAATAAGAAAAAAAATGATGAGTCATTTTTTTAGAGGAGGTAGGTTTTGGCTTTGGGGTCAAGACATAGTCAATCCTAAATCTAGTTCTAGTTCCTTAATAGTTGTGGAGCTGTCATTGTGTGGTGGCATACACCTGTAATTGCAGGTCCTTGGGAGACTGAGGTGGGAGGATTGCAATTCTGAAGTATGCCTCAGCACTTAGTAAGACTCTGTCTCAAAATGAAAAGAAAAAAAAAAACCAGAAAGGACAGAGTATGTGGCGCAGGTGTAATAATCCCCTGGGTTAAATTACAAGTACCACACAGTGCATGTGTGCATACACACACACAAACAAACAAAATAGTTGTGGGGCTTTGAAAGTGTTCTTTTACACTGAACAGCCATATCAACCTCATCTACTAGAAAAGGCAGAGTGATGGTGAGTGCCAAAATGACAGCAATTCTTCAGCCTTATCTGTATACAGAAATTTGACAATGTGCTTTCTCTCCTGTTCTGGTCAAAATGCAGAATGTGTTCCCCAGACTTTGCTTCTGGGTTCTCCTTATTTTGTATAACTCATGTAAAGCTGTGACCCTGAGAGAGTATTAGTCCAGTACCTAGTCTGAAAAGGGTTTGAAGGCTTTTGCTTTCAAAACACTGCCACTTCTATGACAGCAAGCCCACATTAAGTGATTGAATTATGGGGATGATCCTGGGTGCTTTTTTTGATAGCCAGATCACCCTCTCAAGTTCAGTAGACTTATCATCCATCAGCATCATAAACAGCGAGATCCCAGTGGAATCCAGCCTAAATTGATGAACAATTCAAATGTAAGCAAGTTAATTTTGGAGTGACTTGTTACTAGTAATAGACAACAATACACTCACCATGGGCAAGGTCCCAAGATTCCACTGTATGTGGCACAGAAATTATCTGGGAAAACTACAGATATTTTATAGGTAGTGCTTTAAATTCTCTAGTTTATTTTTAAGGTTGGGTCTCTTAATAGGTGGTATTGAAATATACAGGAATGTGTGTACTGGGGCTGAGGTGTTAGGCCAGTAGCAAAGTATTTGCTCTGCATTCACAAAGCCCTAGTTTTCTCCCCCAGATCAAAAAAAAAAAAAAAGAATCCCAGAAATAAGTACACATATATTCATTTGATTTGTGTTGATGTTCTTACAGTATTCCACACCAAAGAAGGAAACAGATATCACCACCCTGCCATTAGGCTTTAGACCAAATTGCAAATTCAGTTTTCCCTTAATGGGTTTTAATGCTGCAGTAATGACTGCAGACAGATCTGAGATCCCCCAATTCCTGGGACACCCATTTTTTTTGTTCATAGTGTGATATCTGAATTGGAAATGGATCTGTGCCCAGTGTCTTGTGGGGCACAATGTCCACATTTGTACACTTCTAGGTTGGAGATGCCAGCTCTCTCAAAGTGCACTGTCTCTCCTGTTCTTTGGCCCTGAGGAGAATACTGTTCAGGAAGTGTATCCCATCACCTCTAGCAGGAAAATGAGTGGTGCAGGCCTTTCACCTTGCTGGGGTCAGGGAAGTCATAGCTCTCAAACCTAGAATGTAAGTCATGTTAATTCAGATGTGCATGAGGTTTCAAATAGTTTTTTTGCAGCTATAGATCCAAAGAAACATATGTAATTTTCTTAAAAGTATCTTTTCAAGTTGTAGAGGGACACAATAACTTTATTTATTTTATTTTTATTTTTATATGGTGCTGAAGATAGAACCTAGTGCTTTCCATGTGCTAGGTGAGCGCTTTACCACTGAGCCAAAACCACAGCCCAAATTCAGATGTCTGGATACATTCTGGATATATTGGTTCAAGTTATTACAGTTGATTTTACTTGTTCTTTTTCTTTTTACTTTTTAATGTGAATACATTGGTACCTCAGGGGATGGCTTACAAATCGAAGCTCAATAAGCTTTCCAATAAGATCAGAGAGTAGAATATTTAAATAAAAATTCAAAGTAATTGTCATTGTATCATTCCCATTGATGAATAATATATGCAAATATATAGCTCATAAGTTGAGTTGACTTTATATACAGTGGGGTACGCAAAGGTTCCCAGGTCTGGGCTGGATCCTAGTACTACATTTAATGACCACAAGCGGACGCTCTGGATTCTGTTCATAGTCACTGCACAGATGGGGTGGTGCATTCCAGGCACACCAGCTACCTGGGAGGCCATGGCAGGAGGATTCAAGGCCAGCGTGGGCGCATTACTAGACCCTTATTCAAAACACACAGTAGGAGTTGTGATGAGGATGAGGGTCAGAACATCCCATGGATTCAGCACCCAGTTTGCGGGGATAGGGAAAACCCAGCAGCCACAAACCTGTCACTCTGACCTGTTTTGTTCATTGATTGGATGCCATGAACTCAGAGGGCAGGCTCTCTGGGCTCAGCCTGGGGGTGGGCCGAAGACCTGTCCAATCCCCATGCAGTCCGTGCAGAGAGGCAGGACTCCCACATCTTCAGCGGTCTTTGTACCGTAGCCCAACATTCTCGGGGTGCACTGGTGGCTCTCTCTCTCTCTTGTGCCAGACACCCCAGGTTCCGTGCTGCACAGGGGCTGGAAGAGCTGTTCAGAGGACATCGGACCCCCTGAGAGCCGGGACATGGTGAGTGTGGCTGGCACCTCGAGACTGGGCGGGCAGGCTGAGACCATGGGACTGGCGGCGGCGGGACCCGGAAAGGTTAGCTTGCAACTCCTTGGGGTGCTCTCCAGCTCTGCCAGCCACAGGGCCTCTCCAGGCTGTCCAGGGGAGCTGAGGTCAGCAACTGAGATCCTGGGCATCCTGTTCAATTACTGCATGGTGTTTTCAGCTCCTTCCTGCAGCCCTCTGTGGGCGTCCGTGTGCCACTAGCCCAGCATGTCCCCAGAGTGTGTGGTGACGAGGGGACACATCATCAAGAGGGAACCTCAGCTCCACGTGAAGTGTTCCAGCATGAGAGAAGCTATGGTGTGTAGGGTCCCCAGGTCCCCATTCCTCCTGAGCTTTATAAATGTAATGGAAGCAGTATCTCCAGTCCAGAACCCAAATCTCAAATCCAGAATCCAAATAAAAAACCCAGAGCTCCAGCCTAGCTCTTCATTAAATTTCCAGCTTCCCATTCACAATGCCAGGGTTTCCACTTAACCTTATTATTTTTCCCCCATTCTTCATTTCAAATTGGTGCAGTGTTTGTAATTTTTTTTTTCTCCAAGAACCAGATGACACTTTGTAGAAAAAGAAAAAAAAATGCTTCTAATTTATGAGCATTTCACAAGAGGAAAGCAGACAAGTATGACTATACAATTTGAAAAAAGAAAAAAAAATGTCTCTCCTCCCTTTGTCTTCCCAGGCACAAACACCAAATCACAATGTCTGAGTTGAGATTCCCCCTTGGAGATGTTACTGTGTGATGTGTCCTCATCCATCCTCCCATATTGGTCTAGTCCTAAGCTTAAGAATTGCCTGCTACCACTGTTCCCATATATGCCATATCTGAAGTCTTTTGGAGTGTCCAGAATACAGTGCCTGTGTTCTCTTCCTTCTAGAAAGCAGTTTGAAGTATGAGGTGGGGGCTTCCAGGGAGGAACTGGATGCCCTTCAGCTGGCAGGGGTCTTTAGTGACACAGAGCTGGGACTTTCTGGGAAACTGAGGCAGTGTGAAGACCCTGCCCAACCCATTTTCTTGCAGTCAAGTCAGAAGATTTCACACACATTGCTCAGAGTAGCAGACTGTGAGTTTATTAGAAGTGACATGAAATGGGGAAAAGGTGACAGTGGGTCCTATTAGAGAGGAGAGGAATAGAGTGCCCCTCCTGCAGTCTAGTTATTGTGGATCCCAGAAACGTTTTTAGAAAGTCCCACCCAGATCCATCTTTTGATTTTGAACCGACAGCAGGATAACATTAGATTTTCAAGTTCCCATTGCCATGACCACTCTAGGATTGAACTTTAGAGGCATTCAACCACTGAGCCACATCTGCAGCCATATTTTGTATTTTATTTAGAGGCAGGGTCTCACTGAGTTGCTTAGGGCTTTGCTTTTGCTGGCTTTGAACTTGTGGTCATCCTGCCTCAGCCTCCCAAGCTGCTGGAATTACAGGTGTGCACTACCACGCCAACAATAGCCTCAGTTTTCACAAATAGATAACAATGACTTGTACTCCCTTTGTAGTTCATTTCAAGTTTTTATTCCATACCTTCATTAACTATTTAATTTTATGAATCTGATGTCATTTCATTTTCTATTTCTCTAATTTCTTAAAGATGTTGACCTTTTTAATTAATGAGTACTTAGATATCACCTATCTAAAGAGGCTATTCAAGGGGCTGGTGTTGTGGCAAGGTGGTAGAGCACTCGCCTAGCACATGTGCGGCACTGGGTATGATCCTCACTACCACATAAAAATGAATAAATAAAATAAAGATATTCTGTACATCTACAACTAAAAATTATATTTTAAAAAGAGAGGCTATGGGCTGGGGATATAGCTCAGTTGGTAGAGTGTTTTCCTTGCATGCATAAGGCACTGGGTTCAATCCCCAGGACCACACACACAAAAAAGAGAGGCTGTTCAAGTCTCTTGTCTGTTCCTTTGATGTCTTTATCTTTTCTTATTAAAAGTATTTTCTTGGGCTGGGAATGTGGTTCAGTGGTAGAGTGCTTGCTTAGCATAGCTGGGACCCAGGCTCAATCCTCAGCACCACCTAAAAATAAAGGCATTGTGTTATGTCCATCTACACCTAAAAAATAAATTTAAAAAAGTTTAAAAAAGGTTTTGATGCATAATATTCAATTGTGTATAAATTCCACATTTTTATCCATTCATCTATTGAAGGGCATCTAGGTTGGTTTCACAGTCTAGCTATTGTGAATTGTGCTGCTATAAACATTGATGTTTCTGTGTCCTGGTAGTATGCTCTTTTAAGGTCCTTTGGGTATAGTCTGAGAAGAGGAATAGCTGGGTAAAATAGTGGTTCCATTCCCAGTTTTCCAAGGAATCTACATACTGCTTTCCAAATTGGCTGCACCAATTTGCAGTCCCACCAGCAGTGTATGAGTGTACCTTTTTCCCCACATCCTTGCCAGCACTTATTGTTTGACTTCATCATGGCTGCCATTCTTACTGGAGTGAGATGGTATCTTTGAGTATTTTTAATTTGCATTTCTCTGATTGCTAGAGATGATGAGGATTATTTTGTATACTTGTTGATTGACTGTATATCCTCTTCTGAGAAGTGTCTGTTCAGGTCCTTGGCCCATTTGTTGATTGGGTTATTTGTTTTTGTGGTGATTAGCTTTTTGAGGTCTTTGTATACCCTAGAGATTAGAGCTCTATCTGAAGTGTGAGGGGTAAAAAATTTGTTCCCAGGATGTAGGCTCCCTATTCACCTCACATATTATTTCTCTTGCTGAGAAAAAAGTTTTTCGTTTGAATTCATCCCATTTGTTGATTCTTGGTTTTAATTCTTGTGCTATAGGCATCTTATTAAGGAAATTGGGGTCTAGCCCCACGTGATGGAGATTAGGACCTACTTTTTCTTCTACTAGATGCAGAGTCTCTGGTTTACTTCCTAGATCCTTGATCCTTTTTGAATTAACTTTTGTGCATGGTGAGAGATAGGGATTCAATTTCATTTTGTTGCATATGTATTTCCAGTTTTCCCAGCACCATTTGTTGAAGATGCTATCCTTTCTCCAGTGCATGCTTTTAGCACCTTTGTCTAATATAAGTAGTTGTAGTTTTGTGGGTTAGTCTCTGTGTCCACTATCCTGTACCATTGGTCCATCAGCCTGTTTTGGTGCCAGAACCATGCTGTTTTTATTACTATTGCTCTGTAGTATAGTTTAAGAGCTGGTATCACGATACCACCCATTTCAATCTTTCTGCTTAGAATTGCTTTAGCTATTCTGGGTCTCTTATTTTTCATGAAATTCATAATTGCTTTTTCTATTTCTGTGAAGAATGCCATTGGGATTTTGATTAGAATTGCATTGAATCTGTATGGTGCTTCTGGTAATATGGTCATTTTAATAATATTAATTCTGCCTATCCATTAGCAAGATAGATCTTTCCATCTTCTAAGGTCTTCTTCTATTTCTGTCTTTAGGGTTCTATACTTTTCATTGTATGGATATTTCACCTCTTTTTTTGATTCCCAAGTATTTTATTTTATTTTGATTTTTGAGGATATTGTGAATGGGGTAGTTTTCCTCATTTCATTTTTATAGTATTTGTCATTGATATACAGGAATGCCTTTGATTTATGGGTGTTGATTTTATATCCTACCACTTTGCTGAATTCATTTATTAGTTCTAGTAGTTTTTTTTGTAGACCCTTTTGGGTCTTCTAGGTATAGAATCATGTCATCCGCAAATAGTGATAATTTAAGTTCTTCTTTTCCTATTTTTATGCCTTTAATTTCTTTCGTCTGTCTAATTGCTCTGGCCAGTGTTTCAAGAACTATATTGAATGGAAGTGGTGATAGGGGGCATCCCTGTCTTGTTCCAGATTTTAGAGGGAATGCCTTCAATTTTTCTCCATTCAGAATGATGCTAGCCTGAGGCTTAGCATAGATACCTTTTACAATGTCGAGGTAAGTTCCTGTTATCCCTAGTTTTTCTAATGTTTTGAACATAAAGGGATGGTGTACTTTGTCAAATGCTTTTTCTGCATCTATCGAGATTATCATATGGTTCTTATCTTTAAGCCTATTGATGTGATGAATTACATTTATTGATTTCCATATGTGGAACCAAACTTGCATCCCGGGGATGAATCCCACTTGATCGTGGTGCACGATCTTTTTAATATGTTTTTTGTATCCGATTTGCCAGAATTTTATTGAGGATTTTTGCATCTATATACATTAGAGATATTGGTCTGAAGTTTTCCTTCTTTGAAGTGTATTTGTCTGGTTTTGGAATCAGGGTGATATTTGCCTCATAGAGTAAATTTGGAAATACTCCTTCTTTTTCTATTTCCTGAAATAGATTGAAGAGGATTGGTATTATTCCTTCTTTAAAAGTCTTATAATACTCGGCTGTATATCCATCTGGTCCTGGGCTTTTTTTCTTGGTTGGTAATCTTTTGATGACTTCTTCTATTTCCTCACTTGATATTGGTCTGTTTAAGTAATGTGTATCTTCTTGACTCAATCTGGGCAGATCATATGACTTAAGGAATTTATTGATGCCTTCACTATCTTCTATTTTATTTCAGTGATAAGGTTTCAAAATAATTTCTAATTATCTTCTGTATTTCTGTAGTGTCTGTTGTGACATTGCCTTTTTCATCCTGTATGCTAGTAATTTGAGTTCTCTCTCTTCATCTCTTCATTAGCATGGCAAAAGGTCTGTCAATCTTATTTATTTTTTCAAAGAACCAACTTTTAGTTTTGTCAATTTTTTCAATTGTTTCTTTTGTTTCAATTTCATTGATTTCAGCTCTGATTTTAATTATTTCCTGCCTCTACTGCATTTCCTGTTGATTTGTTCTTCTTTTTCTAGGGCTTTGAGATGTAGTGTGAGGTCATTTATTTGTTGGCTTTTTCTTCTTTTAGGGAATGAACTCCAGGCAATGAATTTTCCTCTTAGTACTGCTTTCATAGTGTTCTAGAGATTTTGATATATTGTGCCTTTCTTTTCATTTACCTCTAAGAATTTTTAAATTTCCTCCTTGATGTCTTCTGTAACCCATCTTTCATATTGTTCATTCTCCATGGGATGTAGGAATTTTTCTTCCTTATTTTATTGTTGATTTCCAATTTTATTCCATTATGATCGGATAAAATGCATGGTATATCTCTACTTATTTGTATTTGCTAAGAGTTGCCCTATGGCATAATATATGGTCTATTAATGAGGAGGATCCATGTGCTGCATGGAAAAAAAGTATATCCACTTTATGTTGGTTGATATATTCTATATATGTCAATTAAGTATAAGTTATTAATTGTGTTATTGAGTTCTATAGTTCCTTTATTTAACTTTGTTTGGAAGATTTGTCCAGTGGTGAGAGAGGTGTGTTAAAATCACCCATGATTGTGTGATGGTCCATTTGCCTCTTGATCTTGAGAAGAGTTTGACTGATGAACATAGCTGCACCATTGTTGGGGGCATATATATTAATGATTTTTATGTCTTGTTGGTGAATGGTTCCCTTTAGCAGTATGCAGTGTCCTTCTTTATCCCTTTTGATTAACTTTGGTTTGAAGTCTATTTTATTTGATATGAGTATGGACATCCCTGCTTGTTTCTGAGGTCCATGTGAGAGATATGATTTTTCCCAACCTTTCACCTTCAGTCTGTGTATGTCTTTTCTTATCAGATGGGTTTCCTGTAAGAAGCATATTGTTGGATCTGGATCTTTTTTTATAATCTAGTCTGCTAGCTTATGTCTTTTGATTGGTGACTTTAAGCCATTAACATTTAGGGTTACTATTGAGATATGGTTTGTACTTCCAGCCATGTTTGTTTATTTTTGTTATTTAACTTGATTTGCTTTTCCTCTTTGATTAGTTTTTTCTTTGTTTTACTACCTACCACTGTTGATTTTCATTGTTATTTTTCATTTTCTCTTCATGTAATGTTTTGCCAAGGATGTTTTGAAGTGCCAGTTTTCTAGGTGCAGATTCTTTTAACTTTTGTTTATCATTGAAGATTATTATTTTATCTTCAAACTTGAAGCTTGATTTTGCTGAACACAAGATTCTTGGTTGGAACCAATTATCTTTCAGCATTTGAAATACGTTGTTCCAGGATCTTCTAGCTTTCAGAGTCTGTGTTGAAAAATCAGCCATTAACCTACTTGGTTTAACCCTAAATGTAATCTGCTTCCTTTCTCTTGTGGCTTTTAAAATTCTCTCCTTGTTCTCTATGTTGGGCATTTTTATTATAATGTGTCTTGATGTGGATCTCTTGTGGTTTTGTACATTTGGTGTCCTGTAGGCTTCTAGGATTTGGATTTCTGTTTCATTCTTCATGTCTGGAAATTTTTCTAAAATTATTTTATTGAAAAGGTTGCTCATTCCTTTGGTTTGGACCTCTATACCTTCCTCTATCCCAATAACTCTTAAATTTTGGTCTCTTTATGTTATCCCAATTTCTTGGATGTTCTGCTTGTGGTTTCTCATCAGCCTTTCTGAGCTGTCTACACTCTTTTTGAGATGATATACTTTGTTTTTGTTGTCTGATGTTTTGACTTCTAAGTGTTCAACTGTGCTGGTGATACTCTCATTTTAGTTTTTAATTTGGTTTATCACTTCCTTCATTTCCAGGATTTCTTTCTCTTTTTTGTATAATCTCTATCTCCCTGTAGAGTTTATCTTTTGCTTCTTGGATTTGTTTATGTAATTCACTGTGAAAGTGATCTTTCATTGTCTGCATTTGCTGTATAAAATCCTCCTTAAGACTCCAGATCATCTGAGCCATGTACATCTTGAAATTTTTATCTGACATTTTTTTCTGCTGTAGCTATTATCTCCTCTATTGTTGAGTTGTTCTGCATTGTTTGTGGCCCTTTCTTTCCTTGTTTTTTCATGTTGCTCATGTTTCTTTCCAGCTCTGTATGACTGTTGTGTTATTATTTTCTCCTATAAATTTGTATTGCTCTTTTATAGTTCCAAGATCTCTCCTTGGTGATGGGAGACAATGTCATGTTCTGATGCAGTTTGAGGCCCTCATCAGATGCAGCCAATTGATCTTGGAGTTTCAGGCTTCAGACCTGGAAGTTTACCATCAGCTGAGTAAAATTCTTTCTGGATCACTCTCAGTGTGTGTCTAGTTGCTTGATTACACATGTCAGATGGATGGGCTGACAGTACACACACTACCTACAGCTAATAGACTGCTCATGAATATTTTAAGACTGACATCCCATCACTTGTCTTCATTTCCTGAGCCTCTGCATGATCCTCACCACTCTCAAACTCTACCACCTCGTCTGGACCTTGATGAGAGCTGCAACTCAGGTATTGGTTTTTAATCCAATCTGCTTGGCTGTATCTTTGATAGATCATCGGATAGATGAATGATTTTTATTCTTTGTCATTTTGGTTTATATCAGGTTTTTAATTTTAATTAGTTTCTCATTTGACTGATCATTTTTCTTCTGTAGATCTTCCCTTTACTTGTTTTCAATTTTATCTTTTATTTCCTCATGAAATATTGAATATTATTTTGTTGTTATTTGTTGATTTTAGACAATAGGGTGTATTTTGACATATTATACATACATGAGGTGCAACCCATTACAATTTTGATCCCATTATTGTGGTTGAATATGTTGTGGAGTTGCACTGGTCATGCATTCATACATGAGTGTAGGAAATTTATGTTCAATTCATTCTGCTGTCTCTCCTATTCCCATCCTTCCTCCCTTCCTTTCTTTCCCCTTTGTTTTATCCAATGAAATTGTGTACATCCCCCCATCCTTACTTGTTAGGGGTTAGTATTCACATATCTGACAGAACATTTGATACTTGGTTTTTGGCACTGGCTTATTTCACTTAATGTGGTAGTTCCATCTTCAGTTCTATCCGTTTACCAACAAATGATGAGTGCTGGCTTTCTAATTGTGAATTATTTTAACTTTTTTTATTATTGAAAGTTTTTTTTTCTAATCATCAATTTTGAATTTTGCTGGATATAGTATTTTTGATAGGGATTTATTTTCTTTAAGAGCTTGGTAGATATTATTCCAGGACCTCCTAGTTTGGTGGTCTGGGTTGAAAAATCAGCTGACATCCATGCTGGTATGAAATGTTTCCCTCTAAATGTGACCAGCTGTTTTTCTGTAGCCACTTAAAAAATTTTATTCATAATCTGTATGTTAGGCATTTTCTTTATAATGTGACTTGATGAGGGTCTATTGTAATTTTGTATATTTGGGGTCCTCTTAGCCTTCTGTATTTGATTTACTATTTCATTCCTTATGCTTGGAGAATTTTCTTGTACTATTTCATTGAGAAGATTGTGCATTCTTTTGGTTTGAACCTCCAAGCCTTCATATCTTCAAAGTGGTCTTGTCTGCTGTCAATGCTTTCCATTAAATTTCTAATTTGATTTATTGATTCCTTCATTTTGAGAATTTCTTCTTGATTTTTTTTCCAGAATATATATATTGAAGTGACCTTTCATTTTCTCTTTGATTTCACTTCTTACATTGCCCTTTACTTACAAGTCAGTAGAACTCTAAAGTTTTTAAACATCTTCTTTGACATTTTTCCACTGTGGTGTTGATTATTTCTGTATTTTTGGTTTGTTTGGGGTAATTTTTTCCTTGCTTTATTATTTTGTTTATGTGTCCACAGTCTAAAAGTATGGCTCTGAGGCAGGAGAGTTTGTACCTGTGTGAAATTATATTTTCCCTGATGCTTTGCAGTACCTCATCATTTAGGGGGAGACAACCAATGCAAACAAATATAAAGCATGAAACCAAAAAGTTTTTGCTATTACATCTATAATGTTAATTGAGACAGTAAACAGAAATGATGTGGTCAGTTATTGCCCACAATAAAAATAGTATATTTGCAAAAGGATTTACAATTTTGAATGAATAAGGAGAGAAAGAAGAGATGTAGGGTGTGATGATTGTGAGGAATGAGAGAAAATAAAAGTGAAAAATTAAAGGAAAAGTGAGTGGTAGAAAAAAAAGTTTATGGCTACTAACAGAAGAAAAGAGAGAAACAATCAAGGGAAATATATAGTAACTAAGGAAATATACATAATATACATATTTTAAAACAAAGAATACAAACCAAACTGATATATTCTAATCAAACATCCTAGCCCTCAGAAGACTGAGCCATTGGGCTGGGGTTGTCTCTCAGTGGTGAAGCATTTACCTAGCATGTGTATGGCACTGGTTTCAATTCTCAGCACCACATATAAATAAAAAAAATGAAAGTCCATTGACAACTAAAAAAAAAGACTGAGCCATGAAAATAACCTCCTTCAAAAAATGCTAGGAAAGAGACAAGTATGTATATTTATACGTGTTCATGAACAACTCAGCTCACAATTAAATAGGAAAAGAAAAAAATGTGAACTAAGAGTTAAATATTTTTTTTCCATTGGAGTTCAATAAATTTTCAGCTTCCTTTCTCAACAGTGTTAGGTGGGTTGGGCAGGAGTGTGAAGTCTGCTCCACTTTCTGTGTGGAGTCACTGGAAGTGTTATATGAGAGGAGATCCCATAGATGGAACTCCTAGAGGTGGGTTTAGGACTAAATAGGCTCTAGATTCTTTGTTGATTTGTGATTGGATTGAGGATTTTGAATTGGTGCACCTCTACAGCCTGGCATTCTGTTCTGTACCAGGACACTCTGCCCTAATTATGTGGCAAAGGAGCTGATCCTTTGACCCCTCTATCAACAGTGGATCCCATGTTTCCTGATTTCTTGGTTTAGTCTCTAATCTCAGTCACTCCTACTCCTACCCTTTCAAGTTCTTGGCCAGGCACATATCTCCCACCCTATCCTGTAGGCCACCAATGCAAAGTGGAAGGAGTAGAGCCTAGTGGGTTTCCACAGCCTGTAATCTGTATGCTCCTTTCTGAGTCTGATTTTCTCCTGGTAACTTAGGCACATTTTCTGCAATGCAGTGAGGTTTTGTGAGCCCTATATTTAGGGCCCAGATCAGGTTTGCCAGGAGTCAAGTCAGCTTCTATAGCTGCCAGCCCCTGTAGCATGGCTGGAAACTGTCTCCTTCCTCTTTCCTATGAGGGCAGCTAGGTGACATGTGTCTTCTTTTGTGTATGGTTATATTGTACAGTATATATTTCAGGTTAGTCTTGCAGTGTCTTTCATCTCTGCTCTCTCCATCCCCAGACATGCCTCAGACATCCTACATGTGTAGGTTCCTATAATTTCCTTATCCCTCCACTTTGTTTATAGGGGGACTTTTATGTCTGATACTAGTGGCAGCAGCAGTAGCATAGGAGATTTCTTACCTATTTTATTATCGCCAACTTCCTGAGTCCTCTATCTGCTTTGAGTATCTAGTATTAATTTCCAGTAAATCACCACCCTCCTGTTTATATCTATCTTACTGAGAAAGCAGCCTATCTGCATTCTTGGTTTCAAGCTACAGATTAATTAGAAGAGATATCCTCTATCCTACCATCTTGACTCCTTCTCATGTTATTTTAATTTTTTTTTTCAGATATGTCTTCTCATCCAGCTGAAGAATTTTCACCAGAGCAGGGAATACATTATTTATTTCAAAAGATGGTAATGGAAACTATGAAATTCAAAATTTAAGGAGAAAATGAAAAAGTGTGAGACAATTAAGGTCAGAAAATTTGTCATAATAAATATTGCAAATGTGTGATTATCATCCATAATGAAAAATTAATTTCATCAAGTATCAATAACATATTACATCTCAGAAAACAGCTCAAATTTTCCAGTAACTTTTGTAGACCTATGTGTGTCTTTAAATATAACTCCATAACATTTTCAATATCATACTTCTCCTCTAAGAATTTTTGGAAAATCTGCATTATAGACTGTTCAGTGCTTCAGTTAGTAATTTAAATATTTTGAAATGTAGCTTTGGGTTAAACATTCACTGACATTTTTCTACAGACAAGAATTTAGAAAATAAAAGAAAAAAATATTCTGTGACAAATGTGATTGTTACTTTATAAAAAGTCTATAATGGACAAAAAATTCCTTCTTGTACCAAAAAAGAATTTTAATGAATATGAGAATATTTGTTCTTATACACTATGCCTTATTTAAAATTCAGATACAGATATTTTTAGAGATCTCAACATTTATATTTCATGATACATAAATCAGTTATCATTTATGATATTTTTTAAGACTATATAGACCTTAGGTCTCTATCCTAAGAAATTACCAGTATATTTATATTGGTGAAGAACATGAATTCTGGGTAACTCATAAAAATTTGTTTATTTTTTAATATTGTAGGAAACATCACTGTGATCATTTGACAAAGAAGCTTTACATACATAAACAATATGAGAAAGTTTCCCATCAGTGTTCACAATTGAGCCATCCAAGCATAGATATTCAAGAAAAGAATTACAGATGTAAGGAATGTGAAAGACCTTTAAATAAAATTACAAGCATTACTGAACTGGAGAGAATCCTTACTGGAGGGAAGCCATAGAATTTTAAAGAATGTGTCAAAGCATTTAAAGATTCTTCAATTCTTTATCATAGCAGTGATAAGACCTACATATATAAACAATATGGCAAAGCTTATATGCAAACATCAGCCCTTACTAAACACAAGAAGATTCACAGTGGCAAAAGACCATACCAATTTAAGAAGTCTGTCAAAGACTTTAACAATTGTTCAACCCTTATTAAATACTACAATATTCACACTAGAGAGAAGACTTGCAAATGTAATGAATGTGGCAAAGATTTTAGTCGAAGGTCAAGCCTTACTGTTCAACAGAGAATTCCTACTGGGGAGAAGCCATACAAATGTGAAGCATGTGGGAAAGCTTTCAATCAAAGTTCAAGACTTATTGTTCACCAGAGAATTCATTCTGGAATGAAGCTATACAATTGTAAAGAATGTGGCAAAGCTCTTAGTAGTAGATCAAGCCTTAATGTTTACCAGAGGCTGCATTCTGGTGAAAAGCCTTACAAATGTGAAGAGTGTGGCAAAGCTTTTAGTGTTATGTCAGGCCTTACTGTTAACCACAGAATCCATACTGGAGAGAAGCCATACAAATGTAAAGAATGTTGCAAAGTGTTTAGTGTTAGGTCAAGCCTTGTTGTTCACCAGAGAATTCATCCTGGAGAGAACCCATACAAATGTGAAGAATGTGCCAAAGCTTTTAGTCAAAAGTCAAACCTTATTATTCACTAGAAAGGGATAGGAAAGGTAGCAGAATACAACAATTACTAATAGGGCATTATGTAAAATTGTGGATGTGTAACCAATGTGATTCTGCAATCTGCATTTGGGGTAAAATTGGGAGTTCATAACCCACTTCAATCTAATGTATGAAATATGATATGTCAAGAGCTTTGTAATGTTGTGAACAACCAATAAAAAAAAGAAATCTCACACTGGAGAGAAGTTGTATAAACGTAACAGATGTGGCAAAACTTCTAGTCAAAACTCAACCCATATTGTTCACCAGCAACTTAATACTGGAGAGAAGCCCTACAAATGCGGAGAATGTGGCATGAGTTTTAATCAAAGAACAAACCTTACTGACCAGCAGATAATTCATACTGGAGAGAAGCCATACAAATGTAAAGAATGTGGCAAAGATTTTATTCAAAGTTCAAGACTTATTGTTCACCAGAGAATTCATTCTGGAGAGAGGCCATAAAAATGTAAAGAATGTGGTAAAGCTTTTACTGTTAGGACAAACCTTATTGCTCACCAGAATATGCATACTGGAGAGAAGCCTTACAAATGTGAAGAGTGTGGCTGGCAAAGCTTTTAATCGAAGTTCAGGTCTTATTGTTTACCAAAGAATGCATACAGGAGAGAAGCCGCACAAATGTAAAGAATGTGGCAGAGCTTTTAGTGTTAAATCAGACCTTACTTTTCACCAGAGATTTCAAACTGACGAAAATCGATACAAATGTAAAGAATGTGGCAAAGCTTTTAGTGTTAGATCAGGCCTTATTGTTCACCAGAAAATTCACACTGGAAAAAAGCCATGCAAATATAAAGAATGTGGCAAAGCATTTAGTGTTAAATCAGACCTTACTGTTCACCAGAGAATTTACACTGGAGAAAAGCCATACAAATGTAAAAAATAATGTGGCAAAGGTTTTAAGTATTCTTTAAGTTTTACCAAGCACCAGAGAATTCATACTTGAAAGAAGCCTTACAAATGTAAAGAATGTAAAAAAAAAGTGTTGCCATTAGATTACAGCTTATTGATCACCAAAAAATTCATACCATTAAAAAATGGCAAATCTTTTACACAAAGCTCGACATTTTATGAACTGCAGAGATGTCATAGCAATGAAAAAAACCTTCAAATATAGAGAATGTGGCAAACCTTTAAAAGAAACACATCTTATAAATCACCATAGATTTCAAACTCAAGAAAAGCTCTATAAATATAAAGAATATGTCACAGTTTTATTTAAGTCTGTTATTCAACATGAATATATCATGCATGTCATGTCTGCAGAAAATCCTCTGTTCAGCATGAATTCCTTACAAAACAACAAAATATATATTATTGAGGAAAAACATTAATAAGAAAATTATAGCAAGGTCTTTATGCCCCATATATTTCTTAAAATGAGAGTTATTAGAATTTCTATAAATATAGAGAATGTGGCATTACTTTTAACTATCTTAAAATTAACTGAGAGTCATTAGTAGATTTGATAGAAATAGAGTAAGCCTCAGATATCAGTATAGTACTGATAGCTCATCCCTGAGAAGATATTTTATTTATTATAATTCAAAGATCAACTAACACGCTCATTCATGAAAACTGGAGAAAACATAATTTTCACCTAGGTAATTATTTCAAAGGAAAATGACTCATTAATGAGAATTTTTATTTGGTGTGTGTGTGTCTGTCTGTCTGTCTGTCTTTTGTGTGGTGCTGGGGTTTGAACCCAGGGCTCATTTATGCCAGGCAAGTGCTCTACCACTGAGTCATATCTCTAGCCCTTTTAATCTGTTTTTCTGAAGACTTAGCAATTAAGTCTATGTATTTTGTGCAAGAAAATTGTTCCAAAAACAACAACAAAAACAAAAACAAAAAACAGTGAACATTTTTGTGTATATTCTGAGACTATACATGTCATATATTGAATCACATTGTATTAAAACTTATAGGTAACAGATCATAAAAAGATACTATCTTTTTTATTAAGTAGTATAATGACATTTCTCTTGATCCTTTTAGGCATGTAATTAAACCTTAAATTACTTGGGGAATAATATTAGCTTTTAAATATTTATTTTTTTACTTACTGGGAAACTAAGATAGCTATAATAAATATATAGAAAGATGATAATAAAAGATTTCTAAATCTTCAATTACTACTTCAAAATTCTATAAATAATGTTTTTTTTTACGCCCTTTCATGTCAAAAATATTTTTGGTTGAATTGATTTGAATATACAAAGTTGCAATCTAATGGTGAATTTTAGGAGTAAGAGATTCCATAGAAGATACTGTGATCATTTTGATTGGTGAGGCTATCAATGTTGTGCAGGTCATAATGCATTCACAAGTCTTACAATCTACGTATACCATAGATGTTACGCAAGATGTAGAGGGTCTACATGTCATAGAGACTACACATTTCATCAAGGCTACTCATGTCATAAAGGGTATTCTGGCAATAGAGGCTTCAAGAGGCTCCTCGGGTCATAGAGGCTACTGAGGTAAAAGAGACTATACAAGTAGTGAATTCTCAGGACATAATTATTGCTCAGACAATAGAGGCTATGAAGGTCACAGGGGCTCCTAATAGCATTCATGCTACTCAGACATTAATTATATGCAGGTCACATAGGTTATATTAGTCATTGGCTTACACAGGCCATAAAGTATATTCAGTCATTAAAGACTATATACAAGGTATAGAGGATATTCAGGCTTTTTAGACTAAGCAAGTCATAGAGGTCAAGCTAGTTATAAGGGCTACTAAGGTCATTTAAGCTACTCAGGCCATAAAGAATATGCAGTTCATAGAGGATAAAAAGGACATAAAAGCTACACATAGAGGCTGCACAAATTATAGAGCCTATGCTGGTCATAGAGCCTATTCAATTTATAGAGGCTATTTATGCCATTTAGGCTCTGAAAGTTTGGTCATTTCCTGAGGTCATATAGGCTAATGAGGCCATTTATAATATTCAGAACATAAAGTCTACTCAGGTCATATGGACTGTGAGTTCACAGAGTCTACTCAGGCCATAGAGGCTCAGTAAATCTTAGAGTATATGCAAGTCATAAAGGTTACACAGGTTATAAGCTTCTGAGAACATAGAGTCTACACAGGACAGTGCCTTTGCTGGTCATAGGGGCTAGTATGAACATTAAGAATACTGAGGCCAAGTATATTAGGCAGGTAATACTCAGGTTATAAAATCTTCATGGATTATATAGTTTAGGCAGGTCATATAGGTCATACCAAGATCATACAGGCTGCTTGAGTAATTTAGGCTTCCCAGGCCATAGGGGCCACACAAGTCATAGAGATTTTGATGGTCCTAGAGGGTACTCAAGTACACAGAGGCTGCTCAAGTAATAGAGGGTATGCTGGCAATTGAGGCTTCAGGCCATAAAAGTTGCTCAGATTATAAGGACAACAAAGTTATAAAGGTTATGCAGATCATGGAAAGTTTGGTCATGGAAAGTTTGGTTATGACTCATGTCATAACAGTTGTGCAGGTTAGAGAGGCTACCCATGCCATAAGGGCTATTAATGCAATTTATGCCACTCAAGCCATAAGACTACAGAGGCCACAAAAGTCACGAGGACTACTCAAGTAGTGGTGGCTTATGCTGAACATAGTGTATACTCAGACCATAGAGTCTAAGACTTTCATAGAGGCTACAAAGGTCATAGGGGGCTACTAAAAATTTTAGGCTACTCAGGTCATAGAGGTGACTCAGGATATAGAGGCTGCTTAAGTCATTTAGAATACTTGGGCTGTAGATGCTACACAGGTCATAAGGGTTATGAGGTTATAAATGTTAAGCAGATCATGGAGGGTACTCAGGTCATAATTGTTGCTCAGGTTTGAGAGACTGCACATGTCATGAGGGCTACTAAAGTCATGCTATTCAAATCATAAGACTACAAGATAATAGAGGCTACACAGATCATTTAGACTACTCAGATCATAGTGGTTATGCCAAATATAGAATATACTCAGATCATAGAGACTAATCTAGTCATAGAGACAACTAAGGTCATACAGGCTACTTAAGTCATTTAGGCTATTTAAGTCATACTGGGTATGCAGGCTACACAGAGGCTAGCCAGGTCATAATGGCACCTGTTCTCATGGTGACTACTCAGGTCCTTTTGGTTTCTGAGGCCATAAAGGCTATGGTGTTCATAGAGGCTTTGCAGGCCTGGTCATATAAACAATGGAGGTCAAGGGTGCTATTTATTTTAGAGGCTATTCATGCCATAGGGACTGGTGCAGTCATAGAAACACTTGTCAAAGAGACTATGCATATCACAGAATTTGCATTGGATATAAGTCTACTCAATTTATATAGGCTCTTTGGGTCATAGAGGGTATGCACTCAATAGAGGCTACTCAAAAAATAGATGCCATGCAGTCATAGTGGCTACCCAACCCATAGATGTTATGCAGATCATACAGGATATCAGGTCATAGAGGTCATTATCTTCATATATTCATAATATTTTCTTTATATATTATAATAATGTAATAATATTTAATATTAAATAAATTAAATAATAAATTTAATTTTTTCTTTATATATTATAATAAATTAACTTAGATTACAGAGGTCAGAAAGGCATCTCCAAACACTGAAGCAATATAGAATAAGTCTACTAAGACCATAGAAGGTGCTCAGATCATTTATATATTCATGCTATAAAGGTTTTCACAGGTCTTAGAAACAAGGCTATACAGGCAGTTCAGATTACTCAGGTCATTTAGGTAACAAGACCAGAGAGTTTTATAAAGTCACAGAGTTACTCAGGTCCTAGAGGCAATCATATAAATAGAGGCCACACAGACCATACAGGATACTCAATCCCTAGAGTTTATGCTGCCCAAGGAAACTCAGACCAGAAATTCTAAGCAGGTTATACAGGCTTCGCATGTCATAAAAGAATTTCTTTTTAGATATGCATGACAGTAGAATGTATTGTACATTATACATACATAGAGTATAACTTCCCATTCTTGTGGTTGTACATAATGTGGAGTTACACTGTTCATGTATTCATATATGAATATAGGAAAGTTATGTCCAACTCATTGTTTTTCCTCTTCCCATTCTCCTTTTCCTTTGTCTAATCCAATGGATTTCTATTCTTCCCTCCCTCCACCCTTATTATGTGTTAGCATACACCTATCAGAGACAGCACCCAGCCTTTGTTTTGTGGGATTGGCTTATTTCACTTAGCATGAGGATTCCTAGTTCCCTCCATTTACCAGCAAATGCTATTATTTCATTCTTTTTATGGCTGAATAATATTCCACTGTGTATATATACCACATTTTCTTTATATATTAAATGTTTAAAGGCAACTATGTTAGTCCATAGCTTACTTATTGTGAGTTGAGCTGCTATAAACACTGATGTGGCTGTGTCACTGTAGTATGCTGATTTTAAGTCCTTTGGTATAAACCAAGGAGTGGGATAGCTGGGTCAAATGGTGGTCTATTTTACATTTTCTGAGAAATCTCCCTCCTGTTTTCCAGAAGTATTGCACCAACTTTCAGTCCCTCCAGCCTTCTATAAGTGAATCTTTCCCCCCACATTCTTGACAACATTTGTTGTTACTTGTATTTCTGATAATTGCCATTTTGACTGGAGTGAGATGAAATCTCAGTGTAGTCTTAATTTGCATTTCTCTGATTGCTAGAGATGTTGAACATTTTTTCCATGATTTTGTTTACTAATCATATTTCTTCTTCTGTGAAATGTCTCTTCTGTTTCTTTGCCCATTTATTGTGTTCTCTGTGTGTGTGTGTGTGTTTTAAATTTTTTGAGTTCTTTATATATTTCTGGAGATTATTGCCATATCTGAGGTGCAGTTGGCAAAGATTTTCTGTCATTCTGCAGGCTCTCTCTTTACATTCTTGATTGTCTTTTGCTGTGAAGAAGTTTTTTTTTTTTTTTTTTTAAGTTTGATACCATACCATTTATTGATTCTTGATTTTATTGCTTGTGCTTTAGGAGTCTTACTGGTAATTTAGTTCCTAAGCTAACATGATGAAGATTTTGGCCTGCTTTTTCTTCTAGTGGTTATAGAGTGATGTATGGGTCTTGAAGGGTCCTTGGATGATAGAGGTTATGCAGGTCAGAGGAGCTGGATATATTATAGGTTACTGAGGTCACAGAGGCTATCCCAGACATAGAAGGTACTGAGAAAACAGTGGCTACTCAGGTCATAGATGTTTTATAGGTCCTTGAAGCTACTTATTTCATACAGCTTACACAGATATGGAGGACAAAGGGTCTATTGAAGTAATAGAATATACTGTGATCACTGAGGTAATGCTGGCCATAGAGGCAACCTCAGATCATAGGCCATAGAATTTGTATAAATCATAGAGTAAATGATGGTTATAGAATCTATGCAGATCAAAGAGGCTATGCATTTCATAGATGCTACTTAGGTCACAGAGGCTACTTAGATCATCTAGGTAACTCAGGACATAATGATTATGCAGGTCAAGGGACTATGCAGATATAGAATTTAAAGTGGTCACTTAGGTATCTCAGGCCATAAAGGCTATGGAACTCATAGAGGCTGTGCTGCTCATAGAGTTTATTTCATAGAGGCAACAGTTCATAAACACTAAACAGTTATTGGAGGCTATGCTATTTGTAGAGGCTATACAATTTATACAGGCAAGCTAGGACATAGTGTCTACATAAACCATAGAGATGCCAGAGATCACAGAGGCTATTCAAGTAATAGAGACTACTAAGGTCATAGAGGGTGTACAGGACAGAAGCTACTCAAGACAGAGGTTGTGTAGGTCTTAGAGACAACTCAGGCCAAAAATAATATGAAGGTCATAGAAATTACTCAAGCTTTATAGTAATACACAGGAGAAAGGGACTACTAAGTTTCTTTAGGCTACTCAGATCATAAAGGTTATGCAAGTTATAGAGACTGCACAGGACATACAGGCTACTCAGCCCATAGATGCTTCCTAGGTCATAATACCTACTGAGGTCACATATGCTCCTTTATGATACTCAGGGCAAAAACCTGATGCTGTGCAAGCCATAGAAGTTTCTTCAGACCACAGAAGCTATGCAAAGCCACAGAAGCTGCACTGGCCATTCAGTCTACAAAGGCCCTAGGGGCTACCGAGGCAATAGAGGATATACACAGAACACACAAATCCCTCAGGCTCTCATGTCATAGAGGCTAATCAGGGCATTGAGAGTACTCTAGACATAGAGGCTATTCAGGCCACAGATCATTTAGACAACTCAAGATTTGAAGACTGGGCTGGGGTTGAGGCTCAGTTGGTACAGTGCATGCCTAGCATGTGTGAGGCAGTGGATTCAATTCTCAATACCACAAATAAGTCAATAAATAAAGGTCAATCAACAACTAAAAAATTATTTTAAAAAAGATTTGAAAATTATGTTAGTCATGGAGGCTTCACAGGTTGTAAAGGATACTTGGGTAATAGTGACCCAGCAGGTCATAGAAGAGACTCAGGTCATTTAGGCTACTATGTCCTTTATGACTATGCAGCTCTTATTGGCTACACAAGTCATAGTGGATACTAAGTCATAAAGACCAAGCATGCCATAGTGGCTGTTGAGGTCATAGAGGCTATGTAGGTCACTTAGGCTACTGAAGCTATAAACACTACATAGTTAATAGAGGCTACATAAGGCATAAAATACTCATGACAGGGGCATTACCTATGTAATACAGAAGCTACACAGGTCACAGGGACTAAATAGGTCACACAGGCTAAGCAGATCACAGAGGCTACATTCGAAGTGGATACTTGGGACATAGAGGATGCACAGGTCATAGAGGGTAAAGTAGTTCATAGAACTATTCAGGACCTTTAGGCTATTTAGGCCATAAAGGCAATGTAGGTTGCTATCAGGTTAAAGAGGGTTTCCAGGTCATAGAGGCTACTCTACTCATAGAGACTTCTTAGGCATCTATGGTCATGGAGTCTACTTAATTCCTAGAGGGCACTTATTTTAGGGAACACAGACAGTAGTGGATACTCAAGCAAAAGGTGCTAAAAAGGTCATAGGTGGCTTTTCAGTTCATCAAAGCCACAGAGGTCAAATAGGCTACTCACGTCATAGAGGTATCTCAGGCCAAAAGGTCTCTACAGCCCACGGGGACTATACACATTGTACATGTTATGCAAGTCATAGTAACTACATATGACATAGAAGATACTCAGGCCATAAAGGCTATGCAGGTTATAGATACTTCAAAATTTATAGTGGTTATTCAGGTTATTGAGGCAATTGAGCCTATGCAAAATATAGGAACTACCAGGTCTTTTAAGCTACTCAGGCCATAAAAGATTAAGCAGGTCTTAGAGTCTATACATGTAATAGAGGCTACAAATATCCTTAGGACTACTAAGAGTGTTTATACTATTCAGGCCTTATAGTCTTCAAAGACAAAAGAGCATAAACAGGTCATAGATGCTGCACATTTCATATGTTTTTTCTAAAGTCATACAAGTCTACACAGGTCATAAAGGCAACTCAGGTCATAGAGGCTACTCAGGTAATATAAGCTATAAGGTCACAGTGGATAGTATAATACTTTTGGCTACTCAGGCTTTACAAGTACACAGGTTATAGAGGCTATGTAGATCACATAGTATATGCAGGCAATAGAGGATACTCAGGACATGGAGCTCTTTACATCATAGAGGATATTGGGGCATAGATTTTGCAAGCCCTAGATGTACTTGAGTAATAGAGGCTATGTATATCATAGAAGATGTGGAGGACATAGAGGCAACTCAGATCATTTAGGCTACTCAGACCATAAAGACTCAGGAGATTATAGAGACTGCACATGTCATAAAGGCTATAGTGATCATAGAGACTTTGCAGAATATAGAGGCTTCCCAACTCAGATATTATGCTGGTTGAAGAGGCTACTCAGAAATGTAGATGTCTAGGACCACAGCCAATGTGTAAGTATTTACAAATGTGATATTGAAAGCCTGAAACTTATCAATGATCAGAACAAACCCACTGACTGCCTGGCATATAGAATTCATGTACTTCCAGGAATTTCTCCTTCTCTGTTACTATCAGGAATGACATAAGTCTGCCTACAATAGGACAGGAAAATTCCATCCTGGTTGTCCACACCTTCTGTGCTGAAACATGTAACTTACCTGAGCATCTCACTCTCCCGGAGATTCCAGAAGGGGCAGGGTCTCAATGGGACCCCTGGCTCCTCAGCCATGACCAATCATCTAGTTTTTAGTCTATCCTTGGATGGTTACCTTCAATGCCCCAAATGTGGGCCAGATTCGTCCTCAGGAATGTGTGCTTCTTGGGGACAAGGCTAGGATTGGAAATGTTCAAAGTGCCAGTGGTAAGTGTCACTTCACACCCCAGATTCACCCTGAAGCCATATCACACCGACCCCCTAGGAAAAGTAGTTCTTCAGGGAATTATTTCCTCCCCATTCCTTCCTGAAAATTTTTAGGGAGCTTATATGTAGCTACTTTTAATCCTGGTGGTCTCCTACTGCATTATTGATATATTTTCAGAATATATTTGCCATGGTTCCTCTAGGGTTACTTCAGGTTAATGCCCTCCATGTTACCTCTGGCTGCTCAGATGTAAACAATTCATCTCTTCTTTGTAATTCTCAGGTAAGGGTGATTCAAATACCATAAGGATGGGCTAGAGAAACCTTGAAAAACATGGAGGCACAAGACCCTAGGCTGGGTAAAGGGCTCCTCTGAGCATGTACAATTAACATCCAGCTCCATCTTGGGCCAAGCCTGCCTAACACCAAAGAGAAAGTTGTTTTCCTGCTTCCTTAAATATCTTCCTCATTGTCATGTTAAGAACATACTCAGAGTGAATAAACTCTCATGTTTGCATTCTCAGTTTCCTATACCTCACTGTAGAGACTTTTAATTCAGTTTTACCCCAGTTGTCCTTGCATTCAGGCCAGGGTAAGGCATTTCCTGTGGCCTCTGCCTTCCTGTGGTGGATTCATCTTATCCATCCAGAAAGAAAGGAATGACTTCTGGGGTGCAAGAAGATGCCCTAGATGTATCAGTGTGTGTTCCTAGCCCCAGGTAGGCATCCACCCATGCAAAATTTTCTTTTCAGGTCAAAACTGGGGCCAGGAATTCTCACATCCTGGAAGAAAATTTGTTCTTTCCCTGAAGGTTTACTCCCTGAGCCTGCCTGAAATAGCCTCAGGCTGTTTACAACTAGCATCTTTTCATCTGGGTCTCCTACTCATGGGATAAGTAAATTAGCCCCACTTCTCTCATGGATTTTGAGTGGCAAAGTACTTTTTTTTGGCCCCTGGATCCTCAGGGGTGATCAACTGTTCTTGTAATTTTCTTAAATGTAAACAAGGGGAGTTAATGACAATAACCCAAATTTGGCTCACAAGTACCCACAGGAATGTGTTGGTTTGGGACAGATTTGGGGTGCAGGATTCAGTGCATGTGCACTGGATATCCTGCCCCCATCTGGGATCCAGCCTTACCCACCTCATGGGAAAATCAGTTATATCAGCAATTTACATCTCCCTCTTCCTGACAGGAATGGCCTCAAGGTGACTACAGCTGCATGCCAAGTGTCAACTGAATTTGTGGTCAAACCTTGGCTTCAGTTTTATCTCAGTGCAGTGCCTGTCTCTCCAGATAGAACCAATGTTTCTCCATTTATATCTGACCAAAGGAGTCTTATTCTAATGCTGCAATGTTGGGTTGGAAGAAACCTCCAACTTCATGACCCAACACTAGGTGTAGCATTCCATGCATGTGCACCTAACATCCCAATTCCAACCTAGGCCAAGCAATTTGTATCATGTAATAAATAGTTAATATAACAAATAGTTTCACTTCTGGTAATTTTGTGTTCCCTTGTTTGGACAAAAATGGCCTGAGGATAACTACCACTGGCACTTTGATTACATAAGTCTCCTCTATTATGTGTTAAATCTTTTACTTTAGTCTACCCCATGTATCCTAGCAGTTCCTGCTGGCCAATTTTCTTCATTCAGTACTTGACATCCCAGCTGTAACCAATTCATCTCCTTGTCAGCCTAGCCATCAAAGAGTAAACCCTATGTCCTAAAGTTGTACCTGGAATCTATATATGTGCACTTGAAATCCCACCAAAACCAGTGTAGATATGGCAAATCCTCTAATTTGAATATACAATTCTGGTCTTTCAAGGAATTTCTTCCTCCCTTTTCCTCTCACAATGGTCTTTGTGAGATTATGTTTTGATTTGCTGATTATATTTTGCAGTTTTGCATCCTGGTTGTCCCCTAACTCTCTGTTGAACCTTCAGTTTTCCTTATTTTACTGGGGCTCCATAGGGGAAATCTCTTAGTATAGTCATTGGCTCCCCAACTTTGACCCATCCATCCAGTTATTAGTCCGGCCTTGGGAACTACCAATGGCCCAAATGTGGGAGAGAAGAGCCCTTAGGAATGTGGGACTCTGGGATAAAAGTCTGGGTACTTAATATCCTAGAGTCTTCCTAGAACCAGATTAAGCCAGCTACCTAAGAAAAGCAGTTCTACTCCATCTAAAAACAGTTCCTCCTTCTTCCTTCCTGGAATTACATCTGCAGCCTCTGATAACTTTAATCCTGGTGGTCTCCTTTGTCTTTAGTGATAATTTTACCTTGGTTTTATCCAGTTTCCTGTAATGTTATTGCAGATCAACATGCATCATGTGTAGTAGACATGAAAAATCCTCTAACTCTTTTGCCCAGCTGCCCAGATTTGACTAGTTCATCCAGAAAAGGGTAATTTCAATGCCATTTTATTTTAATAATTTTATATACCCAGAGAAGTTGTTATTATGAAATCATGAAATACTCAGAGAAGGATAATTTCAATGCCTGTCTGCCCAGATATAACCAATTCATATATACTTTTTAAAAATATCTATGTTTTTTAGAAGTAGTTGGACACAATACCTTTATTTTGTTTATTTATTTTTATGTGATGCTGAGGAGGCTGTGCAGTTCATAAAGGATACCATTATTGCAGAAGTTACATAAACCTTAGAGGTACTTCAAGCCATAGAAATTGTGATGCAAGTTATCACCTGATCAACTTCTATGACCAGTGTAGCCTATTAAGGTCATTTAGGCTACTTTGACCACAAAGGTTATAATCATAGTAGAGGCTACACTGATCATAGTGGGAACTCACACCATAGAAGTTACACCATTCATAGGGGCAACCGAGTAAGGCACTAGAGTCTTAGGTCATAAAGGCTCTGAAGGCTGCATAGTTCAGAGGGGCTACTAATGCCATTTATGCTACTCAGACCATTAAGTCTACAAAAGTCATAGGGAGCATGCTGGTCATAGTGGGTATTAGAGCATAGAGAGTACACACATTAGGTGTACTCAGACAATAAAGGTAATACAGGTTATGGTGATTGAGCAGTTCATGGAGTCTATTTGGGCCAGAAGGTCTGTGCAGTTCATAGGAGCTTGAGAAACAATAGAAACTAGGCAAGTCATAGAGGCCCTGTCAGCCATAGAAGCTAAGCAGGTTTAGAGGCTTTGAAGTCATACAGGTTTTGCTTGTCATAGAAGCTACTCATTCCACAAATTCTACTCAGGTCATGGAGGATACAAAGGCAAAAGGCTATTGTTGCTGGAACTATTCATGTCCTAGAGTCTATTCATGTTATAGAGGATACTCAGATCATAACAGCTACTCAGACAATAGAGGCAGAGCAGGTCATAAAGGCTACATGGGCCATAGAAACTATGCAAGTTATAAAGGTTACACAGGTCATAGAGGCTTCAAAAGTCATAGAGGATACTCAGATCATAGAGGTCACTCATGCTATAGAGCCTACATAGGCAATACAAGATTACTCAATTATTTGTAGATGCTTAGATCATAGAGTTTACACAAGTTACAAGGGCTACTCAAGCCATAGAGGCTATTCAGGCTATTTAGACAAGACAGGTCATATGGGTTACTCACTTACTTTAGGCTACTCAGAACCTTAGATGACAGGCAGATCATTAGGCTTACATAGGTCATGAAAAATGTAGAATCATAGATGTTATACAGTTATAGAAATTTAACAGGTCATAGAGTTTACTGAGGTTAGAGTGACTATAGTGACTATATATATTGTTTTAAAGGCAATGCAGGTGATAGAGGGCTTCACAGATTACATGTTATTGAGGTTACTTTAGTGACAGAGGCTACTCAGACCACAGGCTATGTAGACAATAGAAGCTTCATTAATCAATGAAGCTATGAAGGTTGTAGAAGCTACTCAGAATCATAGGGTAAGCTACGCATGGCATAAAGTCTAAAAGATATAAATCCAGTGTCCATATGTGTCCAAGCTTTTATGGGTCACATTGAACTTGAGGAGTTAGTTCTATTATTTTGTGACATCTATATACATATAAATGATATATGCCCATTCTTATAAATTTATTTTAAATAAGTTAATATCAGATGGATATTTTTACAGTGTGTTTAAATGGATACATAATAGTATGTAACAAATAACTTTAAAAGATGTTTTATGCCAGGCTCAGTGGCACATGCCTGTAATCCCACTGGTTCAGGAGTCTGAGACAGGAGGATTGCAAATTCAAAACCAGCCTAAGTAACATAGCAAGGCCCTAAGCAACTTAGTGAGACTTCACTTCAGTATAAAAAAGAAGAAGGGCTGGTATGTTGCTTAGTGTTTAAGCACCCTGGGTTCAATGCCTGGTAAGAAAACAAACAAACAAACAAAAAACAATAAAATAAAAAAAATAACAAGGAAAGAGAAAACTTAAATTTGCACTCTTTCAACAATAACAATAAAAATGTATTATGAAACAAAATTTGAATTTTTATCACATCATTTCTCTGACATACAGATTTTTGCTTTAATTCATTTTGAACATTTGAGCCTTAAAAAACCCAAGCATGATGACACCCATTGAATGACACATTTTACTACCTATGTCTCAAGGTCATTGGATGAAGATACATACACTATAATCGAGGAATCTGCAGTCCTACAAATAGAAATAATGAAAAGCAGGGATGTACAGGTTCCATGAATTTGCAATAATATTCAAAAACTTAGATTTATTTGTTTACTGGTTTGAAGCCATTGAAAAATTGTTTCCTGAAAGTGAATTTCTATATCAGTAACAGGAAAAAACTAGACTTTTTCCTTACTGTATGCTTCAAAGAAAGGGACACAGTTTGATGTCATCCTAACCACAACTAATATTTCCCTGTGTAGTGTCCAGAAAAACCACAGAAAAATATGCTAGTCATCCTTATATCTCCAGTTTTGAACCACAACCAATCCTACCACTAAATGATAAACATTTTGGAACAAAACAAAAAAATTTGCATCACATAATTTCTCTGGCATACAGTATTTGCTTGTATGTAATTATATATATGATTAAAATTATGTAAATAAAACAGAGTAATATTGTAAAGAAAGCTTCTTGGTGATGTCTATGCTGATGTTCCATTGTTGTTAGCATCTTGGAGGAATGAGAAGTGTTGAGAGCCACAGCCGAATTGGCCTCAGCAAACTTCCAGCTGATTGGCTCACAGTGGCTCCAGGAAACTTCCAGCTGATTGGCTCCTCTGCAGTGAAGCTCATTGGGCTGTTTCCCCACCCTTTCAGACCAAGGAGCTGCTCATTGGGGGACTCTTTTGGCTCCGCCCACAAGACCCAGCCAATCAGCCAAAAGAGCGGTTGAGGTGCTGGCCTGAAGAGCCAGTGGTGGCAGTTGGGATCTGAGGGAATTCCTGAAGAGCTCGCTTGGTGTGGCGTGTGCGTTCTAAAAATAAAGTTCATTCCTGCTTGATAACTGGCTCTTGAATAGTGCCCAACCAGACTGCGGCATTTGGTGGCCTGCATGGGGAACGACTGAGGGTAAGTGATGAGGTAAACTTCTTGCCCCTGAGGGCAGGGTGAGAGGATGGGTAGCCATTTTAAGATTCTTCTTTCGTTTTGTTTCACTTTTGTTTTAAGTTGCCTGTCCCTGGAGATGGGTGAGACGGAAGAAAAACTACTCACATCTGAGGAAAAACTATTTGCGTCTGAGGAACAGATAGGGAGAAAAGACGTATGGATATTTTAGGAGGATAGAAAGGCTGTCATAATGAATTGTTGTTCCATTTTTGTTTCATTTTGTATTGGTTTTATTTTGCATTATCTTAGTGAGGGGTATCTTTGTCAAAGAAATATGGAATTAAAAATTAGTAAAAAACAAACCAAAAAAATGTTAAGTAAATTGTTAGAGGAAGGAGGCACCCCAGTTTTATCAACAACAATTAGGGCATACATTGAAGATTTAAAAAGGATAGAAAAGGAAAGTCCAGGAACTCTGCCAGTTGACACATAACTGTTGTGGACGTTGGTACAATCTTGTTTACTTAGTCAAGGAGAAGACATTTTAGATCAAGTACAAAAGGAGGCCTCTTGAGATAGTTAGAAAGGGGAAGAAAGTTTAGAGCAGAAAAGGTCAGAAAAGGGGAAAAGTTACAACAGGAGATTGTTACTAACACCTTTCTATCACCAGAGGGCATAAGTGTCCAACCAACAGCGCCACCTCCATATGCTGGGAGGCCCCCAACCCCCGTAGTTGATAGATGGGATCCTGAGACAGGACCTCAAATATTAACATGCCCTGTTTTTGAGCAGGCAGGAGGGCATTCAAATTCACCATGCTTTAGATTTAAAAACAGTGAAGCAGCTAAAAGAGGCTGTAACAACCTATGGTCCTCAAGCACCATTCAATGTAAGCATGGTCAAATCCATTACCAATTTGAACATGACGCCAGCAGATTGGACTAGTATGTGTAATGCTGTGCTAAATGGAGGACAATACCTGTTATGGAAGGTTGCAAATGAGGAATTTTGCAAGGAGTCGGCTAGGCGAAATGCAGCAGCTGGTTATCCTCAGAGAAATCTAGATATGTTGTTAGGAAAGGGACCTTATGAGGATCGGCAGGAACAAACTGGATATGATCCTGCCATATACTTACAAATTGCTGGAAATGCGGTTAGGGCATGGAAGACTTTACAAGGACATGGAGGTTTACAAGGTCAATTATCTAAGGTAATACAAGGAGCTAATGAACCTTATGCTGAATTTGTAGATAGGCTTATTCAAAGAGCTACCAGAGTTTTGGGGAATACGGAAAAAGCGATGCTATTAATAAAACAACTGGCTTATGAGCAAGCAAATCGTTGGTGCAGAGAGGTCATTAGACCATGGGAATATGAAGATTTAAACACATATATTAAATTATGTAGAGACATTAATGAACAGGGGCAAGTCTTGGCAGCTGAAGTACAACAGGTTTTAGATGCCAGGCCAAAAACATGCTACAATTGTGAACAAACAGGACATTTTAAAAGGAATTGCCCAATAGGAGGAGGGTTTAACAAAACTAGGTATCAAAGGAGTAGAATACTGGGTATTTGCCCACGATGCCATAGAGGGAGACATTGGGCTAATGAATGCCGTTCTCAAACCACCATAGAGGGTACTCTGTTATCAAATTAGGACAAGAGCCAGGAGTTTACGCACAATATCATAGAGAAAGGCATTGGGCTCCATTGCCAAAAAACGGACGGGGGGCCCAATGCTCCTGGCCCACGATCACAAATATATGGGGCACTGGAGGAACCCAGCAACACCATCAGTGTAGTGCCCAGGACACATTATCCATTAGATCCCTCACTATTCAAACTAGAGGGAGCACAGGATTGGACATCTGCGCCTCCGCCAGAGCAGTACTAACTCCAGAGATGGGAGTTCAAATCATTCCCACAGGGGTAAAAAGGGCCTCTTCCCCAAGGAACAGTAGGCTTATTATTGGAATGCAGTTCTTCTACTCTAAAAGGACTTATGATAAGTCCTGGTGTAATTGATCCCGATATGCATTTGGGGTAAAATTGGGAGTTCATAACCCACTTCAATCTAATGTATGAAATATGATATGTCAAGAGCTTTGTAATGTTGTGAACAACCAAGAAAAAAAAAGAAATAAAAGAAATAAAATTTACAGCCAGTTCTCCAAGGGGTATATCTTTAATTTCACCAGGAGATAGAATAGCACCATTATTAATAATACCCAACCTACATGATAAATTTTCCAGTCATACTGTAGAAAGAGGTTACAGGGGATTAGGCTCCACAGGTGTACATTGGGAAATGCTTTCTTTAAATTTAGATTTTCTCCCCATGCTAAAACTAAATATTCAAGAACATGAATTTAATGGGCTACTGGATAGAGGTGCAGACCTTAACAAAAGTTGAATAAAGAAACTATAGAACTCAATATCACAATCAATAACCTAGACTTAACTGACATATATAGAATATATCAACCATCATCAAATGGATATACTTTTTTCTCAGCAGCACGTGGATCCTTCTCAAAAATAGACCATATATTATGCCATAGGGCAACCCTCAGTAAATATAAAGGGGTGGAGATAATACCATGCATTTTATCTGATCATAATGGAATGAAACTGGAAATCAATGATAAAAGAAGGAAGGAAAAATCCTGCATCACATGGAAAATGAACAATACGTTACTGAATGATCAATGGGTTACAGAAGACATAAAGGAGGAAATCAAAAAATTCTTAGAGATAAATGAAAATACAGACACAACATATCGGAATCTATGTGACACAATGAAAGCACTTTTAAGAGGAAAATTCATCGCCTGGTGGTCATTCCTCAAAAAGAGAAAAAACCAACAAATAAATTAGCTCACACTTCATCTCAAAGCCCTAGAAAAGGAAGAGCAAAACAACAGCAAATGTAGCAGAAGGCTAGAAATAATTAAAATCAGAGCGGAAATCAATGAAATTGAAACAAAAGAAACTATTGAAAAAATTAACAAAACTAAAAGTTGGTTCTTCAAAAAAATAAATAAGATCGACAGACCTTTAGCCATGCTAACGAAAAGAAGAAGAGAGAGAACTCAAGTTACTAGCATACGGGATGAAAAAGGCAATATCACAAGAGACACTTCAGAAATACAGAAGATAATCAGAAATTATTTTGAATCCTTATACTCCAATAAAATAGAAGATAGTGAAGACATCGATAAATTTCTTAAGTCATATGATTTACCCAGACTGAGTCAGGAGGATACACACAATTTGAACAGACCAATATCAATGGATGAAATTGAAGAAGCCATCAAAAGACTACCAACCAAGAAAAGCCCAGGACCGGATGGGTATACAGCGGAGTTTTACAAAACCTTTAAAGAAGAATTACTACCAATACTTTTCAAGTTATTTCAGGAAATAGAAAAAGAGGGAGCTCTTCCAAATTCATTCTATGAGGCCAACATCACCCTGATTCCAAAACCAGACAAAGACACCTCAAAGAAAGAAAACTACAGACCAATATCTCTAATGAACCTAGATGCAAAAATCCTCAATAAAATTCTGGCGAATCAAATACAAAAACACATCAAAAAAATTGTGCACCATGATCAAGTAGGATTCATCCCTGGGATGCAAGGCTGGTTCAATATACGGAAATCAATAAATGTTATTCACCACCTCAATAGACTTAAAGATAAGAACCATATGATCATCTTGATAGATGCAGAGAAAGCATTCGACAAAGTACCCCATCTCTTTATGTTCAAAACATTAGAAAAACTAGGGATAACAGGAACTTACCTTGACATTGTAAAAACTATCTATGCTAAGCCTCAGGCTAGCATCATTCTGAATGGAAAAAGTTAAAGGCATTCCCTCTAAAATCTGGAACAAGACAGAGATGCCCTCTATCACCACTTCTATTCAATATAGTTCTCGAAACACTGGCCAGAGAAATTAGACAGACGAAAGAAATTAAAGGCATAAAAATAGGAAAAGAAGAACTTAAATTATCACTATTTGCAGATGACATGATTCTATACCTAGAAGACCCCAAAGGGTCTACAAAAAAACTACTGGAACTAATAAATGAATTCAGCAAAGTGGCAGGATATAAAATCAACACGCATAAATCAAAGGCATTTCTGTATATCAGCGACAAAACTTCTGAAACGGAAATAAGGAAAAACACTCCATTCACAATATCCTCAAAAAAAAAAATACTTGGGAATCAACCTAACAAAAGAGGTGAAAGATTTATACAATGAAAACTACAGAACCCTAAAGAGGGAAGTAGAAGAAGATCTTAGAAGATGGAAAAATATACCCTGTTCATGGATAGGCAGAACTAACATTATCAAAATGGTGATATTACCAAAAGTTCTATATAGGTTTAATGCAATGCCAATCAAAATCCCAATGGCATTTCTTGTAGAAATAGATAAAGCAATCATGAAATTCATATGGAAAAATAAAAGACCCAGAATAGCAAAAGCAATTCTAAGCAGGAAGTGTGAATCAGGCGGTATAGCGATACCAGATTTCAAACTATATTACAGAGCAATAGTGACAAAAACAGCACGGTACTGGTACCAAAACAGGTGGGTGGACCAATGGTATAGAATAGAGGACACAGAGACTAATCCACAAAGTTACAACTATCTTATATTTGATAAAGGGGCTAAAAGCATGCAATGGAGGAAGGATAGCATCTTCAACAAATGGTGTTGGGAAAACTGGAAATCCATATGCAACAAAATGAAACTGAATCCCTTTCTCTCTCCATGCACAAAAGTTAACTCAAAATGGATCAAGGAGCTTGATATCAAACCAGAGACTCTGCGCCTGATAGAAGAAAAAGTTGGCTCCGATCTACATATTGTGGGATTGGGCTCCAAATTCCCATAGCACAAGAGTTAATAACAAGAATCAACAAATGGGACTTAATTAAACTTAAAAGTTTTTTCTCAGCAAGAGAAACAATAAGAGAGGTAAATAGGGAGCCTACATCCTGGGAACAAATTTTTACTCCTCACACTTCAGATAGAGCCCTAATATCCAGAGTATACAAAGAACTCAAAAAATTAGACAATAAGATAACAAATAACCCAATCAACAAATGGGCCAAGGACCTGAACAGATACTTCTCAGAGGAGGATATACAATCAATCAACAAGTACATGAAAAAATGCTCACCATCTCTAGCAGTCAGAGAAATGGAAATCAAAACCACCCTAAGATACCATCTCACCCCAGTAAGATTGGCAGCCACTATGAAGTCAAACAACAAGTGCTGGCGAGGATGTGGAGAAAAGGGTAAACTTGTACATTGCTGGTGGGACTGCAAATTGGTGCGGCCAATTTGGAAAGCAGTTTGAAGATTTCTGGGAAAGCTGGGAATGGAACCACCATTTGACCCTGCTATTGCCCTTCTCGGACTATTCCCTGAAGACCTTAAAAGAGCATGCTACAGGGACACTGCCACATCGATGTTCATAGCAGCACAATTCACAATAGCTAGACTGTGGAACCAACCCAGATGCCCTTCAATAGATGAATGGATAAAAAAAATGTGGCATCTATACACAATGGAGTACTATGCAGCAATAAAAAATGACAAAATCATAGAATTTGCAGGGAAATGGATGGCACTAGAGCAGATTATGCTTAGTGAAGCTAGCCAATCCCTAAAAAACAAATACCAAATGTCTTCTTTGATATAATGAGAGCAACTATGAACAGAGCAGGGAGGAAGAGCAGGAAGAAAAGATTAACATTAAACAGAGATATGAGATGGGAGGGAAAGGGAGAGAAAAGGGAAACTGCATGGAAATGAAGGGAGACCCTCATTGGTATACAAAATTACATATAAGAGGTCATGAGGGGAATGGGAAAATAAACAAGGAGAGAAATGAATTACAGTAGATGGGGTAGAGAGAGAAGATGGGAAGGGAGGGGAGGGGGGATAGTAGGGGATAGGAAAGGTAGCAGAATACAACAATTACTAATAGGGCATTATGTAAAATTGTGGATGTGTAACCGACGTGATTCTGCAATCTGCATTTGGGGTAAAATTGGGGGTTCATAACCCACTTCAATCTAATGTATGAAATATGTTATGTCAACAGCTTTGTAATGTTGTGAACAACCAATAATAAATAAATAAATATAATATCATATTAAAAACAAACAAAAAAAAAAGAACTAGGAAAAAAATAAGCAGGAATTTGTGATGGATTTGTGTGGGGTAAGGGGGCAAAAGACCAATGACAGTTCCTGAATTTTTATCTTGAACAAGCTAGGGACTTATTTGACATTCAATCCTGGATGAGGCAGAAAGACCATATGAGGCAAGAAAAAGAGTGTTGGTTTTGAGGAAGCCTTTTGCATTGTTGTTTGTGATGCCCACTATATATTCATGTGGACAGGTCTGAAGGTAAGAGGAGGGGGCTGGGAAGAAGATGGACAATTGGGAGGCAGAGCAATGTTGTATGTGTGATATATATATACATATATATATATATATATAGATATATATATATATAGATAGATAGATAGATATAGATAGATATAGATATATAAAACTCTGTATATATAGTATATGTAATATATATATATTTCTTTATGCCTCTAAGTAGAAAACTCTTATTGGGGACATAGAATAAAAGGAGGGCAAGGAGAAACATGCAATTAGTTGCACATTGTTGAATTACCTGAGAATTGGAATCTGGAATTCAGACAAGGAGGACTCAATCTTTTATATTTGGGCATGTGGATGACATGGGGGCCTGGAGTCAAAATGTTACTACAATCTTTTGAAATAAAATCCATGTGAATTGCAGTTAGTGGTTAAACAATTGGTATGTTCATGTTGTCTTCCAGGTGCATTGTCAGCTGTGGGCACAGCAGACATATATTGGTAGGCTCTATGAAAAGCATTATCCACCTGTGTCCTCTAAAATTATACCCATTGTAGAGATGAGAAAACACAGGTTCCTGGACATAAAATGGCACCTCAGCAGCACACAGAGAACTATCCAGACACAGAACTGTATAAAATGCCTTCAAAGGTCCAGATAGGCTGGTTTGCTCCTGATATATATTCATTTTTCTCCAGTCATAGGGAAGATTTTTGTTATTTATTTTTCCTGTTAGAATTTCCAAAGAAAAGCCCTAGAATTCCATTAAAAATAACCTCCAAAAATAAAACAGACAAGAAACCCACAATCCATACACAGAAAAAAAGGGAAATACATTTTTTAATAATTAAAAGTGAATCCACTTTTTCCTGAAATCAAACTCCAGCTGCCTCTTATGATCTATTTTCTTATCTTTGAAGCCAGAAATCACAAAAGAAATGCAGGCAAGAAACAAACTGCCAATTTATACAGTAGACATCTAGGTATTCAATAATCCTAAAAAAAATCAACATCTTTAGAAATTAGAGAAATGTTCAATGAAATCCCATCCTAGACAAAATTAGAATTGATGAATATATGAAACAAATTTACTCTCATAAACTCAAGAAGGAGTTTAAGTTATTATTATCTTTAGTGGAAACTAAATATGCTAATAAAGATACATAATACTCCCCCACAGAAACAGGCATACTGAAATTACAGCACATCTGACCCCAATAACATGAAGGAACACAGCAGTACTCATCCAAACACGTGAAACCCAGCGGCATGATTCAAGAGTCTGTACATTTTGGAAGTGATAAATAATAAACTATGGAGAAAATGGTCAGTAGGGGCCAGCCACATTTTCAGTCACAGTACATCCAGTTTAAAAAAATAGTACAAGTTACCATGTTTAGGTTTTATATAGATGCCATATGCATGCAGTTTTCCATGTACACAGGTTTAAAAATAAATTATATCTAACTTAGAAGAAAATAAAATCATTAGAAGCACATTAAAAACTCAATTACACACCCCATGTGTAGATAATAAAACTCATCATTTCAAAGATGATAATTTTCCCCAAAATTAACTTACATTATTTTCCCAACAAAATTCCTATATATATATGAATATGTAGCAGTGAATTTTACATTTGCGTGCACCTACGAAGCAGGGATTTTTAAAAAAACTCTAAATAAATAGAAGGAACACCAGGGAAGGAGAAGAGGTAAAAGGGAAGTACTGTGTGCTGAAGTACAGCAAATTGTATTCCATGCTTGTATAATTATACCACAATGAACCTGAATATTATTATAACTATAATGCACTAATAATAAAAAGCATGCTTTACTTTTAATGAAAGAAGGAATCAAAACATACAGTTCTAAACCTCATCCACAAAGTTAAATATATGTGAACTTAGTCAAGAAACTTCTCAAATATAAGAGAAAAAGAATTATCATTACCTGACACATATATATCATGAAACTTTACTATTACAATCAACAAGGAATCACAATATAAACAATCAATAGGTGAATCCATGTGTATGTAAAAATGATATACTTAATTGCAATAGAATGTCGATATACATCAAACCATAACAAGGCCATCTCAGTAAAAAAAAAAAAAAAAAAAAAAAGAGGAAGAGGAGGAGGAGGGAGGGAGGGAGGGAGGGAGGGAGAGAGAGAGAGAGAGAGAGAGAGAAAAGAAGAAGAGGAGGAGGAGGAGGAGGAGGAGGAGAAGAAGAAGAAAAGGAAGGAAGGAAGGAAGGAAGGAAGGAAGGAAGGAAGGAAGGAAGGAAGGGAGGGAGGGAGGGAGGGAGGGAGGGAGGGAGGAAGGAAGGAAGGAAGGAAGAAAGGAAGGGAGGGAAAACAGAAAGTAAAACTGAAAAGTGCCTAGCCTAGGAATAATCAAGAACCCCTGTACACCACAGCTCTCCTCCTGCAGGAAAATGCAGTTGGCATTTAGAGATTGTATTCCTATGCTCTTCCCACCTGTCAATCACCACAGCTTGGGAAGATGCTTGGCTACAGCACTTGCTTACTAGTTAGGACTTGAGCAGGGGCTGAGGCTGCCTTGAGGGGATGGGGAGGCTGCCTCGAGGGGATGGGGGGGGCTGCGAGGGGTCTTGGCCACTGACACGCTCCCCACCTGGCTGACCAGTGGGACTGAGGGACACTGCCCCCGAAGAGGGCTCAGGCCTGTGGACGCAGAGAGTGCCAGGAGTCCGGGTTTGCCAGCTCATGATCCCGCCACAGGCAGTCCCGCTTGATGGCCTCCCTGCCCCAGTCTCCCAGTCCAGGCTCCAATCCAAGGGGCACTGCACACTCACCACTTCCTGTTGCTCTGCAGCCAGATCTGCCCTTGGGAGCTTCATCACCTGCACAGCAGAGCAATACGGTATCTTAGCCAGGGGAGCGAAGCCTGGAGCTGAAGGGCAGGAATTGGGGACTCCGGAGAAAAGGCCCCAGTCAAGAGCAAGCAAGAAGAGCACGGAAGCAGGAACCCTTCTCACCGGCAGCCCTCGGGTTTGGACTGTTCTCTGCAAGAGCTTCTGATTGGACAGGGCATTAGTCAACTCCCCGCAGCCTGAGCCCAGGGATCCTTCTTTTTGAGCCAGAGGGGATGATATCCACTCCAGGCAAGAATGAGGCCAGAATGACAGGTTTGGGGTTGCAGTGTTTTTGTTTGTTTGTTTGTTTGTTTGTTTGTTTTTTAAAGGCCTGGGAATTGCACCCCAGAGCCTCAGGCTGCTGCTATTTTAAGGCAAGAAGTGGGATCCCAGAAGTGGGATCTAGCCCAACTACAGAACATTTGCATTTAACCTTGTATATAAGGTAATTTCAGTTCATAGATTATATATGCCTGTATATTATTCTTAAATAAAACAATGGCAATTACTGTAAACATTTTCATTCAACTTTTCTGTTCTCTGGTCTTCTTGGGAGACCAATAGAACTTTGAACTGGGAAGCAACCCTCTAAAGCAAAAATGTCCTATAAAAATATGCATAAGGCACAAGGGTAACTTAAAATTTTCTAGGATTCATATTAAAAAATGAAAAGAAACAGTTGAAATTGATTTTAATATCATAACCCAATATATCCAAAATATTACATTACTGTGACTAAGTATTAGTAATGAAGTATTTGTGTTTTTGGAATGACACCTTAAAATCTGACTCTCTCCAGCATATCTGAGCTCAGCAGCCAAGTTCCAAATTTGAGAACTGTAGGTCCCTTTACATCATAGAGGTAAGCCCCTATTCTAACTCTTCATGTACTAGAATAAAGGGATAAAAATTTTTGCTAATATTTTTCCTCAGGTCCAAAGAGCAGTAGAGACAATGCCCTGAGTGAGAGCAGGGAGTTCCAACCAGGAAAGGCTTCCCACTTGGTGCTGGTCACAGGCTCTTTCCCATTGCAGATATCAGCAAACAAAGGAAAATGGGTTCCCAAGGGGTTTGGGGACACATACCCTGTTATTTGTCCATAGCTTTGACTCTATTGTTTAAATACAAAAGGCAAACTTCTTATTGTCCTTAGACCTAATGGCCAGGATGTAAAATCTGGTTTCTTCTGTGGACAAAGTCCCACAACTAATAAACAGCTGGATTGAGACTCAAGATGAGCTGTGTCTGATTGCAAAGCCAAAACACACCTCCCTCCACCAGATCACAAGACACTTGCAACATTCCTTATTCTCTTCAGATTTGGAAAATGACAATTATTCAGAAAAGCAGGATTTGTGATACACACACACACACACACACACACACATATATATATATATATATATATATATGCCTGTATATTATTCATAAATAAAAATTACTGGATTTTATATATGTATATGCATATATATGCATAATCCAGACCAATATATTACCTAGTATAATATGAACAGAACCTTATCATTTATCTGAGTCATCTTGGGCCTCCCATTTCAGAATCCAGAGAATCTTGGTTCAGTTTACATCAAAGGAAAACACCAGCCAGAATTCATTGCATTCCCCTTTACACATTAAAACATAGGTTGATATTGAAAATGTGTTAAGTTTAATCAGGTTTTATCAATTGTAGACACAGGCTGATCTAAAGGTTCTATGTTTTCAAAACAAAGATGGAAATGGGTTTTAAAGGGAAGCAGCAGAAAATTGTATTATTGAAGGCATAGAGCAAAAGGAGGCCAAGTAGGAATATATAATTATTGGCAGTAACATGAATCATCAGAGAAATTGAATCTGGATTTTAGACAAGGAAGAGGTGAGAGAATGTGTTTGGGCATGTGGATGACAGAAGTTTCCATGGTGACCATGTTATAAGCTTCTGAAAGAAAATTGATGCGAGTTGTCAGATAATGGTTAAACAGTATCTTCACAGTAACTTCAAGGTGTTCTCTCAGCTGTGGATGCCTGGCAACTACCTAGATCAATAGCTTCCCTGAAGCCATTATTAAAATGACTCCTCCAAAAGCATCCAATTGTAGAGATGAGAAAACACAGACTTCTGGATATCAAATGGCTTCTCAACAACATGTGTCGGAACTGAGAACTGCCCAGCACCGAACTGTATAAAATTTATTCAAAGCTTCTCAAAGTCTGGTTTGTTCCTAATAGAGAGGATGTCCATCTGTATAAATATGATTCCTTCCCCATTTTAAAGACAGAGCCTAGAGAAGACATCCCAGGAGGTCCCTTTGACTTGAAAGACTATTGTTTATTCTTCTTTCATGTGTGGGAAGTCTTCAGAAACAGGTGTCTGAGGTATAGCAAAGTGGGAACTCAGCAGTTAAGAGCTGGCAGGCTGTGTTTTTTTTCTGTTTCCTAACAGCTGTACTGCTTACTGACACATAACCATAAAGGCTTGCAGTGGCGAACAAATACCTATAAAGCATAACCACAGTATTAGAAGAAGGAAACAAAGTAATGGGGACAGAACAATACCTCTTTAGGCTTAATGCAGTAAAAGTACCTAAGCTGTATAAGGTAAGAGTCTCTAAGTTGTTGAAAAGCTTGTACCTATGTAAGGAATGTAGACTGCACCATCCAATGGTATTGCACCAACTTTGTTGCCTTGAGGTACCTCAAACTTGCTTATGTATAAAAGTAGAAGCTCCAATGTGCAAAGGGCTCAGACTTTAGAGATCATCCCTCTGGATCACTGACACTCTAATAGAGTGTTGCTTACAGATCTCAGTGTCCTGACACTCATTTTCCCATATATTTCAAGCCAGGTTCCTCACAGGGGCACATGCTTAGAGACTACAGAGTACAAGAAAGTATATCACAGGGCCCAAACTGCATATAGCTCAGGGAAGAAAAAAATATATTGGCTGTTAATCAACTGAAAAGTAACTCAAGATTGTCAGCTGAGAAATTGAAAAAAAAAACTAGAAAAGTGTGATTTTATTTGCCACAATGAAAATTTTATTTCCTTAAATGCCAACACTCAGGGAATCCTGGCTTCAGAGAAGCTTCTATAACCAGAGATCTCTTGCTCCATCTCTGTGCAGTTTCCTGGACATCTACCTTTCTCTCAGGTCTGGACACCTTTGGCAGACACCACTGGGAGAGAGATTCAGAAAATTCTGGAATGTACCTAAAGACATATAATCATCAATCAGGCTATGATATCATCAATTTGGATTCATGTTCCTATCTAATATTTTTAAATTTATTTTATTTTAGTGGCTCTTCTTAATTATACATAACATAGAATCCATTTTAATAAAATTATACAAGCATAGGAGTTCCTAATTATAATTCCTATTTTAATTATTATAATTATGAATCCCATTCTTGTGGGTGGGCACAATGGTGGAATTCATTTATGTATTTTATATGCATACAATCTAACTTATGTTAGATTCATTCTATTGTCTTTCATATTCCTATGTCTGTTCCCTTAATTCAATGCTTCTTTGTATAATCTCCTGAACTCCTCTTTCCCTCCCTCATTTATTGTAGTTTGGCCTCCATATATCAGCAAAACATGCCACCTTTGGATTTTTTGGATTGGCCTGTTTTACTTAGCATTATAATCTCCATATCCATCCATTTACTGGCAAATGTCGTATAGTCATTCTTCTTTATGGCTTAGTAATATTCTGTTGAATATATATATATATATATATATATATATATATATATATATATATATATATACAACAATTTCTATATCCATTAATCTGTTGATGGGCATCTAGGTTGGTTCCATAGCTTAGCTATTGTGAATTATGCTGCTATAAACATTGATGTGGAGGTGTCCCTGTAGTATGCTGATATTAAGTCCTTTGGATATATGATGAGGAGTACAATAATTGGTTCAAAAGGTGGTTTTATTCCTAATTTGTTTTGAGGAATCTCCAAACAACATTCCAGAAAAGTTATACAAATTTGCAGTCCCACCAACAACATAGGAGTGTTTCCTTTTCTTTACGTCCTCACCAAAATTTGCTGCTACTTGTATTCTTGATGATTATCATTATAATTAGAGTGAGATGGAATCTCAGAGTAGTTTTAATTTGCATTTCTCTAATTGCTAGAGATGTTGCCTTCTCAGTGTTTTTGACTCTTGCTTCTCAGTAACAGCATATGTGGTAATTTGGTGACAAGTTTTGCTCCATTTATTAAGTGGGAACAATATTTTCTTTGAAGGATTGACTGGGAGCTTAAGGTACATGACCATTAGTCCAGGGATGCCTTGTACACAGTTGTCCTTCCCATGATTATGAGAAAAATGGATATGGGCTTAGAAGAGGGAAAGGAGCCAGGGAGCAGGAAAGAAATGAAACATACTGGGGCCAAAAATTACACCTTCCCCTATGAAGTGTAGGTGAATGGGAACCAGGCCTAGTTCTCAGATCTTGATTAAAGGAATGGGCCATTTCCCTAAAAGCCTGTTCCCTAGCTAAGCCAAGCTGAGACTGATACCAATGTGTCCAAGATCCTCCAAGCTATGCTGTGCCACTTGTCTCTAAGAGTGACAACCTGAGGTCAGTACCCTCTTGAACTATTTAGGTTAAATTAATGCAGCCATTCCTTCTGGGCACAATTGATCCAGGTGCTGTGCTCAATGCTGGCACAGAATCTTGGTCATGGCAGAGAAGGCCCAAACTGCCTGAGGATTTTCTAGCCAGTGAAGGTAGCAGCCCCAACCACAAAGGGGAACAGGGCTCTAGATTCATCCTAGTGTTAACAAGCAGCATGTCAAAATATGGCCTTAAGCAGTGCTGATGAAGGAAGTCCCTTGTGGGATCCTGCTGAAGAAGGTGGACATCAGGGAGAGAGACAGAGAAAGAGACACAGGGAACTGTGGCCATAGCTGGCAGCATTGTCTGGTGACTTTGAGTTCCCTTACAATACTAGAGGAGAAGCAAGAAGTAAAGAGCTCACTTGTGAATATTCATCCTGAATTGTAAACACCCTGAGGTCAGGATCAGAGCTCAACATCCAAGCAACATTGGCACATTCAGTCCCATATGAAAGTCCAATCCAAGCCATAAAATTTAGGAAAATATTCCTCAAAATCACATGCATTCTGCAAAATCGATTTCCATTTTTGCTTGATGTGAAACCTCCCATGAAGTAGGACAGGCTAGGCACACCTGGAAGAGCTTTCTAGCCTGAATTCCCAGGGACAGCTGAGTAGAGCATACAGGCCAGAGGTAGCTGTGTGTGGTCTCCAAGGCTCACTCACAATTTTTCATATCTCTGGTTGTATACAAAGTATATTCACTATCATTTAATTCTGGAGTTACCTCTTCCAATCAAGTTTTCTCACCCACCCTAATCTGCTGGTTTAATTTTCACACTCTTCTGTGATTTCTCCATTTGTAAATCCATTTAAATGTTTTTTCTTCATATCTCTTTTCTGTCAGTAGCATATTGCCCAGGGGATGGCTCTTTTTTTTTTCCTTAGCTCTGAGGACATCCTACCTATCTTAAAAATGTCCTTGCTCTCATTGTGTCTCTCTCCTGATCACCTTAGCAATGCCAGGGCTGATGTTCCTCTCCTCAATTGTTTATTTTTTTTAAATTTTTAAATTTTAATTTTAATTTTTTTTTAGGTATAGTTGGACACAGTGCCTGTTGCAAATAACTCAAACACAGGTCAGCATGAGCAAGGAAGAAGAAGCAGAAGAAGCTACAATTTGCGTAGTTGGCAGGATTCAGCACCGAAAGTGTCAGCACGCTGGGTTGAGAAAATGAAAGGGGGAGTTTTGGGATTAACATGGGAAACTCCCAGTCCTTAAAGGAACAATATGTAGAGTTACTACAAGGATTATTACATTCCATAGGTGTAAAAACATCTCATAAGAGACTTAAGGAGTTATTTAAAATTATAGAATGTCATTGTTTTACTGGTTCTAGTATAAAACCAAGGTCCAGTTAAATTTAGAGGAATGGAAACTCATTCAAAAGGAGCTCTGTAAGCAGCATCAGGCAGGAAATGTTATTTCTTTAAAGATTTAGAAACTGTGTAGTGCTATAACTCAAGCATTACAATTATTTGAGAGTAATAGTGAAATGGGTTCTTATCATGAAGTCAAAGTCGTATCAGTCAAAATCTGATACTAAAATTAATGAAATGGAGCCCAAGAAAGATATCTGTGATACTGTAGGTGATTCTCCTAAGGTGATTCTCCTAAATCAGATTTGGATGATGAAAGGGATTTAGAAAGTTCAGATAGCAACTCTAGTATGAAAGAAATATTAGAGGCCTTTGTGGAACAACTGAAATTTAAAAAGTGAAGGTCCTCTCTTAAACCTACTGCTCCTTCTTATGCTTCCCTTTTTCCAATGACAAAGTCTAAAGTTGATGTGGGTAGAGAACATCAGCGCTTTTCATTTCCTCTTACCATGATATATGATGATGATGATCTTCCAGCTCCCCCTGGCGGTTTTATTAATCCACCACATTTATTTCCTATTACTAGACAACAAAACCCTCATAATCCCCAAATGATTGATGTTCAGTCTACTGCAGTGGAATACAAATTTATAAAGGATTTAAAAGCTGCGGTCTCTCAATATAGCTCTCAGTCTCCCTCTGTGCTAGGTATGTTAGAAAATTTGGGAACTTCTAAATTACTTATTCCCTTGGACTGGGAGGCATTAGCAAAAACAGTTTTGAAAGGATCTCAGTGGTTGCTATTGAGAAGTTGGTGGGAAGATGAGGCACTGAAACAAGCTCAAGAGAATGAGACTCAAAGTCCCCCTGGACCTATGGAGGAAAAGTTAATGGGGGAAGGTAGTAACCGTGCCTTAAGAGAACAGGCTCAATATACAGATCAAGATATTCAACAAATTCAACAGGTTTTCTTGGGAGCTGGGAGACATGTAGTACCCACTGCAGAAGGAAATGCCTGCTGTGGATCTAAGAACTTTGATAAGTCCCTTTTTCTTTTTCCCCAAACCCTGTCCTCATTATTAAATTGACATTAATTGTCTTTGAAAACAGGAACCGAACTTTCAGTTATAAATTTTGATACCACAGAGGGGACTCTGGAGGAGCCCCTGCTCTGCTTTCTTGGGGAAACCTAACACTCCAAACAACTGCATGCAGAGGATTAACTTTTTGAGAGCTGACTACTGGAAAGTTAGGAGATATGGAGCCTGCCTGGTGCCTGGGGTGGGACCAAACCAGAGGAGCTAATCCTGCCGACTATGCAAATTGTTGCAAATAACTCAAAAGCAGGTAAGCACGAGCAAGGAATAAGAAGCAGAAGAAGCTACATGTCCTTTATTTTATTTATTTTTATATAGTGCTGAGGATCGAACCCTTGGCCTTGCACATGCTAGATGAGAGCTACTGCTGAGGTACAGCCCAAGCCCAGTTGTTTATTTCTGATAGCAAGAAACAGGATGAGCTGACATGTGGCTTTTCTGCCTGTACCTTTTTTTTTTTCTTTTGCCTGAAAGAACAATAAAAGATCTGGAAATTGGCCAATCATTTTGTAACCACTGGGATGAGATCTGTCTCAAGATGGAAAAATCAGCACCTACAAGAAGCCTATATTCTTTATTATTTCCTTGGGCAAAGAGAAGGGCAAGGCTCTGTCATCCAGAATTTTGACTGCTGAGTCCTAGGCCAAGAAGTTTAGATTCAGAAAAATAAAGATTTTCTTAATTTTAGGCATAGAGTTTAAAAAGATGTCATAGGCAGTATGGATTGTCATCTGGGATTATTAGGTGCAAGGCTATCCCAGCTTCCTTGGAGGAGAAATGCCAGTTCCTATCACTAAGAGGATGGATTGAACCAACTGTGGCACATTCTCTGAGCATAGGAAAAATAGAGAAAGAACTGTTGATGGCCTTCTGTGACATGAGATTTTCAGGGTTCTCTTGCCCTAGATTCCACTGCAGCAGAGAAAGTGCTCCCCCTGGAGGTGGGCTTTTCAGTCAATCCCTTCTCCATGATGTATGTGCAGAGGGCTCAGTAGAAAGATATGGACTGCAAATAAGAGAAATGGAAACATGGAGAAAGAGGCCCTTACAAAGATGGCAAGGTAGAAGATAGTGAGGGAGTTGCAGAGAGAGAGAGTATGAGAGTAAAAGACGCAGCCAGAAAGCAGCAAAGGAAAAAGCAAATGGAGAAATGTGGAATGTCAGTCTCCAGAGAGGTAAGGGATAGCCACATATAAAAGGGACAGAAAAGGGGAGAAATCTCAAGAGAGAGGGAGGAGAGGATGTATTACCTGCAGGAATAATACACAGCAACTGTGGTGCAGGGACAAGAAGATGGGTAGCAGATAATAAGAGGATCACAGGGAGGAGCACTTCAGTTGGACAATTGGGATGTGGGTGTCCAGAGCATGGGGCCAGGGACCTGCTGCAGGCAGAGCAGAGGGAGAGTGTGGATGAGGAAAAAAGCGGCAGAAAAATATGGAGATTGAGAGCAATCAGGAGAGTGGGGATAAAGACTGACAAGAGGTGAAAGGAGTTGCAGGAATGGGAAAGATCAAGTGGAGAAATGGATTAGAGGGGAAAAAAAGGAGAACAGCAGGAGAGGAGAGGGAAGCAAAATGAGCAAGAACTCAGGTGGAGTAAGGAAACAGACTAGAGGTGAGGAAAACAATTGCAAAACTACTGTCTTTGGGGCTTGTGTATTTTTATTATTTTTTTCATTTATAAAATGAGTTTATTTAAAAGAAAGGGTGAATTAGAATCAAAAGAATATTTACCTATCAAATTTTCTTCATTAGATGAGATTAAAAGACTCATTTATTGACCATACTCAATAATATATGCAGTCATCCCTTAGTATCTTTGGAGAATCAGTTCTAGGACTTCCCTCTCCTGAGGATACTCAAATCTGCAGATTGCTTAAGTCCTTCAAACAAAATGGAATGGCATTTGCATATAACCTACATACATTCTCCTATATGCTTTAAAACATCTCTAGGTCACATATAATATGCAATACAAAAAATATATAATACAATGTAAAAAGCAATATAAAAAAATTTAAGAGGCTTGTGTGTTTTTAAATTATTGGAGTAGCAGGATAGCTTCCTTATCCAGCAGTGGATACACTCCCTTTGGAAATGACTGAACTCATGGTGTTGAGTGTCACCCTCCTCCCTTTTCCTGGATTGTGGTGTTATGTAGGGAGTGTATGAGATAAAAGAGATATTCAAAGTTTTTTTTTTCTTTTTGTCACACAGAATGAGTGGCTACTCACCAAAGAATTCCTCACCCCCAGCCACCTAAATGTGTGGGGATTTCTCCCCATCAACAAAAGCTGTCCATGTCACCTGCAAAATTATCATTCTATAATTACGTTCATACCTGGCAGTCATAACCTAAAAAAAGCAACAGATCCCCCAGGCTGAGAGCATTTTCTGATAATGCTGCCCCCACTTTATATGACAGTCACATGAGGCACATGGGACCCCCTGCTCAGGCCCTGTTAATATTTATAGTGGTTCACAACCCTCAAAGAAATATTGTACTTTTGTTGGCGCAATTGCTATAAAGAAAAATGACACTGGTTACCAAGAAACAGACAGATGGAAGAGCCATGCTAAAGATAAATTGAACTCAAAAAGGGAGTTTCAGGAACCATGAGATACCATGGAGAAGTCTGTCAGAGAACTGGTCATTACTGGAAAAACCACACGTGCATTTTGGTGAATAGAGAGGAAGTATTGTGTGTTAAATGTCAGAGCAGTTGAAAGAGGGTGGATTGTTCCTGCCATCAGTAAAGAGATTTTGTCCAATCTCATCTCTTTCAAGGCCTGTGTCCTCACTCACTGTGGCCTGAACTGGATGTGTCTTTGCCTCTGGGTGTAGCTAACACTGCAATCATGCCTCTGCCAGTTCCCCTTCCAATCAGTCTGAAGACAGAATGTCATCTTTCCTCTCTGTACAATGAATTTTCCCACAACAGAATTATTGTGGTCATTATCCAAAAGACACTAATTTTGAGCATTTACACACACACACACACACACACACACACACACACTAAAGACTTCTTTTGCTTTCTACTTTTCTGTCTCTAAGAAATAAAATACTCTATTAATTACATTTCTCCCTGTAACAGATAACCCCCTTTTCAGACTATGTTTACCTGCTGAAAACTTGTTTATACACTATCATTTAATTCTGGAGTTACCTCTTCCAATCAAGTTTTCTCACTCACCCTAATCTGTTGGTTTAATTTTCAGTCTTCTGTGATCTCTCCACTTGTAAATCCATTTTAAATGTCTTTTCTTTATATCTCTTTTCTGTCAGTAGCATATTGCCCAGGGGATGGCTCTTTTTTTTCTTAGCTCTGAGGACATCCTACCTATCTTAAAAATGTCCTTGCTCTCATTGTGTCTCTCTCCTGATCACCTTGGCAATGCCTCTGCTGATGGACCCCACACCCTGTTCTCTGAATGTGATGGAGTCTCCCAGTAAAGCTTGCACCTTTTATCACCCTGTGCCCACTGTCTCTCCTTATTTCTTTCTTGTCTTTGATACCATTCAAGTCTCCATTTCCTCTAGAGACCTCTTCAATGAACCCTAGAGTCCTGTATCCTATTGTCTTTTCAAGACCATGCTGGATTGTCTCAAAGGCCCTTCCACCTTCATGGTCCACATGTGACCTCCTGAGCTCCCCAGTAGACTCCTGCTCTGTTCCTCAGCATCTCAGGTAGGGTAATCCTGTACTTGGGGGCTTCACTGGACACCTTCACATATATTGAAAGTGTATAATATATTACAACATTGCTAAGTTTTATATTTAAAAAGAAAATTATTTTTTTTCCAGATGGGCAAGAAAATTAGCATCTACAATGCTCTTTATGCTTGGATAAAAGATGTGGGAAGACTTGGGTCCTGGTGGCTTTGCTTCTTCAGGGCCTCTGCTCTCATCTCTTGAAGTTCCTCTGCTCACTCACCTTAGTTACACAGGCTTATTTCCTTTTCTGGGCAGAAGTTTACTTAGACTCAGGGCCTTCACTGAGTACTGTCCCTTTGCTGAGCCCTCTGTGGGCCCTGGGCTGCAGGTTACCAACATCTCAGGCCTTTGTTCTGACATCACCTGCTCCATGGAGACTCCTGTGTCCTCCCCAGCTACTGTGAAAACACCCATCACACCCTGCCCCACCTCTGCCTCATACACATGCTCTGCAGGTGTCATTTCATGTCTTTACCATCCACTGTCTGTATCCTGGTGAGAACAAGGCCCCACAAGAAGGTGGGTGGTGGGCTGGGCCTGGTCCTCTGGGAGGTGCTCAACTCTGGCTTTTCATGTGAGTTCTGAGGCATTTTACAATAAGTCTTTGTCCCCTTACTGGAAGTTCTATACGTGGGGTAACATTTTTGCCCAGCCTTAATAATACCTAAGGTTAATTCTTCTCTGTGTGCAGTATTGAGTACCTGGCTCTGTATCTTCCATCCTGAGGGCTGAGATTATCCTGAGATCCCAGGGAGGTGAGGGGAGCTGTGCTGTGGTTCAGTGGATTCAGGGCCAAACTGTGCCCTAAAGAGGAGCCCAGTGCTGCCCAGCTCCCCACTGCTACAGTGTGTGTGGGCTTCACCACCAGGGAAATGAATCTCAAAGAAAAGAGTCAGAGAAGTCTCCTGTGGGCCTTCTTGCAGGAGTTTACTGTCCCTGCATCTCCTAGGTGCAGTGGGCTGTTAGGTAACATCTTCCCACATGCTGAGATACCTTCTGTGACAGGGTGTGACTATGAAACAGGAAAAAGATGTGTTGATTCTGAGCCTTAAACAGTAAGTTTCCACCATCCAGTATTGACTCATAAAGACTCATGTTATCTGAGCAAGAAGCTCTGAAGAGGAGGAAGAAAGAAAGGAATCAGGGGTGGCTGTCACTGAGGCAAAGTGATGTTCTCAGGTGGTCCTGAGTCTCCTTTCTTCTATAGTACTGGGCATAGTTGCTGGCCTCCTGTGACTCTGCAGCAAACCCACTAACAGATGTGCCTGCACTCTCCAGGGCCTCGCTCAGCCCCTTACCTCTGCACTTACATTCCATCCCACTGGGACCTGGTGGCAGGGAGCAGGTGAGGAGGCTCCACTGGGTGTGGTCCTGAGAATTATCTGTCATTTCTTTTGATCTTTTTTTTTTTTTTTTGTACTGTGGATTGAACCCAGAGAAACTTGTCCACTGAGCCATATCCCCAGCTCTATTTTTATTTTATTTTATTTTATTTTATTTTACTTAGAGACAGGTTCTCACTAAGTTAGTTAGGACTTTGCTTTTGCTGAGGCTAGCTTTGAACTCATGATCCTCCTGCCTCAGCCTCCAAAGACACTGGGAGTATAGGCACGAAACACTGTGCCTGGTATTTTTGTTGATATTTTCAAAAAAGTGAGCATATTGTTTGGCTGATGATTTCTGTCCTCTACAGCAAGTCTTTCTGCTCTAGTTCTCATTTTTTTCTCTCCTTCTTTTTGATTCTGTGGCCTTTAGTTGGCAGTTTTCCTTTTCAGGTGTGTAGTTACTTGATCCGAATTTTCTTCATCCTTGTTGTAAAGTTTCACTGTTAACATCTTGCTTTTGTTTTTTGGGTTTTTTTCCTCCTTCACTGTATTCCATAAGTTTCAGTGTATTTTTATTTTACTTTTGCTTCAGGTTTTTTTGAGTCCCTTTTCTTTTGTTACCACTTGTTGCTTAAGAAGGAGGTGTTTCATTTAATTTTTCATCTGCAGTTAGCTTCAGTATTTATTCCATTGTGAACAGGAAGAAAACTGGGGTGATTTCAAGTGTCTGAAACTGGATTTTAAAATTTGTGAACTAATCTTTGAACTTTTATGTAGACGGTCCTTGTGGATTTTAAGAGGAAGTGCTTCCTGCTGCACTACGGTATCATGTTCAGGATAGGTGTGAGGACTCCACTTGGTGTGCCATGGTATTAAAGATCTGTTTATGGATCTGTTGTCTATTAATGCATCTCAGTGTAATTGGCAGTTTTTGGCTATCTCAGCTTCAGACAGGCCCAGAGACAATCTCTGTCACTCCTCCTCTGCTGAGATGCACATGATGATGTCCTGCATATCTTTTAGACCTTTCATTTTCCTACAATTTTTTTCCTCCTGTGCTTGCACTAAGGCTTCCAACTTGTTTGTGATTTCTAAGTTTCTGAGAAGGGCATTTGGTTCATGTGTTCTTATTAAATACATTTCCAGGAGGGTGTGGCAGTACAAATCTCTACCTCAGTGACTCAGGAGGCCAAAGAAGGGAAATTGAAATTTGGAGACCAATCTGGGTAATTTAGAAAGACCCTATATAAAAATTAGAAATAAATGAACTAAAAGAACAGGGAGCTGGATGTGGTGAAACATGCCTGTCAGATCACTGACATGAGAAGCTGATGCAGGAGGATTGGGAATTCAAAGCAGCCTCAGCAAAAGCAAGAGAGCCTGTCTCTAACCAAAATGCATAATAAGGGTGGGGAAGAGGCTTGGTGGTTGAGTGCCCCTGAGTTCAATCCCCAGTACACCTCCCCCCCCACACACACACCACACAAAATCCACAAACAAAAAGAAATGTGTTTGTTAGGGAGCTCACACCTGGGCCTTTCTGCTCTGCAGTAGAGTTGTGTGATGTCTTTTCACATGTCTGGAGATGCCTTTTGGGGGGTATTTTGCTATATTTGCTAAAGAAGATAAAGAATTTTTGTTTTGTGTGTTTGTGCACCTTCTGATTATGTGAGTGCCAATGCTTTATTTTTGTTGTTGTTATTGTTGTTGTTTGTGTGTGCGTGTGTGTGTGTGTGTGTTTTAGCAATGGAATTTGAACAAGGGGCATTATACCACTAAGCTACATGCCCAGCTTAATTTATTTATTTAATTTTTGAGAAAGGGTCTTTCTATTTTGCTGAAGGCCTCACTAGGATGCTGAGCCTAGCTTTGAATTTATTATCTCCTGCCTCATTCCACAAAGTTTCTGGGATTAAGATACATACTGTGCTTTTTGATGAGCACTTTAAACACCAAGGCTTCTTTCCCCATATTACTATTACTGCCTCTGTTGAAATAACATCTTTTTTTTTAATTAGGGATTGAAGCCATGGGTGCTTAACCACTGAGCCACATCCCCAGCCCTTTTTAACATTTTGTTTATTTATTTTTTGGTAGCAGAAATTGAACTCTGGGGCACTCAATCAATGAACCACATACCCAGTCCTATTTTGAATTGCATTTAGAGACAGGATCTCACTGAGTTGCTTAGAGCCTCGCTATGTTGCTGAGGCTGACTTTGAACTTGTGATCCTCTTGCCTCAGCCTCCCAAGCTGCTGGGATTACAGGCATGCACCACTTTGCCCAGCTTAATATTTTATTTAAAGACAGGGTCTTTCTATATTGCTCAGGGCTAAGTTGCTGAGGCTGGCTTTGAATTTCCAATCCTCCTGCCTCAGCCTCTGAAGCCCCTGAGATTAAAGGCATGCATTACACCACCCAGTGAAACACCTCATTCTTTTTTTCTTTTTGAGAGAGAGAGAGAGAATTTTTTAATATTTATTTTTTAGTTTTTGGCAGACACATCTTTGTTTGTATGTGGTGCTGAGGATCGAACTCGGGCCACACACATGCCAGGTGAGTGCGCTACTGCTTGAGCCACATACTCAGCCCCAAAACCACCTCATTCTTAACTACATACTTTCTAAATTTTTTCTTTGACTTTTCTTCCACTATGGTGTTCAGGGATTCTGTTTCTGATGTAATCTGATTTACTGAAGGCAATTTGTTCCCTTGTTTTTTTTTTTATGTTGTTTGTATGCCTAGCCATCTAACAGTTTATTTTGAGGCAATAAAATCTCAACCTTGTGGATTTATAGTATCCCTGTAAGTTACTTCTATCTCACAGTTTATGGGGAGACAGACATTAACAACAACTGATGCAAACAATTTACAGCATTAAACCTTGCAACGAAATATACAATGTTGGTTTTTATAATACTGAGAAATGATATGATCAGTTATTGCCCAAAATAATAAAAAAAGTTACATAAGAATATAAAATTTCATGTGGTTATCATGGACATAAATAGAAGTGATGTAGGATGTGATGATAAGAGGAAGAAGGAGCAAAAAAATAGAGTTAAAAATGAAAGAGAGAGTGGAAGAGAGAACATTAGGGGTTGGTTGTTAGTAGAGTAAAATAATGGAAGAGAGTCAAGGGAAATCTAGAAGTGAAACAAAAAATAATAAAAATAATAAGATAGAAAGTAGAAAAAAATAAAAAGTAAAAAATAAATGAAATAAAATATACAGAAAAGAAATAAAAGTTTATAAGAAAAAAATTAATATGTACTAAATATATTAGTCTTTGAAATAATGATCTATAAATAACAGTTTTCAAATAAAATGGTAGATATGAGGGAGCAATGAGGATATATGAATGTGTATCTTTCCCATTATACAGTTCTTTAAGAGGAAATTAAGAAGAGATCAGTGGTTGAAAAGGGTTTGTAGATCCTACAGGTGGGTGATGTCTATGCAGATATGTATTTTTAAGAGGTGAGAATAAAAAACAAAAACCAAACAAACAAAAACACAATAATGAAGAAAAAAATGAATAGAAGTAAAGAGTTAAAAGAACAGTGAGAGAACAGTAGAGTTTCTCTGTTGGCAAGAAGAAGGAATTATAAACAAAGATAAAGAGTTGTGAAACAGTCGATGTGAAGTCAATCCATCTTATACTAATCAATGACTTAATTTCCAAATAATAGAAAAATAAAAATTGGGAAAAAAACCTATGAGGTTCTGGAGATATAGCTCAGCTGGTAGAGTGCTTGCCTCGCATGCATAAAGCCCTGAGTTCAATCTCCAGCGCCCCCCCATACAAAATAATACCACTTATAAAAAATTATAAAGCATGAAATAGGAAAAAAGGATAAAGCTAACTGAATTAAATGCTAAAAGCTAAAAATAGACAAATAGGTATCTGTACAAAAGTATAAATGCCTATCATTTTTATGTATTCAAAAAACAAATCAAAATGTAACAAAAGCAAAAACAAAAATTTAAAATAGTCAATGAAAGGCTTTTTCTTCTTTTTTTTTCTTTTTTTGACTTCTGTTTGTACCAAACTGCCTTTGGGTCTCTGATTTATTATTTCACATCATAGTCTTTTTAATTTTAAATGAATTCCTGAAGGTCCCCTGAATTTACTCTGGGTGTAAACTTTAAAATGTTACTTTAAAAAGACTGATCTGCTTAATGGCTGGGCACTGTCTCTCCCATCCACATCTGCCACAGAAGTTGATGCTGAACTCATCAGGCCTAGCACTCTCCCTCTCTGTCTCTCTCTCTCTGTGTTTCTCATCCTAGAGCAGGAATAGGGTGACTTGGGTCTGGTATCCTTTCCTCTTTCCACACCCTGGGAGGCTCAGCACCCATGATAGGGTACCCACACCCTCTGAGTCCAAGCACCTGGTGGCGAGGCCCTGCTCTTCTCAGCACACCAGCTCCTCTTTCAGAATTGCACCACAGTCACCATGGTTGCCATAATGACATCAGGTTTCTGTGGCAACTCTGAAGCACAAGTTGGTCCTCCAGAAATGCTTCTGGACAGGCCTCTTCTTTGTTCCCCTGCCTTTCTTTGAAACCAAAATGCATTCCCTCTTCAGGCCACCACCTGAGAAAGTTCACCAACTAAAGGAGCTAGGCTCACATTTAGGCAATGGGAGAACACTGCTCACACACTCTAATAAGTTCAAACTCCTGGCATAGGCCCAGGACACCCTGGCCAAAGAGAGCACACACTTGATGTTCCCACATCTCCTCACTTACCTGACAGCAAACCAAAGAACCCCAAAGCTGGAAGTAAGCACTCAGCAGCCAATGGCATTTGTACAACTGGGAGTGATCATAACAACCAGAGGTACAGTGGTATTCTTGCAAGGATCTTTTCTTCTTTTACTGATCTCCCATCCTCTAAGTGCAAATATAAAAAGGAATTAGAAGTGGCCTATGCATACAGGCCTTTAGGATCCCACAATAACCACACAGGACATCATGTTGCCTTTCCAGGAGGGTCTCACATCTCTCTCTTTCTCTAGTCAGTGGAGCATCTAGTCCAGGAGCAGGAATGAGGTGAGTGGGGTCTGGGGTCTATTCATCTATCTGCATACCATAGAGGCTTAGCCCCTGCTAAGCAGGCACCTATACCCTCTTGTGAGTCCATACTACTGGAGGCGGGGCTCTACTCTCCGCACACAGCAAGCCAGTCAGTCTTCTGTGGAAAGTCAGAAGACATGATGTTTGGTTTCTTTTTCAATCACTATAAACAAGCTGCCCCATCTATTTGGACATGTTTCTTCATGGCTCTTTGTCTTCTTCCTTCTCACTTGGTGCCCCTGTGACCACTTCACTCTTATTGCAGTAAACTTTCCAGCTGACTCCACACCAAACTGGGCCCTTCCTTATGAGCTCCTGGTTCTGAGGTATAGAATTCACACACTTTCTTGACATTACTCAGTACTGAAGTGTCGAGGTTTCCCTTAGCACCCTTTTCTTTCAGAAAAGGAGCAGAAGAAAAGCAGCTGCCACGTTCGGCTAACGGAGCCAAGTCCGGTGAGGGACCGCGGGGTTAAGAAATACACAGGACACCAAGGTTCTTCATCCAGGAGGAAGTGTGCGCTGCTTTATTGCCAAATTTATTCCCCTTATATATCTTTTTTAACAGCTGTGGGAAATCACTCAAAAGTGAGGAGGGAAGAGTAATAACTGTGTCCTTGGGTTACCGCCACCGTCACCGTCCCCTATCAGGAGGCTCGAACAGGTCAAGATGTTCCTGAGAGACACATATGCTCGAGGCAGATAAACAGGAAACCGCAAGCCCACGTCATGGCCTTGTGAGCTGGCCACATTGACATGCAGAACAAAGAACTGGGGGTTGAGTCCCCAGGGGCCAGGGCGGGCCTGCTACCAGCAATCAGCCACCATGATCCACATTCTCAAAAAATGCCTTCTTCAAATACTTGACATAAGCTCAGTCACCAGATGAAGAGCCAATAGTGGAGCATCAACTCCCAGAACCAGGAAGAGTCAACAGGCCTATATTGACCACTGGCACTGCTACAACTGGGTAGTGACCATAAACACCAGAGGGTACAATGGGTTTCTCAACAGGGCATTTTTCTTCTCTTTTACTCATCTCTCATCCTCTAAAAACAAACCTGAAAAAAAAATGACCTACATTCAAACAGGCATTTATGGTCCCACAATTACCACCCAGGACATCACACAGCCTGGGGACAGTATGGTTCCACATGTTTCTCCCTCTCCAGTGAGCATGGCACCAAGTCCCAGAGTAGGAATGAGGTGACATGGGTCAGGGTTTTTTTCATCTCCTCACAACCCAGGGGGAGAGCCCCCACCACAAGGCACCTACCCACTCCACTGAGACACATCTGGAGTAAAGGCCTGCTCTTGAATTGCTTTTTAAAAATCATTATAAAGGTTCTTTATAAAATTCAAAATAGAACTACCATTTGATCCAGTAATAATAATTCTGGGTACACAGCTAAAGAGTGGAATCTGTGTGTCAAACAATTGACTTCACTCCTGACTTCATTCGCTGCTATTTACAATAGCTAATTAAAACCAACCCAACAAACAATGGAAATGCCTTTTGGATGAAAGAAAAACCATAGCAGGGCCTCCAGCTACTCCCCTGAGCAACTCTAGCCCCACATCTCCAAGAGCTTTCTAGTAGGACAAAACCCAGAAAATGGCACTCACTAGACACCCCAAGAGGCTTCAGACATGGAGGATGGGCACCATGGTTAGGAAGTTCTGAAACCCAGGGCCAGAAAAAGATGGGAGAATAAAATGAGGACACTTCACACAGTGAAATATGAAGGGGAATCTCATATTTCATTGGTGGTGAGTTGTCTGTGACAAAGGTGAAGGAAGATTTTTTTCCATGAAATGATCAAGAAATTACATTTATTTACAGAAAACAAAATCTTTAAAAATGGCTACCCACTACTTGAAAGGAAAAAAAAAACTGAAAAATGCTGCATCCATTTTTCATGCAGCATGGGAAACAAAGAGTTGATCATGTGGAGAAAAAAAAATCACATTGACAATGGAAAGATGGAAAGGGTGCTGGAAATTGAAGAATTTATTCATAGAGCAATGAAAAGGTAGTCTGCAAAACTGGCTTCCAGATTTGAAACCTGCTTCCCACACATTTAAAAAGCTCAGGAGGAAGGAGGAACAGTGGGGTGGGGGGCTGTCCCTGTAGACAACAGCTATTCTCAGGCAGGAACCCCACACACAGAGCTGGGATCCTCTCCAGATGATCAGCCCAATTTTCACCACACAATCTGTGGAGATGCTGGGTTGCCCACATGTTGATCCCAGACGTGCCTTCTGGTGGGGGCTCAAGCAACCATGAAGTGATGGGAGAGGGTGTTCTGGGTTCCAATGCTACCACACCACATCCTGCTACCATGCAGAGTGCCCTTGAAGCTGAGCTGCCCTGAGGAGTGCCAGATAGGCACACTCTGGAGAGGACACACACAGTCCCTTTCCATCATCTCCAGTTTCCACCACTGTGGGTCCCTCCAGTTCCCAAAAGCCTCCTGAGTCTCAAGATGCACCCCTCACACTCACCATTTCCTAACCATCAGGGTGTCCAATGTTTTTCCTTTGGATTTTCCAGCACCTATGTAGCAGAGCAATCCGGGTACACAGGAGAGTGTGTGTAGACACAAAGCAGAAAAACAGTGGGCTCCAGAGATAAAAGCCACAGCAGAATGCAAAGCCCACCCCTCCTCACTAGCTCTGCACTGGACTGAAAAGATCTCACCCACATGCCTCTGATTGCACGTGGCCTCAGGCCAGGCCCTCTGTTCTGAGCATAATGAGCAGTCTGTGTGACAGTAGAGTACATGCAACCAAGGATAAATTGAGGACTCAGTGACAGGTGGCTGTTGTTCCCCACTTTTTGCTTTTGCTTTTTCCAGTACTCAGGATTGAACCCAAGGACACACTATCACTGAGTAACAGTCCTGGTCCTTTTTAAAAAAATGAGACAAGGTCTTTCAAAGTTGCCCAGGTTAATCTCCAACTTGGAATCCTTCTCAATCAGCCTCTGGAATCTCTGTAATATCATTCATACCCCACTGTGTCTTTTTATTTCATTTTTTCCTTCTGAGGTTCTGAAAACTGATCCCAGAGTTTCAGGCTTTTGGGTTTTAAGGAATGGTTTCCTCTAAGTAGTGGGATCTGGCCCATCCAGGAGAATATTTGCATTAACCTTGTATCATATCAACCTTGGTCATGTAAATTTATTAATTATGTGTGGACATATTATTCATAAATGTAAATGACACAATGACTATTATTTTAAAATTCATTTAACTTATCTGTTTTCTGGTCTTTTCAGGAGGGAGTATGAGCTTTGAACAGGGAAACAACCCCGTAAGGCAGCAACTTTCAACATTAATAAAATGTGTCACAAGTGTAATTTAAGATTTTCTAACATTCACATTAAATATTAAAAAGAAACACGAAGTCAATTGCAATAACTTAACCCAAACTATCCAAAATGTTATCATGTTTTCAATACAAACTTCCTAATGAAGTATGTATAATTTTGGAGGTATATCTTGAAAACTCACTCTGCTCTAAGCTTCCAACACATCTCAGGTCACAGCAGCTACTCCAGCTTGCAGAGCTCTGGCTCCCCTGAATTTTGGGAGAAGGCAGCTTTGAAGTCCTCCTTTTTATGCCAGCAGGGAGAGAGTACCGATTTTTACTGTTAGTTCTACCCCAGGGCCAAAGACCAGGAGAGTTGCTGCCTTGAGAGCAAGCAGGGAGCTCCAACCAGGAGTTGCCAGCAGTCAATCACTGTGTCTCACCTGATGCTGGGCACAAAGCCATTCCCACTTCAGATACCAAAGCAAACAAAGGAAGGCATATGTCCCAGGGGGTGGAGGTTAAATGCATTTAAGTCTCTCAACAGTTTAGGCTCTATTTTAAACTGATTAAAAGAAATCTTGTAATTTGAACTTGGACCTAATGGCAAGGTTGTGATGTCTGTTTTCTGTGGTGTGGGTTACTGTGAGAGCTTTAGCACCCATCATAAGCACGTGTGTCTGCATATATTTATGTGTAGTTCAACACCATCTAAAAAGAGGTCTAACTTTAAATTTAAATTAGGAGAAAAGAAAATGAGCACGAGTCAGTCAATTCTAGTTTGCCATATATCTTCTATGTCATAGGTGATTGAATCTTGGCATCCTGCCTACAATGAATGATTTAGTTATCTATCATTGCATAAAAATACTCAAATTTATTGGCTCATGATTAAGCTTGTGATCAATTCAGACTGGCTCAGCTGGGGTCTAATGCTGCATGTGATTATCTCATGGTTGAGAATGTTGCTGAACTTCAGTGAATGAGCTGTCAACTGAAACACTTTCATTCTCCTTCCAATGAAAGTTCTTCCTCCAAAAGGCTAATGTGAACTTGTTCCAATAACAGGATTATGAAAGCAAAAGCTAAAGCATTCAGGACATTTTGATCTTAGGTACCTAACTAACACACTTTCATTATCACATTTTTATATGGGCCATGGCAAGTAAGAAAAGCCTGGATTCAAGGTTTAGGAAGAGATTCTGCATGTTGACAGGTATAGGAGTAAAATCACACCATCATGGTTGTGGGCAAATATGAGACTGAAAAATTGCCAGCATTTGACACTTGGATCATTCTGCATTTTCTTATTGATGGGGCGTATTCTGTGTAATATAATGGAATGTTTCCAAGCACCATGACTATTAAACACTTGTATTGGGTTTCAAGATCCACTCTACCTGAATGCAAAATCAAAATGTTTCCACTGAACCACATGATTCTTAATTTCTTATCCTCTTATGTCTTGAATAGTGACACTTATTCAGAAAAATCAGCATTATAGTGATATCTAGTATTCTTCTCCAGTGGGAAGAATATCCTCAAGTGAATGTTTCTGGAGCTTCTAGGAAGTTCTTGGAAATTTTTGGAGAAATGATAAATGAATAAATTTAGAAAACCCAGAAATAACAACATGTTATTTGCTCATCACAGAAGGAACTTGAAAACAGATACAATGCACCTACAATCATGGTGATGAAAAGCACACTATAGAAACTGCAAAGAGAAGATGCATCTGTGTCACAGCAATGCTAAAAATGGACAATTTGAAGCACCTAATAATAAAGTATTAGGATATTATATAGTAAGAACTGACCCACCAAATCTCCCATGTGGAAACATCACCCGGGAACATATCTACAAAGAAATGTGAAGCTCAATGCTCAGAAGGTTTATAACAGACACCAACTAAGATATTGCAGGATTGTGGACTGAACACATTCTTGGAACACACACTCAGACTTGAGTGCAAGGAATTAATCTGAATATGTTAATTTAGAATTATCTCCAAATATGACCTGTGGTGGAAACACCACAAAGAATGAAAACAGTTACACACACACACACACACACACACACACACACACACACACATATATATATATACATAAACATACACATATATATCCATATATAAATTTTAATAAATACAGAAACCAGTAGTATGTAGGGAGTACAATAATGAAGGATAAAATAGAATAAATTTTTTTAACTACATGACAGCAGTGGAAAGCATTACTATTCTTATTATACATATAGGGCACAATAGAAAAGACTTTGAGAGAAAAATAAATTTATAACCATGAGGCATTAAGTAAAGTAGGAATAGGTAATTCATCTGCCTGTCCACCCCCTCTCTCCGCTGCCAGTCCACCTCCTCTCTCCACTTCCAGTTCTCTTCCCTTTGCCGGTCCTTTCTACCCCACGTGACCATCCCTTCTCCCACACCTCACAAAACATCAGAAAACTAATCTGGGGAAAAGACCTGCAGGATTAAGAGTATATTACCCATAATGTGCGCTCTCTCTTTTCTCTAGGACACACACAGTCTACATTTCTCAGCCTTCCCTTAATAAAGGTGGCACCAAAAAATGGAAGCCTCTCTGGAAAAATACAAACACTGGTGATAAGCATTACTTCTAGGCCTGGCCCTCAAAAAGTCTTCACTTTAATTCTCATTGATTTCTCATAATCTCTGGGACTGAAATGCAGATGAACCCATGTCAGTCTTGGGATCCCTGGATAAATCGTCACTAATTTTTAAGACAGAAGAAATTTATTGAAAAGAGCAGAGATTTTCATACCTCTGTCTCCCAAATCTCAATACTTTCTTTATGTGAGTCAGAATGAAATGCACTTTTTAGCCATTTTATGAGTTATCTTTTTGCAGTACAGCTCAGCTAGGTCACTATAGCTCCTACAATCTATGAATCCTCAAAGGAATGTTATTAGTCATTCGATATCAGACAATCCACACAAGAGAAACCAGTGTTGTCACCTGTTAAATCTAAGACAGTTTATGAAGAAAAAATGATTTAAGTCACAGGGAGCAAAAATGCAGCAGATTTGGAAGAATCTTAGGAGGTTTTGACATTTTGTTGAGTATACTAAGATTGAAGTTAATCTTTACAAATATCTCTAATATGTAAAAGCTTTTGACAAAATTCCCATCTTTTTATATATCAGAATTTGTAGTGAAGGGAAGACTTATGAAAAGTGGATATACAATTTCAAATTGAAATGCTAAATTTAGTTTTAAAAATATTTCCATTTTTAACTACACATAAAACCTTAAATATGAGTGGTCATATTTCCCACCAGGAATATCTGGCTATGTAGAGAGACATTTAGGCATGTCACAACTGAGATTTGAGAGACACCATTGCCATCTCTTTGGTCACACAAACCAGATGTGCTGTAAATCATACAGACTGTCTCAATTATGTTGGGTTTATGCATGAATATTCTATGTTAACAGAAACTTTCCTCAATGGAGGCAATGTAACTATGAGCAGATGATATGTACACATAGCAAAATAAGCATTGTAACTTTATTAGTCTATTTCACATTAAGTGATTCTCTGTCATTTATGTCTTGCTAAATATATTTTCTAAATTTATATATATATTTCTCACAATTAATATAAACCAGTATGGCACTGTATAGTGAGCTTATTGGGTACTGGGGATTAATGACAGGAGTGTTTAACCACTAAGACTCCTCAGCTCTTTTTAAATATTTATTTAGAGATAGAGTCTTGCTAAGTTGCTTAGGGCATTGCTAAGTTGCTGAGTTTAGCTTTGGACTCTCCATCCTTCTGCCTCAGCCTCCTGAGCCACTAGGGTTACAAGTGTATGCCCCTGCTCCCAGTAAGAGAGGCTTAATTTAAATCTTATGTTTCAAGTCCATGATCAGGTGGTCCTGTGATTTGGGTCTCTGTGAAAGATGGCATGTTATTATGGGAGAAAATATTGGAGGGAGTTCTCCCACCTAAGTAAAAGGAGAACATGAGAAAGAGGAATAGATTTGGGTCTTCCAATCCTTTTTCAAACCCATGCTTCCAAATGCCTAAAGACCTTCTAATAGGTCTCACTTCCTAAAGATCCATAGAAATTCCTTCAAAAATCCTGGGGCCAGGCTTTTGAATATGAAACTTTTGGGAACACTCATCCAAATTTTAACAGCCAATATTACTAAACTCTTCAGTAAAAAATAATTATGATTTTTCTAAAGTTTGAAGCTAACAGAGAGCCAGCTGCTGTATAAAGTAGAAATATTATTACACAGAAATATACAGATTAGACATATAAATGGAAGCAGCTTCTCTTAGCTAATTAAAGAATCTGTGAACAATCTCTGAACAGTAGTAATTATTGCATTGTTCTCAATGAAAAGCAATCTCAAGAAGAATTTCCTTATATGGGAAAGCAATATAGGTATGGATATGTGTACTCAGAGCCATTGTAATCGAGTCATCTGTACATTTGTACTTTGGTGATGGAGTGCTCTGTGTGCTTTGCCATGAGAATGGCCAAAACAATAAATCCCAGCTCCATTTTCTCAGTCCCTGATCTTTTTGGATGTCATAAAGTGGGTATAGTATTAAAACCTGAATCAAAGTGTCATTGTAAGAAGTGAAATAGGTGAAGTTCTCTAGAAATGACTTGGGAAAATAATAAATAGTAGCAAACATCATTCTTTACAGTTAGGATGGTGATTGTGATGATCATGATTTATAAAATTTCTCTGTATAATGATGATAACAGATTATTGTTTGGCTGCATAAGAACCACACCTCAAGTTTTGGGCACAACTTGATTTTCTTGTTACAAAGTACTATATAAGTGTTATTTAGAACTTTATACAGTTTTGAATGTTATAAATAGCTGAGATTAATATTCCATATACCAATCTTTTTGGGCTGATCAGGTGGCCCAACTCTGTCTAATTACATGCTGATTTGCCAGGAGAAAATCAGTGTAAGAGGAGATGTTAGATAGGTTACAGGGGAAAGGTAGTGGTTGTAGGCAGCTCTGCAACAGGAACTCTATGTCCAGTCTCCTAGACCACTATATGGGAAAGGGGACAGGCCTGGATAATGGCAGAGATCTTCAGGTTTTCCAAGGTCTGCTTGGGTTGGAGACATCTGAAGAGCAGCCTCAATAGGGCAGATTGTTGGATCCTGTCCTTACCAATTTGGTCACCATGAAATAGAAATATATCCCCTATATGTGAAGAGGCTTAGGCCATCATCTCTTGGAAGCCTCAAATCCATGTCATGTTTTCACCAGGTGATCCAAGGGTTCCATAGGCTCCTAGGAGTTTCTGGTGATTTCAGTTGGACCCACGGCCGAATGAGGTAGTAGAAAAGTATTTCTCATCTCTGGAGGTTCTCCTGAGAGAGCAGTCTGGTGCTTGATGAATTTGGGACATGAATCAGAGTGAAGCAGAGCACTGAACCACTCCTCCTGGGTCCAGAAAAGACATTGTGCTTGTAGGAGACTTGCAGTTCTTATTTAGAAATAAGGCTGGGGTCATTGTCCTGGCCAGGGTGAGGAGGCCTCCTGAGAGAACTGGGCACTCCATGCATGGCCTGTATAAGGAAAGAGGAGGAAAAAAGACACTATAATGTCCTTCCATAAACCTTGGACTTTGCAAATTATTCCTTTGCCTCCTGGGTCCCAGGGCCCACAGCCTTAAGGACATCCAAACCCAATTGAAGGATTTGATTCTGGGTTTCTTGCCTGTGGTGTAGTATTGGTATTGGCCACTAGGGGTCAGAAGTGCCCACCAAGGTCAACAGAGCAAGAGGTGCAGGGGTGAACACTCTGTGTGTTTTGCCTCCCACCCAAGTGGACCTCCCCAGATTACATCTCTGCACAGTGTGAGCTGCTCAGCAGCAGAGAGGTGTCTGATATACTTTCAGTTTTTCATTTAGCACTACGACCTAGTGCACACTCATGCTGCAGGTGTTTGGGGCCTGGGTGAATCCGGAAGTGATTGCCACATTCCCTGCTCTCCAGGAGCATGAAGGAAAGGAGCAAGTTTTATAACAGAATCCAATTTGTCACTGCAGGGAGGTCTGAGTCCCTAACTGTGGGTCTGAAAGTCTCAGTGAGTTGACATTTCTGCTGAAATCTGAGGGACAAGAAGGAATCAGCCTGGCTTGTCTCTGTGAGCAATATCCTGGGGAAGACTTAGCAGTGTAAAAAGTAGAAGGCAAAAGTAACTTTGGCCAGGGATAATATTGGGAAGTAGGTCAATAAGACTGGAAAGAGCCTGGGCAGAGGTGGGGTGAAGGGCAGACTGCAAGTGTCAAAAGACCCACTAGTTGTCCACTGCTGTGTGGCAGCATCTCTCTAATTCCCTGCTGACATCTACAGTGGTGAGGTTCCAGTTTCTCAGCACCAGGACTCAGGCCAGCTCACCTGGTGCATCTGCTTCCAGATCTGTCACAAGGCTTGGGCTGAGGCCTCCTCTGAGGGTCAGATGGAAGGATCTGCCTCAGAGCTCATTGCTATTATTGGCAGGATCCACTTTGGGTGAGTCTCTGTGCTTTTCTGTATTTTGTTTAGTACACTGCTGGATCTTTGCTCTTAGGGTCATCCATGGGGACAGAATGTCAGCTTAATTTCCTATAGTGAACATGAGGGGGGGGGTGGTGGTTGGAGTGGTGGAGACATAGAATGCAGACTGTCCATTACTTAATTCAATATTCCATGACTTCTGGCAATTTTTTTCCTTGGAAATCAGACACTGAATCTGATCCACCTGGAGGGAAAGGGCAAAGGCCTTGGCCACCAGGTGCTGTGGCTGCTGGGACCCCTTGTGAGATCACCATTTCAAACAATGAGAGGAGGCAGTTGGGCCCATTCTAAATCTCAGGAACATCATTGTAATGCCTATGTCAGAGGGTGTTGATCTCTGAAGCTGTCACTTCAACCTTCTCATGGTAGAGAAGGGGAAGTGCAGCCAAGAGGAGTGACTGTCCCTAGATCTCTCTATGGGATTCAGGTCTGGGTTGATGGGGTTATTTTTCCCTACCTCTCTTATTATTATTCTATTTCTAAATTTGCACATTAGAGAAAAGTGATGGTAGCCTTAGGGATTCCCAGGTAATGCTGGTACATTTGAGCAATATCCTCAGGAGTAGAAGCTGATCATATCCTCAGGAGTAGAAGGTAGAATAACCCCCAAGAAGCAGGCAGGAAAATTGGGGAGGCTTTGAGAAGCATAAGGACTTTGCAACGATGACATATATGGAAACAGGGAGGAACCATGTCTGAACCTATCTCTGCTTCCCAAAGCTGTGGTTCTGGCTGTTCCTGGGCCTGCTTGGGGTTGGTAAGTCAGGCTGTGCTGGTGTAACCATGTACAGCTATATACATGTCATGGGCAGAGGGAGCAGACAGCATCCCAAGGGAATTTGGGGTCATCTGTGTGAGGAAGAGGCTCACGTAAGGGGAGCACAAAAGTGATCTCACTTTTTTGGTTCTGAAACAAACATAATTTGCAACCTGGGGGCCAAGTTTCCACATCTCAGAGCCAGCCCTAGGAAGCACACTGGTCTGAGACCCCATGAAGAGTGAGGGGTCCCCAGGCAGTCTCACAACTTACCAAAGCTAATGCCTCAAGAAAACATAGAGTGGGGGCCTCACCCACATATGGAAACACTGGTCAGCCCTAACCCCTGGTGCCTCTGTGCATGGGTGCTCTCTCAACCAGCAAGGAGGTCCATGGAACAGGGTAGAGGAGAGTGTGGCTGTGGAGTTGCTGATCAAGACTTCTGGAGACCAAGCAGGAAGCAGGTCTGATTTTATTGCACAGTTACCATGTATTTATACTCAGGCATTAGCTAAGCAGATTACAGACAGCCACCAATGCAAGGTCTACTTACTTCCCTTGCAGCAACCAATCGAGGAGTGGGCCGTGGAGCAAGCACAGGGACTGCAACTCATGGCCTCACGCCCAGGGCTGTGACTACAGGGTAAGCAGCCTGCCACTCACACACTTAGCACAAGGGGAGTGGCCTGCCACTCAGATGCCCTTAACGTATGCCATGTATGCAGTACTTCATGCAATTGTCCCCACATCTCCCCCCTCTGACTGTGCTGCAAGGACTTCATCCAGCATTGCTGTTTTTTGTTCAGTGGCCTTTACATTGTCATGTAAGTGTCTCACAACACAAGAAAATATTATCATTATTATGACCAATAGGGCCAGGGCAATAGAATTATAAGGATTAGTTAATATGGTTATCAGGTTTTTCCAATGTTCAGTCAATCCCTGGAAGAAAGAAGAGGTTGTCAAGATAGATACCTTCATCTCATTGATTTTGACAATTGCCTTGGTAAGTTTATGCATAGTCATAACATAGTAAGCATCCCAAGCATCCTTAATATACTGAAGAAAATTGGATAAGTGTAAGGTTACATTTTCAGATATAGCATATTGGGTGACACAGCATATTGGGTGACACAAATACTATAAAATTCAGGATCACAAGTGAGCCTTTGCAACATAAAGAGAATATCTAGTTGTTCCTGATGGAGGTCTAGTTCTTGCTGAATGACTAAGATAGCAGCTTGGGACAGTTTATTTAAATCATTCTGAATGGCAAAGACTTCTGCCATGGCAGTAGACAAATTGTTTACAGTCTGAGCAGTCTGGATTCTCTGAGTGAGCAAACCAATGGCAGTGGCTGTGGCAGTGATGGCAGCTATCAGGGCAATAATCCCAGCGATGATGAAGCTAATTGCATGCATTGTCAAGTGTAGGATGTCATTCAGAAGATTCTTCATCTCCATGTCCCATGGACTCCTCCACTTTCTGGAAAGGTCCACTGTCCAGAAAGTGGAGGAGTCCAGGCTGCTGGGGGCACTTTGAGGATAAATATACGTTTAGCTTTCATAGCATGGGTTAGACAATTTTTGAGCCAGAAGCATACAGGGGATCTCTGTATGAGTGATATTTATGCCATAAATATCATTGATTACTAGCATGACAAAGGGTGGCATAACACAAGCTTGTGCATAGTGTGTATGTGTATAATTTGGCACAAAGGCAAATCTATGGTCACGGTCTGGACTCAATGTAGATTCATTCATTTAGCTCGCTGCTTCCCAACTGATAGGTCTAGCAGCTAGCAATATTGGCGTGATATCCATCATGCCATACTGATATCCCACAAACTGGTTGGTGGTGGCTTGTCCTGTGTAGCAGTTACTGCAATAGCCCTATGTTTTTTGAACACATCAGTTACATTCCATGGAGCTGTGCCTGCCCAGGTCACATAGATGGTATTCTTCCCTAGAGAAATTCCTCTTATTAAGGAGATAAGTTATGGCAGTGACACATTGATTCCATGAGATGCTATCATTATCTGAGAAGGGCTTTCCAAAAAGTGTTGTTGGGCATGTTGGCAGCAAGGGTTTCTTGCATTTGCCATGGAAGAGTCTATGGCTATAGGTATCATTAACTATAATTCTAAGGTCAGTGAGAGATAGCCCAGTGACATATATTATTTGACTTATTATAGTTAACATATGACTTATTATAGTTATCTACATTAGTTTCATTGTCAAGAGCAAAACAGAGAGGACTGCCTGGATTATAGGTTCAATATCTACTATGGAGAAACAAATGGGCAGAGTAGGTATGAAAATGCTGGTATTCCAGGGTATGGCTACCTCCTGGATGGATAGCTCAGGATCAATAATGTTGGAATTATTGGAAAAGAGCTTAGGTAAAGCCCTGTCCCAATTAGCCACTTCTAAAGGTGATAGCCTGGTGATCAAAGCTCAATTAAACTCATGGGAGGCTTCACTGTTAGCAGTGAGCATTACACACACTAGGACCATTGTCATAGGCCCAGGGATGGGGGTGCCACTGGGCAAAGGAGCCAATCTCGTGGCTTGTTCAACAAGACCTTTAATATCACCCAGTTACTTTTATTTGAGGTCCATTTGCATCCTTGAGTCCTTTGTTTGTGAGGTTTCTCCTCCAGAGTTAGTTCCTTCAACTTCTTGGTAGGTGGTTCTGGGGTGCAAGTTGCACGTGACTAAAACACTCAGGGGTCACTCCAGGGGAACTAGGCTGCACAAAATAACCACACAAGAGACAGAAATACCTTTTTCTTTGGGGGTGCTGCGATGCCTCTTCTGACGTTAAGGTCTGGAGAGAGAGAGAGAGAGAGAGTGAGAGAGAGTGAGCCCACATGTCTGACCCCTTTTATTGAGGAGAAGCTATTCAAATGAGGCAAGGGGTCATGTTTCAAGGGGCTGAGTCTAGCTTCATGATATCTGCTGTCAGCAGGTTGACTGACATTTAGGAAGGCCACACCCAAGGGCAGAGTAAGAGAAGGGGACACACAAAGGGTGTTTCCATGGAACATTCTATCCTCAACAGGGCAAGGGGTAATATTACAAAAGAACAGGTGAGTGTAGCTTTACCCTGGGGATGTAGGAAGGCACGCCCATGCAGGAAGACACAGTCGCTATACCCTAAAAACAGGGGCAATCTTCTGGGTTACCTAGGCAACTAGATCACACAGTGTCTGATGATGCCACACCAATCAGAAGAGGAGACAAACGTTGTCAGGTACTATGTCGGCCTCCCACACTGGGGTTCCAGGGCTTGACTTTCAGGCAAGCACCCAGATGGGGTGAGTCTCCTGTTAACATATGTAAACCCTCCACCCATGGTTAGGAGGGGCTCCAGATCATCCCATGCATTTGTTACGGGATTCTTTCATGAGACCATAGGTAGATGGGAGGGCCCCGAGAAGGGGGCCCAATGCATATGGGCTGCTATGTTCTTACAAAATTTTGGAATTGAAAGAAACTGTAAAGCAAATATGATTCTTTTCAGGGCATCACGAGGCAACTTGGTATAATTTCCTCCCTCTGTTTTGTAGCATGGCCTTTAATTCCTTGTGTGTTCTTTCTATGATGCCTTGAGTCTAAGGGTTGTAGGGGATCCCAGTTAAGTGTTGTATATGCCAATCATTGCAAACCACTTGAAATGTCTTGCTAGTATAGGCTGGCCCATTGTCAGTTTTAATAGGCATGGGAACATTAGTAATTCCAAAACATTTAAGTAGATGGGAGATGACCCTTTTTGTGCTTTCTCCTGTGGAGGCTGTGACCATTACACAACCTGAATAGATATCAATGATTATATAAATATATTTTAAATTTACAAAAGGAGCAAAATGTGTGACACCCATTTACCATAAAGTATTGGATCTTAATTCTTGGGGATTTACTCCAGCAGGTTGTAAAGGGCCAATAGGAAAAAGGGTGCTCATTTTTTGCAGTCTCTGACTAGCTGTTTGCAAGCCTCCTTAGTCCTGCTTTTATGCAACTGCCATGGCTGAGGCCAGCAGAGAGGCTTGAGCTGCTTGTATTCCTATATCCTATGTGGCCAAAATCCATTCATCTAGTGTGCCATTGTACTGGTGCCACTCCTGCTTTATGTTCCATATTTACTCTATTCCAGATCAATCCCTTGGCTGAGGCTTCCCTAGTTTCTTCATGAGATACCTTCCCTTCTACCACCTTGTTTACCCTGTCAATAAATTGTGGCAAGTTCTCAATGGCTTTCTACCTTAAGCTCTGTATAGAAACTGTGCCTCCCCTAGCTGGTAACTTCCTCCAGGCTCTCAGAGCACAGAGCCGCACCTGATTGAAATAATTTGGTGGATCTATAGCCTGTACCACAGGGGAACTGTAGATTCCCTCTCCCTGCAAGCATTCACCTGGGAGGTCAACATTCGTGGTGTGGTTACTGTCCCCCTGCTGTTCACATTCATCATAGAATAATGCCTTCCACTTGAAAAATGTTGCAGGCTCAAGAGCTGATCTGGCTAGGTCTTTCCAGTCTTGAGGACAATTAAGTTCAAGACTGAGTGACTCAAGCATTTGCTCTGCAAATGGCCTCCTCTGGGGCCCATCCTCTTTTACTGCCTTCTTTATCTTCTTCAGGGAACCCAATGCATGTGGATATCAAGTGGCAGGGTGCTCTGGAGTGGGGGCCGTGTCGACTGGGAAGGCTTGTATTCCCTTACTCTACTTCTCATCTCTTATCTTACATAGGTCTTCAAAAGGACCTCTGGCCTCCTGGAATGGGTTTCTGGGAGACCATGGCTTGGGTCTGTCCGGAGGCAAAATTTCTAAATGTTCATAGTCCTTTGCTGGCTTTGGCATTGCCTCATAAGGAGGCAGTTGCCATTGACTCAGTGAAGAATATAATCTTTGCCTATCAGTTGAAGGCATACCTGCACCATTTCTGGTCACTTTTTCCTGCACCATGAAGGCTATAGGTACCATTTCCCATCTGTCTCCTTCCTGAAGCTGTTGTGGTTGCTTGCTTTGAAGTAGATTGTTGCCCTCACCCTTTCCCCCTATCTGTCTTTTACAACCTTATCTTCCCTCAGGGCCATCATTATATGACAAGGGTCTATTGCAGGGCCCCCTAAATTTTGCTGAATGGCCGTTAAAATAGGAAAAAATATGTAGTGGATCAGAAACATCAGTAGCACTTATCCATGGGTTAGTGTTTATATCCCAGAACTTCTGGGCTTCTCTTTTATTCTGGGTTAAACCTCTAGTATCTAAGAGAGTGAGAATCTTTGGCGGAACTCAGTAGGTTTCCCATTTGCCTTTCCTCACCACTCTCTGAGGGGCCATACCCTGTCTTATAGGCTTATCTCAGACCCCTGCTCAGGCGCCAGCTGCATGGGCTCTCTTTTGTGCAGCGAGGAGGTCCACGGAACAGGGAAGAGGAAAGTGTGGCTTCAGAGTCACTGATCAAGACCTCTGGAGACCAAGCAGGAAGCAGGTCTAATTTTATTGCCCAGTTACTATATACACACACACACACACACACACACACACACACACACACACTCGGGCAGTAGCTAGCAGGTTACAGGTAACCACCAATGCAATTCTGCTAACTGGCCTTGCAGCAAACAATCAAGGAGTGGGCCATGGAGCAAGCACAGGGACTGCAACACATGGCCTCATGCCCAGGGTTGTGCTTCTGGGGTAAGCAGCCTGCTGCTCACACGCCTAGCCTGAGGGGAGTGGCCTGCCACTCAGATGCCTTTAATGTATGCCATGTATGCAGTACTTCATGCACTTGTCCTCACACCTCTGGTGATTTTCCTGGAGGGGTTCAGATTGAAACAAGCAGCCAGTGGCAGGTCAGCCAAGGCTATCCCATCTTTCTGATTTGATGATTCCATGGGTTATTCCCATCCCTTCCCAGTGGAGTAGTATAGGTACTCACAGAAGTGAGAATGAGGGGACCAAATAAATTCCCTGCTTCACAGATCACCAGGATGCCATCCAAATCTTGCCCTCCTCCTACTTCAGCCAGCAGTAGAGAGGGCATCACTGCCTACCTGCTGGCTGGAGTGCATCAGAGAGAAGTCTTGAAAGCCGGACCTGAGACATTGCATGTGCAGGTAGGTATGATGTCAACAGACATGGTGGTAGCTGAGGAGGAGCTGACCGCAGAGGTCCACTAGTTTCTGCTAAAGATGGGGGCAGAACAGGAAAGTCTGACACCAAGAAGCGAGTGCTTTGAAGGGAAGGGTAAGTGGTCACCTTCTGTTGACCACAAGGGGACTCAGGACATAGTACATGTAGATCTCAACTATTGTTTTACAGTCTACTCCTACTTAAAAAAAATAAAGTTAGCTGTTCTACAGCTTCAGGCAGTTTCTTTGTGCTGTAATCCTTAAGTCACTATTATCGTAGGAAATAACCTCAGGGGTTATACCCTCCACAAGGCTTTTAGTGGTATGAAATGTGGTGGTGGAAAACAATGACATTGATGGTCCTGACCTTGTGTAAGCCAATGCTAATGTGTGTGCTTGTATTTTAATATTTCAACAGATTAACTAAAAAAGTAAAAAAAAAATATAAAACTTGACAACAGGAAAAAGATTTTAGAATGAGGATATAAAGAGAGTAAACATTTTATATAATTACATATTGGTATGTTTTGTTTTAAGTATAATTGCAAAAAAAGTCAAAATATTTAAATAACTTTAACATTTATAAGAAAATAGTTACATTAAACTGAAGATATTACTGTAATTAAACTGAAGATATTACTGGAATTAAAGCAAAATGATGCAGGCCCATTGTTGCAGTAACTCAGGAGGCTGAAAGGCAGGAGGATCATAGGCTTGAGAACAATCTTCACAACTTAAGACCCTGCCTCAACATAAAATAAAAAAAGAAAAAGAAAAAGGTTTGTGGCTCAATGGTAAAGTGCCCCTGAGTTCCATTCCCAGTAACAGAAAAGTACCCTCTGATGTATTCACAATCACAAAACTGCAATACCATACATTTCTTTGAACATATCCTTGCCTCTTTTTTGTTTTGGTGGTGGTTGTTTGTTTTATGTGTGTACTGGGAATTAACCCAGTGGCAGTCTACCACTGAGTTACATCTTGAACTCTTTTAAAAACATTTTAGTTTTGAAACAAAGTCTTGGTAATTTGTGGGCACTGCCCTGAACTTTGAGATCATCTGCCTCAGCTTTCCAAGATGCTAAACTAGGCATGTGAAGCACATACAAATAAAATGTCAATGAGTTTGGTGGCACATGACTGTATGTCTTATAGCAACAAGAGTTTGCACAGTGTTTTTAGACTCACATGGAACAACTGCCAACACAGAACAATTCTCAGCCAGAGAACACACCCTAACAAATTTATAAGAATAGAAATTATACAACGTGCTTGCACACCACAGTGAAAATAAACCAGACTTGACTAGCCAAAAGGTAATTTAAAAATTCACAAATATTTGGAGATTAAATATCATACATATAAATGAATAATAGGAGAAATAAGAGACCACAAGAAAAATTTTAAAATATTTTGAACTGAAAATGCAAATATTTACTTTTATTTCTTACTTTTTTGGTTCTAGGGATTGAACACAAGGGTGCTTAACCACTGAGCCACATCCCTGGCCCTTTTTAATATTTTATTTAGAGTCAGGGTTTTGCTATCTTGCTTAGAGACCTGCTAAGTTACTAAGGCTTTGAACTCACAATCCTTCTGCCTCAGCCTCCAAAGTCGCTGGGATTACAGGTGTGCCTGACAGAACTTCTTACAGCAAAAATAGGACTTAGAGAAAAAAAATGATAACATGGGATGTACACATTAGAAAATTTTAAAAATCTAAAATTAATACTTCAAATTTTCAACCTTGAAAACTAGAAAAAAGACAACCAAATTACATCCTTCCCAAGGACAACAGAAGAAATAATAAGAGAAGAAATCAATGAACTTGCAAAGAGAAACTTTGCAAAGCAAATCAAGTAAACAGCTGGCTTTATAAAAAGAGCATTGAGTCCATAGTATATAGCAATACAATGAAAGGAGAAATGAGAGAGAATATAAATTACTATTACAGAAATAAAGAAGAAACCTCACTATGAATTCTGTGGATACTGAAATGACCAGAAAGTGAGAGCATGAGCAATTCAGTGCCCACATAATTAATTGCCTAGATGATCAGACCAATTCTTCAAAAGACACTACATACTCACTCTCACCCAAGAAGGACCACATAATCTATTTAGGCCTGTACCTATTAAAGGGGTTAAAAATTAAACAAAAAAATCTCTAAACAGGAATGACCATGCCCAAATTGGTTTTTTTTTTTTTTGTATGTTTTTTGTTTGTTTGTTTGTTTTGTACTAGGGATTGAACTCGGGGGCACTGGATCTCTGATCCACAACCCCGGATACCCAAAACAGAGGATCAGGGTTGAGATGTTGTACAGACATATTTTCTGTGCCATGACTCTGCATGTAGCATGGACTGAAATGAATCACAAAGGCCTGTGAACATATTCCAGGGATGATTGAGATTCAGTGTCATAGACAAAGACCTGACAGTAAATACTAAAGCACAAATAAGCACTTCTTTGTTTGAATTAAGGGGGTGTAAAATGTATAACACCAGCCCCAAAATCAGGATGCCTGACATCCACAAATCATGTGAAACAGAGCAAGTCACATTTCTTTATATCCAGTTTTTCATGTTTTAATACAGTATACCAATCTTGGGAAACCCTTCCTGAACTTCCAGAAAGAATTATCAGGACAGCTGCAACATCAGCCTATCTCTAGGTGCCACATTTGAAGACAGTGAGGTTAGGAGAGCATAGGCACTGGAAATAATTTGGGAGGGTTGACAAAACAAACTGTGAATAAACACCACTATATTCAGGCCTATCAGATGAGACAGAGTAGTTCTTCACCCCAGACCACACCTTCAAGCCCCTTTAATATGTAACAATTCCTTGGAAACTGCCTATTTTCTTAGCCCAACTCACTTCTTTCCTTTAAACCTGGCCCAAACCTT